>NC_092777.1:18588008-18902731 GCF_047496795.1 Chiloscyllium punctatum
AGTCACATGGCTCGTTAATGAGTCTCCTAGCCATCATGCAGTGTGTGGATAAGTTGTGCCCGTCAGTTCCTTCAAGCCCTGTCATAACCGTGGGAGGTGCATGGCCTCCCATGTAAAGTGCCATCATGTTTCTCACCATGAGGGGTCCATTAAAATTCTGTCTAATGTTTTAGATCAGTGGCTTGTTGTCGGACATAATCCATTAACCCCCTTCAACCATTTTAAATACCTCAATCAGATCATCAATAAATCCTCTATAAGCTGAGTTTACATTGACTGGCCTTACTAATCAAACCTGAAAAAGCCCCAACATCACTCTGAGTGAATCTACGCTATGGTGGCACGGTGACTCCATGTTTACCACCGCTCACAGTAACAAGGGGCACATTTTTAAAGTGAGGGGAATGAGATTTGAAAAAGACAAGGGGAAATGTTTTTTACACAGAGGGTGGTTCGCTGTGTGGAATGAACCTCCTGAGAAAGAGGTGGATGTGGGTATAATTATAATGGCTAAAAGACATTTGGATAAGTGCATGAATAGGAAAGGTTTGGAGGGATATGGGCTAGGAGCAGGCAGGTGGGATGTTTAGTTTGGGATAATGTTCGGCATGTTCTGGTTGAACCGAAGTGTCTATTTCGGTGCTGTATGACTCTATGGTAAAGGTTGAAAGTTGTTAGTATGATAAGGCACGCATTCCTTTACTTCCAATGCCCACAAAGCTATAGACATAGTGGTCGTTCTATAGATGTTTTTAATCAACCCATTCAGACATGCTATGCCAAACCACTAGACCTGGAACCGAGATGTCCTGACACTGAGGTAGGGACACTACTACTGTGTCACAAGTAGTTGCTCTGTGAGCTACGAAACAAATGATGAAATTTGAGAGCTGAACAGTGATTGATGCATCAAAATATCTTTGTAAATCTAATGATGGTTGACATTTTTATGTCGTGTTGGCCTTAATTATATGAAACGGCTCTGTTCGAAGCTGCTTGCTAAGTTGTGTTTGTGATAAGCAAAATAGATTAAGAATATCAGAAAGAGATACTCTTTAAATGTTAATGTTAATTGAGCTGCAGCAGTATTTGGTGAAGCGGTGAGTTTTTTAAAAAAAAACTTTTTGAAGCCGAAATCAACAAACAAAATAAATCCATGGATGCCTTTATAAACAAAGCTTGCAAATGGCTCCCAAAACACTTTCAGAGACTAAATATTGCCAGCTAGTGCTTTCATATTCTAAGTGCATCCTTGTAGTGACCAAAATTACACCCAGATCAAAAATTCATGTGAATGTACTCTCCCACAGGCAAGGAAAATGCTTGTGTGGTCATTAAACCTCTTTCAGATTGTTAAAAACAGGGCTACTTCATTCCATGGTTTTTGAGTGCATGACTAATTGGGAGTCTATTGATAATTACAATGGAGTCAATCAGTGAGAGTACCCCTGTCAAGCCTATGGAGAGATAAGAGGCTGTTCAGTGAAGGCTAAAAGGCTGCATTACAAAAAGAGCATCAAGAGGAACATCAAAATGAAAATTCCCCGACCACAAACGTCCCTTTCATCTGAGAAATATTCTGTAATGTGACTGTTACAGGAAATTGATTTTTTTTCCTCTCTGTCTTAATAATGGGCTCTCTAAACAGCATTAACCCTTTACACTGAGACCTCAGTAAACAGCGTTAACCCTTTCCCTGTGAGGTGGCTATCAGGCCACAGAGCTGAATATTGGGAGACCATATTCTACAGGGAGCTCTTACCCTACTTCACATTCAGATGATTACAGTCTCACTGTTAAGTGAAACTAGACTTCAGTTGTGGTGCCATCTCCACCTTTTAAATTCTCTTCTAAATACCTGAATCTTGACAATACATTCAACGAAGGCAAAACCGCAGATGCTGGAAATCTGAAATAAAACCAGAGAGTGCTGAAGGAACTCAGCAGGTTTGGTAGCTTCTGTGTCTGAGTGAGAGAAACAGAGTGAATACTTTAAATCTGATGTGACCTTTTTTGAAAACAGAAAGTGCTGGAGAAACTCAGCAGGTTTACCAGTACTTTAGAATGAAGAAGAGGACTTGACATATTAACTCCATTCCTTTCGCCACTGGTGCTGCAAGACATCCCGAGTTTCTCCAGTACATTCTGCTTTTATTCCTGACAAGTGGACTTGCTTGATTATGGGGGACCAGCGATGAAAGACACGCGAGAGGAGGTTGACCAGATACTGATGTAAAACCTCGCGTTTCTCTCCAAGCTAAAAAAAAGGTTCTGGAGACAAAAATAGAATTTCATTCAGAGTACAGAGTTGTAACTTCACGATAGGATTCAATCCCACATCCCCAGAATTTTACCCTGGCATTCTGATCACTATTCCAGGGACATTACCACCACCTCCTCAATCGGTATGCATTTGGATCTTTTTTTTAATTCACTCATCGCTGGCCAGCATTTGGTGCACGTCCCAGCTGCCGTTGAACTGAGTGGTTTGTTCAGCCATTTTAGGAGGCGGATGAGGTCTGGAGTCACATGTAGCTCAGATCAGCTAAGGATGGCAGATTTCCTTTCCTGAAATCCATTAGTGAACCAGTTAAATTTTCTGACAATTGATCAACAGTAGCTTGTTAACGCCAGATATTTTTTTCATTGACTTGAAATTCCGCTGTCTGCTGTGATGGGTTTTGAACCTGGGTCCCCAGGACATTAGCTGAATTTCTGCATTAATATCTGGCAGGAATGCCACTAGGCCATCGCCTCACCAGGTCCTACACATTTTAACTGCCCACCTTTTCTCCTGATAGGCAGCGATCATATTACCATTGAATTGTTTGTCTCACTCTAACTGCCATCCACCCTCTCCAATTCAATCCCTGTAAACAGGCTGACTGCCCACTTTCCTCCCTGGCAAAAGCTATTCTCTTGTGGCTTGTAAAACAACCTTCGAAAGGGAAGAAATTGAAGCTACCTCTCCCATCATAACTCTGTTATTTTGCTCAGAAGTGCAGGACACCAACAGTGGGTTTTGCTGGATTGTTTCGGACAAGCTCGAGGATGAGAGGGTGTTGACCATGAAATTAGGCACTGACCTTTGAACTGAGGGTAATTTTGTATCTGTGAGCTATGTGGTTGGAGCAGCCCAGGTGGTGACCTTGTAAAAAGCACTCCCTCATTTGCTCTGTGATCAGGGCCTGCAATTTGTACTCAAAGTAAATCCTTGAGGCAGTGAAATGATTCAAAGAAGGGCAGCAGTTTGCTGCATAATGGGGAGGCTAAGGGACTGCAGTGTATTGTCACTAGGGAAAAGAAACTGAAAGGGATTTCACCAAACAAGGAATCAATTGACTTCTAGTGCCACGGCACTTTGAACAGAAATAAGAGAAAACCAAGGGGTGAAATGTGTTTGTAATGTTTTAGTCTCTGCTCAAGATTGACACTAACCTTCTTCAGAACTTGGATATTTGTATAACTGTTTCCATTTAAGTAGAAGATTGGTTTGACATTGATAACTTTTTTCATTGCTTGTAAGTTGCTGTTAATATTCCTCAGACATACTGAACTGAACATCTGGGTAATAAAAATATTGGCTGTATCCTCTTTAACGTAATCCGACCATATGTTGTGTGTGGGTGGAGCTGCTGTAATTGGAGGTCAGGGGATAGAAATGCGTTTGGGCCCAGTCTTGGCACTGTTCTACCAGCCCAAACCCAATGGTCCTCGTGCTCACCCTAAGTTGTAGGTGCCACATGAGGGGGAAGGCTTTTGATTTCAGCCACGACCAGCCTATCGTCTGTTGTTGTCGCAGGAGGTGAGATGGGGTCGGAGGCTTTAGAAACCATGGGAGGGTGAGTAAGATGCAATCACTGCTCTTATATAATCAGGGTGCATAGAGCTGGTCCTTAGTGTTACTCCCACCTCAGCTGACTGCGGGGCTTGGAATAATTCCTGAGGGTGATTCTCAAAGTGTGTCAGGCGCCCTAGTCAGAGAGACAAAGAGCTGATTCTGGGGACACATCTAGTCTGAATCCATGGAATATCCAGAAGTTTTGCAGTGAGACTGATGGGCTCAGGCTATCTCCATGCTTGCCTGGTATACTCTGCACCTAGCTACAGCCTTGTATCAACTTTTGTCTGCTCTGTTTCTTTTCTTTGCGGACAATACAGTCCGTACATATACATTCGTGTAATGATACTGGCGCAAAATGGGAGTAAGATACATCCAGAGTTTGCCTCAGGAAGGACAGAATAGTTTCCTACAGTTTCTGTGTAATTGTTTAAGCTCCTTTCTAATTGTTTGCCTTCACTGAGACCTGCCCTACACTCTTCCTTTCGGTGCATCTTCATAACGTCAGTGGACACTATATTAAAAGTGGAAAAACTTCTGCCAACATTCAATACCCAATGCTTTACTAGAAGGCGGAACTAATGATTGAGTTCTCCTTTTTCCTCTTTATTAATTTGAAAATCACATAACCAGGTTATAGTCCAACAGGTTTATTTGGAAGTACAAGCTTTAATTGTTACCTGATGCAGGAGCAGCGCTACGAAACCTTGTACTTGCAAATAACCTGTTGGACTATAACCTGGTGTCGTGTGATTTTTAACTGTGTCCACCCCAATCCAACACCGGCATCTCCCAATCATGGCTCTTTGTTAAAGCTGATGTGTCCATTTGGATATGGTAGTGAGATTAGGGGAAGTTGTTGTGGCAAAATGGGTACATTGAAAGGCAATTATTCACCCACAAGAATTTCCATGGGTTTGAATTTGAGTGTTGCCCCCATGTTGCCCCCTGTTCAATAGCAGGTAACAGAAATGTGCAGTAGTGGTTGCAAATTTTGCAATACTATCAGAGGAACATTTTGATGTAACCCATCTCTGTTTAATGTTAAGCTTACCATGCTTTAGATTGAGAACTACTTCACACTATACTGTGCTTTTAATGTAAAGAAATGATCTAAGATGCCCCCATAGGCAAATAAATCTTTATTGTTCAGTGCATGGAGCAGCCAGTTGTGAGGTGGCATGGCTGAAATAAGAATTCTCCTTCCTATCACGGCTTTCACAACCTCAGGATGCCATTAAAAACAGCTTCACAGCCAACATGGTGTCTTTGAAGTGTACGTCATTACACTACTGCAGGAAATGCAGCAGCTACATTATGCACAGAAAACTCTCAAAACACGACCATGTGATGAATGTTGGACAGAGATTAAATTACTTACAGCATGGAAACAGGCCCTTCGGCCCAACAAGTCCACACTGACCCTCCGAAGAGCAACTCACTCAGACCCATTCCCCTACATTTACGCCTTCACCTAACACTACGGGCAATTTAGCATGGCCAATTCACCTGACCTGCACATTTTTGGACTGTGGGAGGAAACCAACGCACACACAGGGAGAACGTGCAAACTCCACACAGACAGTTGCCTGAGGCAGGAATTGAACCCAGGTCTCTGGCGTTGTGAGGCAGCAGTGCTAACCACCATGCCACCTGAGCTTGAGGAATAGATGGAAGAGCCATCTTGACTCAAAACATTAGCTTGCTTTCTCTCTTGCCTGACCTGCTGTGATCTCCAGCATTTGTTATTTTCATTTGAAATAACTCCCCTTGCTCTTCTTTGAATATTGTCTCAAGATCTTTTGCAACTGAGAGTTAGAACCTCTATTTAACATCCTACAGACTGCACTTCTGTCAGTGCCATGCTCCCTTAGTAATGCACAGCTGTGTCGACCTGGTTGATGTGTTTAAGTCTCTAACATGAGACTTGAACCAACAACTTTCTGACGCTGAGGTGGTGAGGCGTACCTTCTTCTATTAAAGTAAGCACCATAATTATTATCCTGAGGTAAATTTCCAAGGTGCCATATTAACTCCATTAGAAATGAGGAGCAGTTATATCATGGATAGAGTACAGATTAAACAGACCTGTAGCTTTAAGACAGCCACATATCGTCATCACGCATCTCATCTTAAGTCACTCTCACTGTGTTATTGGAGTCAGTGTAGTCAGGACATGTGTGTGTAACTTACAGGAGCATTAGCCAGCATCGAACCCATCCTGCGGGTGTATGTCCACCTTATAAATAGTAACTGTTGTAAATTATATCAGATATCAGACTCAAGAAGAACTGGACCCTGTGTGGTATTTGTGATCTGAACTGAGATGTAGTAATCTCCAAATTGGCACCACAGCAGGTGACACTCAGCTCCTTTCATTAATGTTACTGGAGACACAATGACAGTCTGAAAGCACACAAAATGTACATGTGACAGGGGCTGACATTACACCATTCTAACCTCATTATTATCAGGCCCCATTCAACATTAAAGACAAACAAGTTACTTAGTTCAAGGTGCCCATTTTCTGTCATATAAATAATCTTTTTTTAACCTTTGAAAATAAACAGGGAGTGTCAGAGTCATAGAGTCAGTGAGTCATATAGTATAGAAAGAGATCCTTTGGTCCAACCAGTCTACACCAAACTAAACTAGTCCCTCCTGCCTGCTCCTGACACATATCCCTCTAAACCTTTCCTATTCATGTCCCCATCCAAATGTCTTTTAATTGTTGTAACTGTACCCCCATCCACCACTTCCTCAGGAGATTCATTCCACACACAAACAACCCTCTATGTAAAAAAATCTGCCTTTTATGCCTTTTTAAAATCTCTCTCCTCACCTTAAAAATGTGCCTCCAAGTCTTGAAATCAAGAATCCTAGGGAAAAGATAACGACCATTAACTCTATCTATATACTTCATTATTTAATAAACTTCGATCAGGTCACCTCTCAACCTTCTAGTCTTCAGTGAAGAAAACCCAGCCTATCCAACCTTTCTTTATATAACTCAAATCTTGCAATCATTTAGTAGATCAAACAGCATGTGTGGATTGAGGAAGCTAGACTTTCAGATGAATGGAATTAGAATCATAGAGTCATACAGCACTGAAACAGACCCTTTGGTCCAACCAGTCCATGCTGACCATAATCACAAACTAAACTAGTCCCACCTGCCTGCGCTTGGCCCATATCCCTCCAAACCTTTCCTAATCATGTACTTATCCAAATGTCTTTTAAACGTTGTAACTGTACCTGTATCCATTTCTTCATCTGGAGGTTCATAACCAAGGCCCTGCTTTTAATTGTGTAAATCCTGCCCTAAGTTTAGACCATCTGAGTTGTTAGTGCATCTGAGGTGTTAGTGACTATCTTCCAGATGTTACCTGACCACTGCAACCATGATCTGTTTTGGGTTCAGATTTACGACATCCACAGGTATTTTGACTTCCATATTCAACTCAATTCCCATTGAAATGCGGCACACCTACTGTTGACTCCATTCAATTTGTGAAGGTTTGAGTATCTCCACCTTGTGATTGGAAGATGTGCAAGCATCTTTGATTGTGACTCTTTGAGGATAGGTGTTAGTGGGCATATGTGGGATTCTCACTGGGCACTTAACGACTAACTTCTCTGTGATTCCTTGCAGGAACCTGATGCCCAAAGCACTTGATGGTCAGATTGTAATGGAGAAGACGCCTAGGTATTTTGTGACAGCAGAAGCCCCGGGGCGTATTCACGCTATGTCCAAGGACACCAAGCTGATTGTGGTTGTACGGGACCCAGTGACTCGAGCGATTTCAGACTACACCCAGATCATCTCCAAAGCACCGGGCATCCCCGGATTTGAAACGCTCACTTTCAAAAACAGGACTACAGGCCTGATTGACGCGTCCTGGAGCCCAATATGGATTGGGATCTATGCTCAGCATTTGGAGAACTGGCTCCAGTATTTCCCCTTGTCTCAGATGCACTTTGTCAGTGGGGAAAGGCTGATCAGTGATCCAGCTGGAGAACTGGGAAAAGTCCAGGACTTCCTGGGCCTGCAGAGAATGATAACGGACGAACATTTCTTCTTCAATGAGACCAAGGGTTTCCCTTGCCTGAAGAAGCCACAGGGCAATGGCAAACCTCACTGCCTTGGCAAAACGAAAGGCCGGATCCATCCTGACATTGACCCAGAAGTGATAGAAAAACTGCGGGAATTCTACCGGCCTTTCAACCATCATTTCTATCAAATGACAGGGCAGAACTTTGGCTGGGAATGAAGGAGTCTAGGAGAGGCCACCCATTGAAGAAGGACTGAAACACTTGCTGGAAAGGAGGAGATATCGATCAGGGCACCAACAGATCCAAGTTCTCACGTGATGTCAAAGATGTAGTCCATACATTCATCATCCACAGCAGGACTCCTGTCAGGGATATGGGCGTTCTGCATCTACTGAGTGACAGACTGTGGGAGGGACTGGGTGTCTGAGTGTGAAGACCCAGACTACGGATGATTTCACTCAATATTTACTCAAATCTTCATCCCACCTTTAAAAGGGCAATGTTCATCTTGCGAGGCAGATTGACTTTATTTTTTGCTTGCAATGGTCCTGAGTAATTTTTTAAAAAATATATGCATATATATAAATAGATATATTGATATATATCTATTAACAGCAGTGTCTGTAAAGTGAATAATGTCAGGGCTAAAAATCCCTTTAGATTCACTTGCACTCAAAAACTACCACAGAAAGTTGCCGTTTTAATTAAGGAATGCTTTCGCTGTCCTATGTCACGTTGTATTGTGATTTATCACTTCCTTCGTGTCTTCACAGTTACTGCTTTGTTGTAACAGCAGTGTTCTGACATCATCGATGAGCTTAACTGCTTGCATTGTTTTACTTTAATTTCTAATAGTCCTGAAACTAATTTCCTTTCTCTTCTCTATATTACGACCTGTGATATAAATGAAAGGAGAACAGTGGGGGATAGCTCAGTTGCTCCACTTGTGGGAAAAGCTTTTATAATTCACTTTGTGCTTGCCATGAAGAAATCCTCCACTCTCATCGAATAAAGCCAGTCTTCTATTGTTCTCTGTTGTGTATCCTTTCTATTTGTTGTACATATTATATATATGTGTGTGTGTGTGTGTGTGTGTGTGTGGTCATTTCTCACAAAATCATTCTATTTTTTACTGTTGCAGTAAAGTCCACATAACCGAAGTAATGCTGCTTCTCTTTTTTTGTCTCATTTGAGCATTTTTTTGAAACTTCAACAAAAAAAAAACACATTTCTGAGCACCTGCAGGCAATGATTGCCTGAAAATGATGGCCATGTATAAGGAACGGTCTACAATCTACTACTGCCACCACCAAACACAACCCCAAAGCCCCATCCCCCTCAATACACCACACACACACACATACACACATACAAACACACACTCACTGTCTCACACACACAATCTCTCTCACACACATGCATTCATCTCACTCACTCTCTCTCTGACACACACTCACACATAGGTACACTCTAACTAACGCACACACACTCACTCACTCTCCCTCACACACAACCTCTCTCATAAACATGCACTCATCTCGCTCACTGTCTCTCTCACACACACGCTCACACACAGGCACACTCTAACTAACACACACACACATTTAGGTATAGTCCTTGTAACTGAGCCCCTGCAAATACAGATACAGTTTGGGGAACATCACTATTCCCCACCCACCCAACGTACCCATTACTCCCTCTCCCTTGTTCCTTGCAAATATTGATACTACTTGGTGGACCCATTCAATGCAAGCCTTGGATATATTTATGAGAAACTCCTTGAAAACTTAACATAGGCTGAGAAGCCCCTCGTTTCAGTGGGCAACTCAAATGAAAACACAGCTGTCACTGCAGAAAATGTATTTAGTACTAGTGTACAGCAACAGAAATAATATTAGTTAGTCAACAAAAATGTAAATCTGGTGATTTCATTGGGATCTCCTTAAGGACCCTCTTACTTCCAGGGATGACACTTTGAGAACACCGACTTTTAATTAAGGGCGAACAACAAGAAGCAACTGATGGAAGTGTGATATACTGCTCGAGTGCAGCAATTTTACTATTAGCTATTCCCTGGGGCAGTCAAAATGCCAGTCTCTGTGTTGAACTGAATGATAATAAGTCACTTGCTGTAACAAATCACTTGCTTTTCATATGACGCATTCGCTAATTTAGCCATCTCCATTCTAATGTATGTAAGAAGATTCACGTGCCTCCCATCATCAGTGCAGCCCTTAATTATCTAGTTGATGCAAACCCTTCTCGACTCCTGGGAGTTTAATCTGAATAAAACAGTCAGAACTTACTTCTGGTGTTATAAAAGCTATCTGTCTCCTGCTTCCGTTCTCTTTATTTGTGGTGCGCTTATGAGCAGCTTCCAAAGTCGAAACTGTGTTTTCCTCCAGGGAGCATGATAAACTCTGTCACTCTGCTATGCTTCCTGGATGATTATATCTTGTGTGGTAATGGCAAGGTATTCTCCTTTTTGGTCATTCTTACGTTGATCAGATGTTCTGGTTTTGCTGGGGCTCTCCCAGACTTTCACTAAATGCTCCACCATACTGACAATCACCCCCAAATTAATTCTATCTCCCAATTTTCAGCTTTCCCATTCATTGAGTCTGAGTTGCATCGATCCCCTTGGATTTGCCCATGGATCACCCTTTGCTCTGCAGTATTACATTATCGAAAGGGAGAGATGGTGGCATTGTGGTAAGGTCACTGGCCTTGTCTCATGATGAGCTAGACTAATACTCAGGGGGTCCCAGATGCAAATCCCACCATGGGCAGCTCCTGGCATCTACATTCCATTAACTAAATCTGAATAGTTTCTGACATGGTGACCATCAAACCTCACTGATTGTTGTAAAAATCTGTTTGGTTCAATTATCCTCCACATTAATCTGGTGTAGCCCACACGTGACTCCACACCCGCAATAAGTTGGATGACTCTTCAATGCTCTCTGAAATGGTCTAGCAAACCGATGGTGCAAAGGGCATTTGGGAATGGGCAATGCAAAGTTGAAATACTGTGCACAGTTTTGGTCTCCTTGTGTAAGGAAAGATGGTCTGGTTACTGGAGGAAGTGCAGTGAAGTTTTACCAGACAGATTCCTGGGATGGCAGCATTGATGTCTGAAGAGATTGGTTAGGACTATACTCAAGACCTTGGAGTGCAGGTTCATAGCTCCTTGAAAGTGGAGTTGCAGGTAGATAGGATAGTGAAGAAGATGTTTGGTATGGTTTCTTTTATTGGCCAGAGTATTGAGTACAGGAGTTGGGAGGTCATGTTGCGGCTGTACAGGACATTGGTTAGGCCACTGTTGGAATATTGCATGCAATTCTGGTTTCCTTTCTATTGGAAAGATGTTGTGAAACTAGAAAGGGTTCAGAAAAGATTTACGAGGATATTGCCAGGGTTGGAGGATTTGAGCTATGTGGAGAGGCTGAACAGGCTGGGGCTGTTTTCCCTGGAGCGTCCTTATAGAGGGGTGACCTTATAGAGGTTTATAAAATTATGAGGGGCATGGATTGGATAAATAGACAAAGTCTTTTCCCTGTGGTGGGGCAGTCCTGAACTAGAGGGCATAGGTTTAGGGTGAGGGGGAAAGATATAAAAGAGACCTAAGGAGCAACTTTTTCACGCAGAGGGTGGTACGTGTATGGAATGAGCTGTCAGAGGATGTGGTGGAGGCTGGTACAATTGCAACATTTAAGAGGCATTTGGATGGGTATATGAATAGGAAGGGTTTGGAGGGATATGGGCTAGGTGCTGGTAGGTGGGACTAGATTGGGTTGGGATATCTGGTCTGCATGGATGGTTTGGACCGAAGGGTCTGTTTCCGTGCTGTACATCTCAATGACTCTATGACTCTATACTCACTGGAGTTTAGAAGAATAAAGGGAAGTCTCATAGGAACATATAAAAGTCTAGCAGAACTGGACCTGGGTAAAACACTGGAAGGATATTCTTGATGGCCATGGAGTCCAGAACCAGGGGGGTCACAATTTAAGGATAGATCGGCCATGTCGGGTTGCGATGAGGAGACATTTCTGCACCCATAGGATGGTGAGCCTGTAAAGTTCTCCGTCACAGAAATTGATTGAGGCCAAATCATTGAATGCTTTCAAGGAGTTAGATATAGTTCTCAGAGCTAAAAGGTATCAAAGGGTGTGGGAAGAAAGTGGGAACATGTTACTGAGTTGGATGATCAGTTATGATTATATTGAGGAGCAGAGTAGGCTCAAAAGGCCGAATAGCCTCCTTCATCTCCTATTTTCCATGTTCCAATGTTAAATACCTGCTATTGACAACTATATCTCACAAAATACTTATTTATCAAAGGTACATTTCCAGACAATGCCTGGATAGCACTGCCAGCTGAGGTAGCAGGGAATGGGCAGCAGGAAGGTGAAAGGAGCTGGTGCAGTAGCAGGGTCTGATTTCCCCAGCAATTCAAACACGGTTTTATGGCCACTCCATCGGTTCCCATCATAAAAACAGAGAAAGTGAAGCCTCTGAGGAACTACAAAGATAAATTGTTTTTTGTTGTCAGGAAACATTTCCTCAGGGACTGTGGTCACCCAAGTCATTACAATGGTCCATCACATTGACAGAGAATTCAAACAAAATCTACAGAACAATCTGAGCAGTTAAATCATCCCAAATTTTAATATCCTCCATGTGCTGGAAACCAGGCCTGAGAGAGTTTGAGGCCTTTACCCTCTGACTCTGCACCCCCACCAAATCCCCTTGCTGGTTCATCATATTATGCTCCTCGTTTGTAAGTG
This sequence comes from Chiloscyllium punctatum, assembly GCF_047496795.1. Taxonomy (NCBI): domain Eukaryota; kingdom Metazoa; phylum Chordata; class Chondrichthyes; order Orectolobiformes; family Hemiscylliidae; genus Chiloscyllium; species Chiloscyllium punctatum. Next base: position 18,600,693 of record NC_092777.1, read on the forward strand.
GGCAGATTTGAAATGAGGAAATAGGAGCACACTATAAAGATACAGGTCAGGTCGGATGAAGCCATGACTACAGTCTGATTTGCAATTTCAGTTTGAATGGGGAATGGGGAGGGAAAGGGGAAGGCTTTGCTCAGTTTCTCTGTCCGTCCAATCAAGCTGAGAAATGGATGGAACCTGATGATAATCTGATCCTGGGTCAAACTTGCCAGTAGCTGTTCCCATCTATTGACCAGAAGTTCATCGGCATATTATAGAAACAGGGCCCTGATTTCACTGCTGCAAATCCCCAGACAGCACTTTCCAAACCTGTAATCTCTACCACGTAGAAAGACAAGGGCAGCACATGCGTGGGTCACCACTCGCTGCAGGTTCCCCTCCATTTCCTGACTTGGAAATATAGCACCATTCTTTCAGTGTCGCTAGGTCAAAATCCTGGAAATTCCCTCCCTTTTAGTATTGTAGGTCAACCTACAGTATACAGACTACCGCAAGACAGAAAGCTACAGGGCTGTGAGCTGTGTGCAGAAAGATGGGATATGAAAGGGCATCTGGGTTGGCATGGACAATGTGGGCCAAAAGGTCCCTTTCTGTACTGTATCAATTCTACAGTTCTAAGGAGGCTCACTCCCACCTTCTCAAGTGCAATATAAAAGGGCAACAAACTAGTTTACCTGGCAACGCCCACATCCCTGAAAAGAATACACATCCCTAATATACTTGGGGATTGAATGACAAGTATAAGTTGTACTATCACATTGGAGGAGTGTAAGAGCAGGTCTAATGAGGAGATAGCCGGCTTAAAGAAACAACAGGCTGGCTTGTGTTGGCAGTGTGTGGATCTATCACAGGGGCATCACTGGCAGGATGTTGAGCAGAGGAGTTTCCATATCACAGAGAGAAACAGCATGTTCATGTAATCAATCTCAGAGCAGGATTGCAAGCTGCTTACTTCCCTCCCTGTCTAGATTGAGCAAGGTGTGTGAAATTGTGTGAGCCATAAACTGGGAAAGCGAACAAGTGAGCCTGACATGCAATAACCAAAGGCAGCGGGCACTTACATCTCCCATTAAATGAAGTGGTCACCATTTATAGAGATGAAATAGCCTTCAAACCTATTGCACTGTTGGGTTAAAGAGATTACACGAGAAAATCACTGGATGGGTAATAGCCTGGCCATCACAAAGAGAATTTATATTAAAAACCTGACAAAAACTCACAAGGAAGTCTGTGGAGGTTGGAAAGGGCATCCATGATGTGGAGAGACAATGGCCAGAGTTACAGGGCATCGCAAATCAACACGGCCAGGAGTCAATTGTCCAATCATAATACTTACAAATCTGTGTGGAATATCACCCAGTTTCTGTCTGCCATCACTCAGTTGTCACACTTTCTCACCCCTGGGTCACAAGGTGTCTGGTTCAAGTCCCACACTAGGGTTTGAGCCTGGCACTCCAATGTACTACTGAGGGAGTGCTGCACTGCCAGAGATGCTGTTTTATTAGATAACATAGTAAAAGGAGTACCAACAGCTGTGTGAATGGCGGAGGGAGGGGGGTGTGGGAGATCCCATAACACTTATTAGGTGTCTTTGTCAATATGTAGCACTCATTAAAAACTCCAGTCGTCATCTGGTTAGCTCAGAGAGAAACCTTAGTAATCCCTAGACCATAGGGGGTTTGCTGATCGTAATGATACTTTCCATTGCTCTATTGTAGGAGGTGAGCATTACTGACTATGTGGCTTGTATTGCCCATCTCTAACACACCTTGAGAAGGTGATAGTTGCTGTCTTGGGTTCAGATTACCAACCACTAGCAACTCCTTGGGATCATAGATTCCCTACAGGGTGGAAGAAGGCCATTCAGCCCATTGAGTCCACATCAATCCACTGAACAGCATCCCACCCAGACCCATCTCACTCCCCTACCCCTGTAACCCTGCATTTCCCATGGCTAATCCACCTAACTTGCATATTCCCAGACACTAAATGTAATTTTCCATGGCCAATCCACCTAACCTGCACATTTTTGGATTGTGGGAGGAAACCAGAGCATCCAGGTGAAACCCACAGAGAGAATGTGCAAACTCCACACAGCCACCCAAGGCTGGAATTGAACCTGGGTCCCTGGCGCTGTGAGGCAGCAGTGCTGACCACTGAGCCACACTGATTGGAGTAGCTTGTTGCCAGCAATCCTCCTTTTCATGCTGAGTCTATGAGCCTTATCAGTTGCGGAGGATGGATCACTGGTGAGTCTTAAAAGAAGAGGCATTTGTCTTAAGTAATAAGTTATAGTTTATTGCTTAATAGGAATAAGTACATAGTTACAACTATAAAGAGCCAGGGGTTATAAAAAGAAAGAAAAAAAATAAACAGGAGTGTACCCTTTGATGTGAAGGGCACTGCTTGTCACTGGCCACTCGGGTGTTTTCCCTTTTGAGAGTTGGATCAGTGTGAGTGTGTGTGTACGTGCAAGGACTCTCCTCCTTAAAAAAAATAAAGAGCCAGGGATGACATGTCCACTTGTCCTGATGCCAGGAGACTTCAGATGCCATGAGTCCAGAGTCAATACAATGGGCGCCATAGACTCACATACCACACTGCTATCACCTCCGCTGAATCACTGGCATCTCAGTAGTTGTGATTGGGACATTGTCTGCAAGGTCAAATACTCTAGATTTAGGGGGTGGGATGTTAGGATGGGAGCAAGAGGAGGATGTTTTGTCCACGGGGAACTGCTGACCTGCAAGATGCCCAATTGTGGACTTAATTGAGGTGACAGAGGGACCCCTGCCCCAGCTTCCACCCTTCCATCTGATCTAATGCCTCCAACACCAACATTGTCAGTGAGTGGGAAGAAGTTGAATCCCGCCTCATGTCTGACTATGTGGCTTGTATTGCTCATCTCTAACACACCTTGAGAAGGTGATAGTTGCCGTCTTGGGTTCAGATTACCAACCACTAGCAGCTCCTTGGGATCATAGAATCCCTACAGGGTGGAAGAAGGCCATTCAGCCCATTGAGTCCACATCAATCCACTGAACAGCATCCTCCCCAGACCCATCTCACTCCCCTACCCCTTGTAACCCTGCATTTCCCATGGCTAATCCACCTAACCTGCACATTCCCAGACACTAAATGTAATTTTCCATGGCCAATCCATCTAACCTGCACATCTTTAGATTGTGGGAGGAATGTCAGGCTGTTGTTTGATGAGTCTGTGGGACCCACACATCCAATTTTGGCTCAAGCCCCAGCAGTTATTAAAGAAAACGCTGGCGGTTTGACAGGGCTCTCTACCCTCCCAGGTGCATACATAAGATTCCACAGCACTATTCCAACGATGCTCACCGGCGTTATTCCCAACGTTTTGAGCAACACGTATCCCATAATCAGCATCACAGACACAAATTATTCCCTCATTGCTGTTTGTGGAAAGTTGCTGTATACAAAGTCGTTGCTCCACTTCCAACATTAGAAGTGAATAACTATTCATTCACTGCATTGTATGAAGCAATGATTTAATAGTATAAGCCTAATGGATTATGACATGGTGATGTAACATCAATCACTAAAAGAGAGAGAGAAAGATACAGCAGGACTGAGATTTCTTGAAGAAGATATTCTGGGTTGATGTAAGTTTCAAGTGATTTGTTTAGTGGCTGTCACAGACTTAAGTGTTAGTTCATCATAGGAGAAAGTGAAGACTGCAGGTGCTAGAGAGGACTGCAGGTGCTGGAGACCAGAGTTGAGAGTGTGGTGCTGGAAAAGCACAGCAGATCAGGTGGCATCTAAGGAGGCCTTCATGAGGCATGATGATGAAAGGCTCTTGCCTGAAACATCAATTCTCCTGCTCCTCGATGCTGCCTGACCTGCTGTGTTTTGCCAGCACCACACTCCCGAGTCTGATAGCACATCATGGAAGAGATAAAGTTCTCATAGTTGTGGCAAACTAGCTGGTACACTGTGAACAAGTGCATTTCACCAAACAGCTTCCTTTTCATAAGAAAACAACAATATTTTGTATGCATTGCCATTTACAGTTACAAATTACATCAGGTCCTCAATAGCAAAGAAAAATGATCACATTCTGCACAATCGAAACTGTCCCACTTTCATCAGTCTCTGCACAAACACATTTCATCTGTTGTATGTCTATAGTCTTATGGTCTCCAAAGTTTTCAAATTTTCTGATGACATGAATGGAAGTTGTTGCCAGTTTGACTGGCACCAGTCTGTTCCTGGAGTGATATTCCTTCTGTGGAACGCATCATTCTAGTAGTGAGAGTTTGATCAGAGCAGTGTGTTTGTCTTTCAGATACAATGCCTCTGCTGGATTGATGACTTCCAGAGCATGCTCAGTTATTGTTGATAGCTTCATGCTTTGAATGAAACTGCCTTCATATCTTCAGCAGTGAGTTTGCATATGTGCTTAATCTGTGATGATAAATTAGGCAGAAACCTTGCTGGATAGTACATATATTTAACAGGTCATTGTACTGTTTTCGCATTCATTGGGTCAATGCAGCTTTGGTACATCCCTCACCTTGTCAGGATCCAGGTGAAGTAATTGATTGACAGTACATGGCCCTGACCTATGTAGTTGACTTTAGTCATTTTCAATTGCATTTTCTTTCTCAGCATCAGGTTCATCGGACTAGGTATCTCTCTCTCTCTCTCAAGCAGTTGCACTAGATTCTGATCATGTTCTGCAATGGTTTCTTCCATTGTGTCTCCCCACCCATGGACTAGGCTAGCAGCCCATCCTCAATAACTTCCACTCTGGGAAGCTCACTGACAATGTTGAGCTGCCTTTGTTAGCACTCTTCTGGAACAGTGGATATACAAGTGGTATATATCTCCCAAATAGCATGAGTACATTGTTAGAAAACTGCTGCTTTCATTCAGTTCATTTGCCAGTAACCATCCCTCACACTGAAGATTATAAAGACTTCTGTGTTAACATGTTGTGGTGAGACCTATTCAATGGTTGTTCAGATGTAGTGAAATCTAATCAAGCTTTATTGATGAGATGCTTGGGATTTATGTTCCCTCTCAGTTTTCCATTGTCAACATGTTGCTAATCCAGTCTATAAGATGGTCACTTCCTTGTTTTCTCTTTTCTTTTCGAATGCCCTGTCTCGTTTTCCAAGCTGGACTCGAGTGCAGCTAGAACTCTCCTCAGCAGCTGCTGACTTGATCTCACACTCTCATTTGCTTCCAGATGGTCCTCACCAGGAGACATCCAAGATGCGGAACAACATTGACGTGCCTTTTAAGGATCTGTTCAGCAGTCAATGCCAGTAGCCTGTGAAAGTCTGTAAACCTCTTCTGGCATGTGTACAGTTACTAATCCAAGCTTTAGACTGAAATGAATGGTGTTTCTGTAATGTCTTTCATCTAAAATACTTCCCATTGCATTGGGTTCTCAACTTCATTTCTCCCCATAGAATGAGTATCATTCCATCATTTGCCCATACATTTGAGGGCTTCATTTTCGGATCACCTGTGGCACCTTGCACAGGTCTGCAAAACTTATGATGTTGTATGAAGCACCAGTGTCACCCTGGCACTTCAATATTCACTTGTTGCTCTTCTCCTGCAGACCTCATCCTAATAGTCACCAACTACTTATCACCTTTAGACCAGAAGATGCCAACCTGGCATTGTGTGGTTTATTGGAATTGTTCATAGACATTTCTCCAGCAGCCATCTTTGTAGACCCATTTTGCTTCTTTCTAGCTAAAGGCTTGCATGCAAAGTAATTTAGCTTGTTGCAGTTAGAGCACTGTTTTCCCCATACTAGACATGCTTTCCTTCCATTTGTATGGAATCATCCTCAATATTCACTTCATGTTGTTTCTCAAGTCTTTTTTCCCTTTTCTTCAATTATTTGTTCTCATTCAGTTTGGAATATTGCAAAATGCAACAACTGTTTTTTGTTTGCATTAAACCATTCTACCTGATGATTAGCAACCTCTCAATGGTAGGCTTCTCCTTTCTTAGCAGACATGCTCTGAAGGCAGGATCTCTGATATGTCCTTGTGGCTGAAGTTCAAATGTTGCTTGATAGCTCACCTGGAGGAACACTTTGAAACCTTTTCTCTTTTAAAGGTGGTTAATAAATACAGGTCATTGGTGAATGTGCATTTCTCCACCAGATCATGCGTGTTTGAAGCCAGGACGCAATCTCATAAGTTTATTTTTAGTTCCATGATCGTTCTTTATTGTCACATGGGATGTGGCACTACTGGAAAAGCCATCATTTATTGTTGAATCATAATTACCTCTGAAATGAATAGAATGCTTGCCATTTTCAGAGGGCAGTTAAGTGTCAACCACCTTCCCATTTGTCTCGTCACATATGGGTGGCACGGTGGTTCAGTGGTTAGCATTACTTCCTCACAGCACCAGGGACCCGGGTTCAATTCCTGCCTTGGGCAACTGTCTGTGTGAGTTTGCACATTCTCCCTGTGTCTGCGTGGGTTTCCTCTGGGTGCTCCGGTTTCCTCCCACAGTCCACAAATGTGTAGGTTAGGCTAACTGGCCATGCTAAATTGCCCAAAATGTTAGGTGGATTAGTCAGGGGTAAATACAGGAGGGTGGGTTTCTCTTTGGAGGGTCGGTGTGGACTTGTTTGGCCAAAGGGCCTGTGTCCACGCTGTTGGTAATCCTATCTAATATAGACTGGACCAGGTAAGAGAGGCAGATTTTCTTTCTTAAAGAGTGTTAGTGAACCAGATAGATTTTACAACAATTAATGATAAGTTCATTGTCAACGAGAGTTAGCTTTTATCCTTCATATATTCATTGAATTTAAATTCTACTAGATTTTGTCCCTGGGAGCATTAGTCTACACCTCCAAATTCAAGAGTGTTGTTCTGGATGTAGGTTTGCTAGCTGAGCTGGAAGGTTAGTTTTCAGACGTTTCGTCACCAGCAACATCGTCAAGCTAGTAGACCTATGCCTTACTACTCACTTCACCTTCAACAACAAAACCTAAAAACAAACCAATGAAGTAACCATGTATCTCCAATATCAGGGTTCTTAGCAGACACAGTAATGCAGAGGTGCGAACAAACAGCTCTGCCAACTATCCAACCCAAACGTTGGGTCCACTACATGGATGACACCTTTGTCATCACTAAATGAAACAAATTAGAGGAAACCTTCAAGACCATCAATTATACCCTTACTGGCATAAAATTCACTAAATAGGAGGAAAACAACAACAAAGTGCCACTCTTAGATGTTACAGTAGAGCGAACAGCCAATGGGGAACTTCAAACCAGCATCTACAGGAAAACAACATATTTGGACCAAATATTGAACTACAGAAGCAATCATCCCAACATCCACAAATGAGGCTGCATCAGAACATTATTTCAGAGCCACCATACACTGCAGCATAGAGAACTACGCAGGGCAGAGGAAAATCACCTATTCTGTGTATCCAAAAAGAATGGGTACCCAACGAACACAGACCACTGATTTCTCAACAACAAACCCAAACAAGCAGACAAAATATGTCCAGAAGCCCCAGCCACACTTCCCTACATCAAAGACACCAAAGACTGCCAGACTACTCAGACCCCTTGGCATCATGGTAGACCACAAACCCACCAACACACTAAAACAGCAGCTAATTAATTTGAAAGACCCTATACAGATAACAAGCAAAACTAATGTCAATTATAAAATATCTTGCAAGAACTATAACAAACACTACATTGGACAAACAGGCAAAAAACTAGACATGACCACAAAAAGACATGACCCACTCTCACTTGTATTCTTAAATACAGATTAGGAAGGACACCATTTTGACTGGGATAACACATCCATCCTAGGACCAGCCACACAGAGACACGCACAAGAATTCCTAGAAGCATAGCATTCCAACCGGAACTCGATCAACAAACACATTGACTTGGATGTCATTTACCACCCTCTGGGAAAAAGAACAGGAAATGACATCACCATAGGAAATTATGTCAACGCATAAAATTACATCACCAACTCATGGAAACCCAAACGTATAAATAGAAAGCGGGCTACACCACCAGTGCTTCATCCGGAGACTCACTGAACGTATTGCCGAGTATGGTGATTAAATGTCTGGAAACGAACCTTCCAGCTCAGTAAGCAAACCTGCATCCAGAACCTCAACCTGAGCTACAAATCTTCTCAAACAAAACCGCAAGAGTGTGGTGCTAGAAAAGCACAGCAGGTCAGGCAGCATCCAAGGAACAGGAGAATTGATGTTTCAGGCAAAAGTCCTTCATCAGGAAAGCATTAGCCAATACTTCCAAACTGTAAGTACAATGGCACGAGGATTACACTAAAATCTCTCCAAATGGCAGTAGGGAAGCTACAAGGAGTATGGGACTATTGACTGAGGGCTGCATATGTGCAGTCTCGCATCCCCCTGATGTGCGCTATCTTTGAGGAAAGATTTTGTGGCATTTTTACTAACACGTGGCTTGTCTTTTACCAAGATAGCATCAGGGAGTTGAGCTATTGAACAGAGATAAACTCAGTTTCAGCACTCTGAAGATGTCAGCTGAAATTAACACATCATGAAATTCCTCTACCGCTGTTCTTGGTTTTTGCTACAGATTCTCCATGGAGCTGCACCATCAGAGATGTTTTTTTCAGATGTTCATGTTAATCTAAGATATTGCCTGCCCTCTCAATAGGATGCAAAAAATCCCAGCGTGGCTGTTGTCAAATAAGAGAATTGGCATTCTCCCTGGTGCCTTGACTAGTATTTACCCCTCAACTCACATCAGTAACACAGGTCATGTGGGCATTGTCGCTTTGCTGTGTATGGGAGTATGCTGTGCATAAACTGTTGTCTATGTTTCCTACACTTCAACACTTTGAAAGGGCTGCCTGTAAAACACTGTATCAATGCAAGTCTTCACTGTGGCTTTGTAAAAGGCCAAGAACAATTAAACTGCTGACCAAAGAGTTGAGTCACTCAGTTCAGTAAGATACACGCTTAGTCTTTGGAGTCTGCCTGTAGACATCACATGTTAGCTCAGTGTTGAAGTTACCCAGAGAATCCTTGAACCAGGGTTCAGGAAACATGGATTAGTATTGCCAATGCTCATCACTAACTATTACCAGTCGCTTAAAAGTGATTGAACATTGATTAAAACCAGGGTCTAGCTCATGGATGATGCTTTTCATGGTTAAATAGCTTGTTGATAGCTTGCTATTGATGTCATTCAACCATTCAAGTAACAGAGCTTTTACAAGGTTTGACTGGCAGATGTGTTTCTGGTGATGGTCTACAATTGGGGGACTCGATCTCTAAATAAGAGATAGGTCATTCAGGACTGAGATGAAGAAGAATTTCTTCACTCAAAGGTTGATGAATCTTTGGATTGCTGTACTTCAAGGGGCTGTGGAGACTCAATCCCTGAGTATACTCAAAACAAAGGGTCAATAGGTTTCTCGATACTCAAAGTGGAGTATGGAGGTGCAGAGAGATGGCATTGAGGGAGAAAAGCTGTGGTCCCATTGAATGGCAGACCAGGTTCAAGGGGCTGAATGGCCTACTCTTGCAATAATTTTCTATGTTCCTATATTTTGGCTCACAAATGAAGAATGGCCATGTGGCAGGAGGGAACAGGTTCAAAACAATCACCAAACTGCAAAAGACAGCTCAAAGGTAGGAGTTGGTATCAAAGGATCAGAGGATATCTGACTGCCATTCCCACCTCTTGGTGGTGCCTGACTTGTTGTGTGCTTCCAGCCGCCTGCTTGTCAATTTTAGATTCCCATATCTGCAGCTTGTTTTTGTCTCGAACTGTCATTCCCACCTAGCAAGACCCACTGGGGGTCTGTGGCCTCATTGAATTTACCCGTAACTGTTTTAAGTGATACAAGCCACACTTGTCAGAATTTTAATATACACCTTCACCATATCCAGTCAGCACAGTGAGTAGTGGCCTTTATTAAGATGAAGTCTTCTGCTCTATTTGAATTTTTTTTTCAAAATTCACATCACTTTAGCTTTGATGGTGGATGTTTGGGATTTGACACTCCCCCATTTAGGTTGTGCCAGTGCTTATTAAACAGTGGAATATTCTTCAAGCGATGAAAACTCATTCTGTAGTTGTCTTCATCAAAGTGAGAGCTGACAGAATTGAGTAATTGTATTTATTGTTATCTTCCATGCAGTGACATCATCGAGTGTCCTAGCAATAGGCACAACTCACGATATTATTTTGACAACATTGTGGAGTCACACCCTTGAAACAGCAGTGCCTCCTGCCACACAAATACCGCCCTAGGTCACGGCGAGTAAGGTTTTGAGATGCTTGATTATTGAGAAATTCTGCCGCCTGTTTGCCACTGGGGGCCCTCACAACTTGCATGGCATGTCCTAATTTATTTAATTATACCACACAGAGAGAAAAAACATTGACTGTAAAGCAAAACCAGATCACAGTCGAGGGGTTTGTGAATCATCCTAACAAAGTTGGAAGTGTTCTTCCCTCCCTTAAATACTGTGTTGGTATCCTAGCCAATATTTATCTCTTAACCAACACCACCATTATTTGAATATTTATCTCATTTAGTGTGTGTGGGGGGTTATTGTATAAGCTACACTGAAGTAAAGACTAAACATCAACATTTTGTTCCTTCTTCTTTCATTGCTAGGACACTCTGCTGACACCGCGTGTGGTATCATTTATATTCTACAATTACTTTTCTGGAAGATTCAATAAATTTTCCAATATTTCTGTAGAAAAGGAGAATATTCAGCCCACTATCCCTGTGCTTGGCTCTCTGAAAGATCACATGACCTTTGTCCCACTGCCCTAATTCTTTCTGGGTAACTAACTGGGGGCTCCTCATCTTCACATATCTGTCCAACACCCTCTTAAAATTAGTTAGCAAAGCAATCTCCACTATCTTTGTCAGGTAGTGTTCCAGATCCTAGGAAACTGTGAGGACTGCAGATACTGGAGATCAGAGTCGAAGAGTGTGGTGTTGGAAAACCACAGCTGGTCAGGCAACATCCAAGAAGCAGGAGAATTAAGCATTTCGAATGTAAGCATATTCCTGATGAAGAGTTTATGTTCCTTGGATGCTGCCTGGCCAGCTGTGCTTTTCCAGTACCACACTCTTCGACAGTATTCCAGATCCTGACAATTCTCTGAGTAGAAAACAATTTTCCTCATCCCGTCCTTGACTTATTAATTCAACCACATCCATTCTATCAAAACTTACCATCTTCAGAGCATCTATGAGGTCACCTTTAGGCTTCTTTAGTTCTAAGGAGAATAGTCTCAACTTTACCAACCTCTCCTCAGAAGTAAAGCCCCTGATCCATGGTCAACTTTTTCCATAACATTTCTAAAGTTTTTATAGCTTTTTTGATGTGTGGTGTCTAGACAAGTCCACAGGACTCCAATGAATTATAAAGCTTACCGTGATCACTTTGGTTTTAATTTTATTTTGAACCTTTATTTTGAACCATCTCCTCAACTTACGGTGTAATTTTTTTAAGGATTTTTGGAAGTGGAAGCTTCGTTTTGGAAATTGTGCCATCCACAATACACTGTCTTTCCTCTGTTTCTGAATTTTGAACTGTGAGATTCACTGATGGGTAACACAAAATTTCTTTCAGCTGAATATTGGGAAAACTGCAGCCATTATCCTCAGTCCCAGACAGAAACTCTGTTTACTAACCGCACCCACCTCCCTGATAACCGTCTAAACAAGGAGGTTGATAACACTGGAATCATATTTGACCTTGAGACGTTCAGAGAGAAATGGGTCTGGGTGGGTCACTCTTCGGAGGGTCAGTGTGGACTTGCTGGGCCAAAGGGCCGGTTTCCATACTATAGGGAATCTAATCTAATCACGTATCCAATCACATATGCATGCCATCACTAAGCCCACCTCTGTGATACTACACGATTCTGCCCTTGCCTCAACTTGTCTGTTGCTGAAATCCTCATTCGTGCCTTTATTAATTTAATTGTTAACATCTTAATGTGCTCCTAGCTGGTATCTTATCTTCTGCCCTCCATAAATTTGAGTTCAACCAAGATTCTGCTGTCTGAATCCTAATTTGGACAAAGTCTCATTAACCTTGAGTTTACTGGCCCTCAGTTCCTGAGTCTTGAGTCTCATCCTTGATTTCAGATAACTGAAGAGTACTCAACACTTTTAAGGCCACACCAGGAAAGAGTCAACATCTTAGGGTGAGGCAGACAGCTATAAGTCTGAAGGCAATGACCAGCACCTTCAGTGGAGACTGTCCCCAAGAAAGCTTTTGTCCAGATAGACCTCAAGATTATAATAGCAGAGTAAAAATTGGTCAAACGTGGTCATGAAGTTGCAGTATTGTCCATCCATTATCTTATTCCTGACTCTCAGTCCTGTTTGATTGATTTTTCTCCTATTGATGTGAAGCCTTATTCATGTCTGAATGAACATTTAATCGACAAGACTCCGGTGCTCGATTTGGTTCAACTCCAGCCTCTCTGAGAAGAAATAATGAATTGATTGAGGACTGAATTGGCACTAATATTTCACCAACAATGGCGAAACATCCAGGGTGTGTGTAAACAGCATCGATACAGGTAGGGGAGCCTTGTTCCCAACTGACTAGAGGCAAATAGCTCGATTGCAATTCCTCATCCTTCTCTCTTATTGTCAGATTTCTCATAGCAGGAAAAATAAGAGCAGAAGTCAGCAAATGAAGGATCAGGGTGGCCATGTTTGAAGTTTAGGTGGAGAGACAAAGAAAATCTTTGGGAATGAAATTTGAAGAAGCTGACTGCAGTGTAAAGACTTAATGTTCAATATACAGATGTACAGTATGGGTCCTCAGTGATGTAAGAGATCACATGACAACAGGCTCTGGAGACAGATCATTCTACGTTAAGCCTCATGCTAGGCCTCATCCTGCAAGTAGTTGGAAGAACATTTAAGAGAAGGTAAATTTACCAACAGCCTACCTTCCTGTTGGTTCCTGAGCAGACTTGACCAGGTGGATGGTGAAAGAATGTTTCCTCTTGTGGAAGAATGTAGAACTGGGGGTCAGAGTTTAAAAATGACGGGCCGCCCTTTGACAGAGAGGATGAACCATGATTTTCTCTCAGAGGGGTGTGAGTCTTTGGAATTCACGTCCTCAAAAGGCAGAGGTGGAGAAGTTCTTGATAACTGAGGGTATGAAAGATTATTGGGGACATGTAGGAATGTAGCATTGAGTTAAAGTCAAGTCAGCCGTGATCTTATTGAATAACTGAGTGGGATCAAAGGGCTGGGTAGCCTGCTATTGTTGTTTTTTGTATGTTCATATCCTGACCAAGGTCACAATCTTCCCTGCTTTCCACTACATGGACAGCAGACTGATCATCTCTGGTATTAGCACAAACAGATGTAGAAGAGTCAGGAACCAGTCAATACAGTTTAAATGAACCAGAAGCATTATGAGGAATTGTTTTTACATAACACATTATAGTTAGGGCCCACTGTCAACCACCAAGACCCAGAACCTGAGGTATCATGCAGGATTTGCTGCATTGTCCCCTCTCCCAACCATGCATCATACACAAGTGAGGTGAAATCTTTGAGGAGCTGTTGCTCCAATCACAAGGTTGTTTCTCTCCTGCAAAGGCCACTGATAGGTTCATTCATGAGCCTGTAGCAGCAAATGGGAGAGTACACTGGTCTGTGACTGGACAAGCAGCCAGGGAGGTAAATGGCTGCAGTGAGGGGGTCATTGAGATTGTTGATAGTTAAATTCAAATCTGGATTAATATTTCAGATGTGCTGAGTAGGCTTGTAACTGCATGATTAAGCTTTATGCAAATTTGATGTGATTTGATTTATTATTGTCACATGTACTGAGATACAGTGAAAAGTATTGTTTTATGGGTGAACCAGACAAATCCTACCTTACATATGGACATCAGGGTATTCGAACAGAATGCAGAATCAAGTGCTACAGCTACAGAGAAGATACAGGGAAAGATCACCTCAATCAAATGTGATTGCAATTTATTAGAACTGTCCTCATTTGTCAGTAGAAGCTATGTTTAGGTTTTTTTTGTGGAATTATCTGTCAGTTATTTTGAAAGGAAAACTTCTTACTAACTTATGCCCCTTGCCTTGTGCCAATTTAAGTTCTATGGTGTTGAGTAAATTGGAGCTTCCATTGTATGTTGTGGCTTTTAGTTTAATGGAGGGTTGATCATTAAAGATATTAGCCAAATTCTTCGAATTCAGCTTTGGTGTGAGTTCACTGGTCAACTTAAAGACAGGAATTGTCATTATGACTTGAATGCATTGTCTAATAGAGTCCTGGAGATGTACAGCACAGAAACAGACCGTTCGGTCCAACTTGTCCATGCCAACCAGATATGCCAACCTAATCTTGTCCCACCTGCCAGCACCCGGCCCATATCCCTCTAAACCCTTCCTATTCATATACCCATCCAGAAGACTTTTAAATGTTGCAATTGTACTAGCCTCCAACACTTCCTCTGGCAGCTCATTCCATACACGTACCACCCTCTGCGTGAAAAAGTTGCCCCTTAGGTCTCTTTTATATCTTTCCCCTCTCACCCTAAATCTATGCCCTCTGGTTCTGGATTCCCCCACCTCAGGGAAAATACTTGGTCTATTTATTCCATCCATGCCCATCATGATTTTATAAACCTCTATAAGGTCACCCCTCAGCCTTCGATGCACCAGGGAAAACAGCCGCAGTCTATTCAGCCTCTCCTTATAGCTCAAATCTTTCAACCCTGGCAACATCCTTGTAAATCTTTTCTGAACCCTTTCAAGTTTCATAACATCTTTCCGATGGTGCTGCACAATTTGATTCTCTAGGACAAAAAATGCATTAACCAAAGTTATGGAAGGTTAAAAGGGGGTTGGAGGAACACTGGGTTTGTGTAAGGGGCTGGAAAGAACCAGGGCCCATGATTTGTCACTCTAGGTCTGGTTGTAATGATCTGCAATGCACTGACCACAAGGTTGGAGGAAGCAGATACAATAGCAGCAGCCTGGGCTGAGAGGCTGCCATGCCAGGCTGAGATGTCAGTATGCCAGGCTGAGAGATACCACCACCCCCGGGCTGAGAGACATGCCAGACCGAAAGAGAGATACTGCTATGCTGGGTCCAAACTTAGGCCAAGAATCTGAATCCATGCAGAGGCTGGGAACTCAGGGCTTTGCTGAGATGAAAGAAGGAAAGTGTGCACCAAGGAGAAAAAAAAAGAAAAGAAATGGTCAGAGCAGACATTCTCTGGCCGAGGAGTCCTACTCTAGTGCCACCTTGGAAATAAGTGACAGGGTTATGGTAAAAGGAGCAAAAAGAATGGGATGATTTCAAGAGATATCAGGCAAGATGGACTGAAAGAACTCCTGGTGCTGTATCGTGCTTTGATTCTGTAGTAGATTTATCATAATTCTAAGATTAGATCAAAAGATTGGCAATCTTCAATGAGTCAGTGTTATTTGATCAGACACTGATTGCCTTTGATTGGGACATACTCTGTCTCCCCACCAACCATAAGTGAGATGCTGCCCGTACAGTGAGGGATGCTGGTCAGCCTGCATAGTGATAGGTTCACGTGTAACACGGTTAATGCCAACAGCAGCAGGCCAAGCTCCTTAAGTAAACCCTAATTGGTCACCTATGGTCTGGAAATGATAACGAATCAGCAAGCTTGACTACGGAATTCTTATCTTGAACTTAATTCCAGTGGAGGTAAAAACAAAGACTGCAGATGCTGGAAACCAGATTCTGGATTAGTGGTGCTGGAAGAGCACAGCAGTTCAGGCAGCATCCAAGTAGCTTCGAAATCAACGTTTCAGGCAAAGCCCTGATGAAGGGCTTTTGCCCAAAACGTCGATTTCGAAGTTAATTCCAGTGGAGACAAGATAACAGTGGGATTTCAATTTAACATCACCCCACCAAACATAGTGCTCACTGTGCCTCCAAGCTTTCCATTTCTAGGAATAGACGATTCTGCTAACATCGTCAGGCCAGTAAGATTGTACATTTCCTACAGGATGGGAAAATTCTTGCGTGATTATTTCATGTTTTGATTATTTTACAGAAAGCAGAATAAATATTGAAACAGGGGATTAAGGGAGAAAAGAAAATCCAACAAACAACATTAAAAATAAAATTAATTTCAGTTTTTATTTAAAAATCCTGTTTTAAAGATTGACTGCGAAGGAATAAGAGATCATTTTTATTAAAATGATTTTCCAAGGTCATTGAGGTTGTTCATCACTAATTGTCACCAACTGCAAATCAGTTACTCTTTTACGCCTGATCAAACAAGGCTGTATACTTAAAAACCGAAAGAACTGCAGATGCTGTTAAATAAGAAACAAAAACAGAAATTCCTGGAAAAGCTTAGCAGATCTGACACCATCTTTGGAAAGAAATCAGAGTTAACGTTTCGGGTCTGGTGACCCTTTCTCGGGTGGCATATCTTCCTTGATTTAAAAGTGAAAATAGCAGATAAAGAGTCAAAATTCAAACCAAATCACTGATGCTGTGTGCATTGCGTTTGTGAAGATGATATTACATTGTGTGGAGAAGGAAGCTGGAGAATCACGGACAACAGATTCTAGATTGTTTTGTTTAACTTTGTGTCCTAGCACCAGAAGTTGCTGTCACAATTAATACAGTGACAGCAATGAACTGAGACAGTTTTACTGCATTATTGCAGCAACTTTCAGGATATTGTAATATGTTTTAGTTTAAAGCAGTGGACACATTAATATTAACACATGAATTAGGAGCAGAGGCATGCCATTCACCCCTTTGAGTCTTCTGTTATTTGATTAGATCATGACTCGTCAGATTGTTACCTCTAATCCATTTTCATTGACACTTTAGACCCTTTGTCTCCCTTGTTAGCTAAGAATCTATTTATCTCCGTCTTAAAAAAATTCAATAGTTCCATCTCCACCACTCTCTGGGGAAAGAGAGTTCACCAGACTTACGATAGTCTGAGAGAAAATAAATTCTCCTCATCTTTGCCTTTAATAAGAATCTCCTTCTTTTAAACTGTGACCCCTAGTCCTAGTCTCTCCCATATGGGAAACATCCCTTCAGCATCTATCCTGTTAACTTCCTTCAGGACCTCATATGTTTCAAAAAGATCACTCCAGAGGATACAGGCCCAAGCCTGCCTGACCTTTGCTCATAAGATAACCTGCTTATCACAGGAATTGGGAAAATGCACCTTCTCCGAACTGCTTCTAAGGCAATTATGTTCTATATTAAATAAGGAGACCACAACTGTACACACTATTTCAGATGTATTCTCACCAATTCCCTGTGTAACAAAATAACTCTACTTTTCCTTGCACTTGTCTTCCTTACTGAATTTCTTCTGGGAGCACAAAGCTTTGTGTAAAAATTCTGTGTACTACAACAGCTGACCCCCTTATATACGTCTTAGTACACAACCTGAACGAGATTGAGAAACACCAGAATAGAAAGAGAAGCATAGTTAGCTTCATAATGATGATGAATGAATCTGAAGAAAAATTATTTAATCCTGAAAGAGTCACAAGACAAACAATCTGCAGCCATTGTTAGAGGTGTCCGGAAATGACTTCAAAAAAATTACAAAATTCAACAGCCATGCATTACCTCCCACATCCCTGGAGAGGGTTCTGAAGGAAGGGGGTCCCAAAGGTTGTTAGTGCAGATGTTTAAAAGAGAGGTCCTGCAGATAGATAGTGCAGACTGTGTAACAGAGAGATCCTGCAGATAGATAGTGCAGGGTCTGTAACAGAGAGATCCTGCAGATAGATAGTGCAGGGTCTGTAACAGAGAGATCCTGCAGATAGATAGTGCAGGGTCTGTAACAGAGAGATCCTGCAGATAGATAGTGCAGGGTCTGTAACAGAGAGATCCTGTGGATAGATGGTGCAGGGTCTGTAACAGAGAGATCCTGCAGATAGATAGTGCAGGGTCTGTAACAGAGAGATCCTGCGGATAGATAGTGCAGGGTCTGTAACAGAGAGATCCTGCAGATTGGTAGTGCAGGGTCTGTAACAGAGAGGTCCTGTGGATAGATAGTGCAGGGTCTGTAACAGAGAGATCCTGCAGATTGGTAGTGCAGGATCTGTAACAGAGAGGTCCTGTGGATAGATAGTGCAGGGTCTGTAACAGAGAGGTCCTGCAGATAGATAGTGCAGGGTCTGTAACAGAGAGGTCCTGCGGATAGACAGTGCAGGGTCTGTAACAGAGAGGTCCTGAGGATAGATAGTGCAGACTGTGTAACAGAGAGGTCCTGCAGATAAATAGGGTCATAGAGTCATGGAGATGTACAGCATGGAAACAGACCCCTCGGTCCAACCCGTCCATGCTGACCAGATATCCCAATCCAATCTAGTCCCACCTGCCAGCACCCGGCCCATATCCCTCCAAACCCTTCCTATTCATATACCCATCCAAATGCCTCTTAAATGTTGCAATTGTACCAGCCTCCACCACATCCTCTGGCAGCTCATTCCATACACACACCACCCTCTGAGTGAAAAAGTTGCCCCTTAGGTCTCTTTTATATCTTTCCCCTCTCACCCTAAACCTATGCCCTCTAGTTCTGGACTCCCCCACCCCAGGGAAAAGACTTTGCCTATTTACCTTATCCATGCCCCTCATAAATTTTGTAAACCTCTATAAGGTCACCCCTCAGCCTTCGACGCTCCAGGGAAAATAGCCCCAGCCTGTTCAGCCTCTCCCTATAGCTCAGATCCTCCAACCCTGGCAACATCCTTGTAAATCTTTTCTGAACTCTTTCAAGTTTCACAAGATCTTTCTGATAGGAAGGAGACCAGAATTGCATGCAATATTCCAACAGTGGCCTAACCAATGTCATGTACAGCCACAACATAGTGCAGACTGTGTAACAGAGATGTTCTGCGAATAGATAGTGCAGATTGTGTAAAAGACAGATCCTGCAGATAGATAGTGCCAGACTCTGTAAAAAGTAGGTGCTGCAGATAGATAGCAGACTCTGTAAAAGAGAGGTCCTGCAGATAGACAGTGCAGACTGTGTAACAGAGAGTACCTCCAAATAAATAGTGCAGACTCTGTAAAAGAGAGGTTCTGCAGATAGATAGTGCCAACCGTGTGGTAGAGAGCTCCCACAGATAGATAGGTACAGACTGTGGTGCAGAGTGAAGCTGTGCTGTTCTGGATGACAATTAAATTATATGTGGAAATCTCAGCCACAGTTATTTATTAGTGTCTCGAAAGCAAATTCAGCACAGACTTTGAAAATGAAAAGAATGTGACTGGTGTGTACAAAGAGCTAGGGGATTGCGATTAATTGGATCACATTTGAAAGAGCTGGCAAATGGACCTGGGCCCAATGGCCACCTTCTGTGCTGCAGGATTCACTGATTAATCATGAAACTCAGACACAAGACTCCGGTAAATACAAATCAGCAAACCCCTCGCTCTTTAAGTGCAAAGATACCACTTGCGTGGGGATAGAAACAATGTAGTAGATCATTATTAGTCAACAGACACACACTTGCATAATTTATTTTAAGTTATAAGTGCTGAGGGTAATTATCAACAGTTCATAACTGCTGAAATGCTCTTTATTTTAGAAATATATCAATGTTGTTTTTTAATTTCCGTATGTGCTGACTCATTACTACTGTAAACATAATAAATAAGCTTACAATTCATTGTGTTCAGGAAGTAGTGAGTGTGGGTATTGCCTCTATTGCAAGGTAGTTAAGTCAGTGATACAATGCAGTTAATATTACAGAGTTAAATAAGTCAGTAACCAAACTGCTCCAGTTTTTACTGATGTATGTTTAGGACTGTTGATGTTTCACTTTGTGCTTATGGAATATTCAAAGCAATGGAGACTTTTGTCCTGAGGGATCTGTGTCCCCGGGAGCATTAATTTCCTTCTGGATGGGCTTTGAGATCATTACTGTGAACCATCTCAATGCTGGCAAATACACCTCCCTTGTAATGTACCACCGAGGATTAGCCTTGCTTCAAATGAATGCTGGTGTGAACATGCTATGTACTTCTATAGTCATATCTATAGGTTGTCCTGCTCATAATAGACTTCAGTCTGCACCAATGTCTCTTCACAGATTCCATTGACCATATGGCTTTGAGTTCTCCACTAGCCTCTTTGATGTTTCTCTATCCAGCCCTTATGTAAGAGCAAATTTTCCCCACCTTCTGCATGCATGCCTTATCAATTCTTTACTATCATTCCAAGATACATTATACCACTATAGTCTTAGAATTCCTCCAGCATGGAAACAGGCCATTCAGCCCCTACTGACCCTCCAAAGGTTATCGCACCCGGATCTTTCCCTGTCCCTATCCCTGCATTTCTCATGGCTAATACACCGAACCTGCACATCTTTGGACAGTGAGAGGAATCCAGAGCACCCAGTGGAAACCCACGCAGACACGGGGAGAATGTGTAAACTCCATACAGACAGTCACCCGAGGCTGGAGTTGAACCTGGGTCCCTGGCACTATGAGGCAGCAGTGCTAACCGCTGAGCTACAGTACTGCCCACATGGTGTAGCTCTCTCGTCCAGTATTTCCATTCTGCTTTTCAGGTTGTTTTCCCTGGAGTGTCAGAGGCTGAGGGGTGACCTTATCGAGGTTTACAAAATGATGAGAGGCATGGATAGAGTGAATAGCCAAGGTCTTTTCCACAGGTTTTGGGGATTTTGAAACTAGAGGGCATAGGTTTAGGGTGAGAGGGGAAAGTCTTAAAAGGAAGCTAAGTGGCAATTTTTTTCTTGCAGAAGGTGATGCGTTTATGGAATGAGCTGCAGAGGAAGTGGTGGAGACTGGTACAACTACAACATTTGTAAGGCATCTGGATGGGTATATGAATAGGAAGAGTTTAGAGGAATATGGGCCAAGTGATGGCAAATGGGACTAGATTAATTTAGGATATTTGGTCAGCATGGGCGAGTTGGACTAAAGGGTCTGTTCTGTGCTGTACATCTCAGTCCTGAAGAAAGGTTACACCCGAAACATTGACTTCTCCACCACCTGATGCTGCCTGGCTTGCTGTGTTCTTCCAGCCTCCTGCCTGTCTACTTTGTACATCTCTATGGCTCTATGACTAATACTTGACTGTAAGTCTCTGCTGATGTCAGAGTTGCTGACATTATCATCATTAACACATTCATTACATAACATCTTACAAGCATATTCAACAGCAGGAATGATCCATGGATGCAAACGTACCTCCTTCTACTGAAACCCTAACCCTGTCTGAGCAATATTGCATTTGTTTGTGTTCTGACCTTCAAAGCCTCTCTGAATGAGATGGTGAATGATGAATTAAGAGCAGCATGTCTTTTATCATGACCTACATTGTCAGGGAACGATGTTGGAGCTCACTGGATCATGGCATGTGGGACAATGCAGAAAATAACAAAGGGCAATGAGATTCCCCTAGACAGCAATGGGATTGTGTTCAGAGAAGGTGTTTTAATTGAACTGGTTGATCAGGATAATGCAGGGAACTCTGCTTCTCTCCTTTAAGTTCTACAGCAGTGCATTAATGTCCAGCTGACTGAGCAAGTGGATTATGGTTCACCATTTCATCCAAGGTCGGGACCCCCGTGAGTCTGAGACCCTCAGGGCTGCTGTATTGGCCTGAATTCAGTGCAGAACTATGTGACGTCTGGTGAGGATGTTCCTAAATGTGCCATAACTGATACACAAAGCAACGAATGTTGATCATTTTCACCCTCTCCTTCCTTTCTAATCAGTTATAAGAAATCGAACATCATTTCATACACTCACTCTATCAGAGACATAGGAGGTGCAGTCTAAAACTAACATCGTTGAGGCATTCATTTGAGATTGTTTCAATGAGCAGGAGGCTAGGGATCGTTTTAACAGGGAAGAGGTGAGCCACATTTTATCAGTTTTGTTTTTGCAATCAGATAAGAAGGTGTGTGGTTTAAAAACAAACGGGACACTTGATGTCAGCATGGGCTGTGAAGAAACAAGCCATTAGTTTTACACAGATCTGGACTTCAGCCTTAAATGGTCCTACTACCACTGGAGGGAGCCAGTTTTGAGAAAAGAAATCACTTACCGTGGATTCTGAGGAGAGAGGTGTCATCTCTTTTAACATCAACATAGAATATTCGTTTCAGAAACTGCAAGACTGGGTTAGGGGTGGACTTCAACATTGTTCTTAGCCCATAACTGACACCCAAGATTTGACATATTCAAAGGTTGCTTGAGTTGGAAAGCAGATGCTAGAAATCTGAAAGAAAAGAGATAAAGAGGGTAGGATGGTGGATCAGTGGTTAGACTGCTGACTCACCAGAGACCTGATTCCATCCCAACCTTGGGTGACTGGCTGTGTGCAGTTTGCACATTCTCCCCGTGTCTGCATGGGTTTCCTCCAGACGTTCTGGTTTCCTCCCACAGTCCAAAGATGTGCACGTTGGCTGGATTGGCCATGCTAATCCGGGCGGCACGGTGGCACAGTGGTTAGCACTGCTGCCTCGCAGCGCCAGAGATCCGGGTTCAATTCCCGCCTCAGGCGACTGACTGTGTGGAGTTTGCACGTTCTCCCCGTGTCTGCGTGGGTTTCCTCCGGGTGCTCCGGTTTCCTCCCACAGTCCAAAAATGTGCAGGTCAGGTAAATTGGCCATGCTAAATTGTCCGTAGTGTTAGGTAAGGGGTAGATGTAGATGTAGGGGTATGGGTGGGTTACGCTTCGGCGGGGCGGTGTGGACTTGTTGGGCCGAAGGGCCTGTTTCCACACTGTAAGTAATCTAAATCTAATCTAAAGATCTAAATAGTGTCCAGGGATGTGCGTGCTGGGTGGGTTAGTTGTGATAAGTGTCGGGATAGGATGAGAGGCTGATTCTGGGTGGGGTGCTTTTTGGAGGTCGGTATAGACTTGATGAGCTGAATGGCCTCTTTCAGCATTGTAGGAAATTCTATGAAAACACTGGAGTGGTCAGTAGCTAAGACAACATCTCAGAGAAAGCAATGGTATTACACAGCTCAAACTCATCATTGAAAACACAAGGAGGTGACAATAGTGTTAGGTGAACTAGATTGGAAAGAGACTCAAAGGAACCTAAATACCAGCATAGATAGCTTGGGGCCAAATGGCCTCTTTTTGTGCTGTAAACTTTGTGCAATATTAATCCCTTGAAAGCCAGCCAACTGTTAGTGTTGCTGTCAGAGAAATTTGCCCAATAGGTTAGAGATCACAAAACACAGCTCAAAGTGAAATTGACAAAACAGTTTATTGCAAGCGATATCACTGGAGGAGAAAACAGACCAGCTGACCCAGAACTGACAGTCTGCACAGAGATCAGATTTCTCCTCTCAGAGCTGAGGATGAGACCAGTGTTATAGTAATGCTGCACGATGACACTGATTAAGAAATGGGAAACTACAATGTTTCTGGAAATGGAGTAATTTAGTTGCAAGGATGCTAATTGGAAAACAGTTTATCGGATGTATGTCCTATTCCTTCACACAGTGCAACATGCTGACAATATTCATGGTTCCATTCATCTTCATAGGTAGGTGTTAAAGTCTTTTCTGGAGTGGTGAGGTGCTTCCATTTTCCTGTGGTGCCTGTCTGTCTGCCCTGCTCTTTGTGCGGCTTTGGTATTGCTGAGTTGTGAAACTGCCCTTAGGGCTTTGAGATCTCTGTCATGTCCATGGGACCTTAAAGCGTATTCCATTGTCTGCGTGCTGCCTGACTCAGTTTGTGAGCTGCTCGGGGAATTCTGGGTGTCCTGGTACAATTTGGCCAATTTGCTTTTGTGGGCCTATTGTGGGTTAGCAAATCTTTTCCCACAGTTGCTTATTGACTGAATTGTCCAGGATGAAGTTTGTAAGCTGGAAGGTTCGGAAAGGGTCATTTCCAGAGCCACAGAGGTAAGGCAATCCCTAAACAGTTCTCTGTTTAATCGAGCTGACTGGCTCCTCTAGCTTATCTCTCCACGCTTCAGGCTCACTGCCTTTATTCCTGATGAAGAGCTTTTGCCCGAAACGTCGATTTTGCTGCTCGTTGGATGCTGCCTGAACTGCTGTGCTCTTCCAGCACCACTAGTCCAGTATTTGCTTTCCAGCATCTGCAGTCATTGTTTTTACCTCAGGGTCATTGGTGATGAGCATCCAAAACGGTTCTGGGTGCGAAAGCAAATTCTTCAAGTTACACTAATCCAGCAAAATTGGGAATGGTCAGCTCAATACGCTAAAGCACCCTTCCCTCGACCAGTCAATGTTTCAATTGGTAACCCACTTGCATTACCGCGTTGCCTTTGGCTGAGGTGCATTGATTCATATGCAAGAAACATTAGACCAGAGCGCCTCATGGAGTGGGGAGAGGGTGGTCCGGCCCCTTAAGTGGGGTCACAATCTGATATTTTGTGATCATGACAACAATAGCTGTCCCTCTCCTTCCCCTCACCCACTGAGGTATCACAATGGTTCTCAAAGCTCGGACTGGGGTCACGGTGGCAAATCATTCGAGTGCCACTGCAAGAGATGCATCAGGATAATTTTAAAATGTCCTGTAGATGGGGGACCGTTCTGAAATAGACTCAGTAGTTTCCGGAGTATACTTGACAGGTCAGGTAGAGAAAAACAAAGTGCAAGTTTCTAGCCGATGACTGTAGTATGAAGGTTGTTAGGATCACTGTCTGGAACAGTGTAAGTAGCGATGATGTAAAACTTAGAGGAAAATCATCATGATTTCAGAAGAGTTGGATGTACTCTTTAAAGCTCTATCAAGATCCGTAATATGGGGATAGAGGGTTTGAGTTATAAGGAGAGGTTGGATAGGAGGACTTTTGTTGCTGGAGTGTAGGAGGTTGGGGGATAACCTCATAAAGGTTTATTACAGACATGAGGGACGTGAATAAGGCGAATAGCAAAGGTTTTTTCCCTAGGGTGGGGGATTTCAAAACTAGGGGGCATATTTTTCAGGTGAGAGGAGAGAGATTTAACAGGGACCTGAGGGTAATTTTTTTCACACAGAGGGTGGTTCTTATGTGGAATGAACTGGCAGAGGAATTGGTAGATTCAGGCACAGTTACAGCATTTAAGAGACATTTGGACTAGTATATGAATAGAACAGGTTTAGAGTGATATGGTAAAAATAATGACTGCAGATGCTGGAAACCAGATTCTGGATTAGTGGTGCTGGAAGAACACAGCAGTTCAGGCAGATTCCTGATGAAGGGCTTTTGCCCGAAACGTCGATTTCGAAGCTCCTTGGATGCTGCCTGAACTGCTGTGCTCTTCCAGCACCACTAATCCAGAATTAGAGTGATATGGGACAAAAGCAGCAAGTAGGACTAGTTTAGATCGGGAAACGTTATCTGCATGGATGAGTTGGACTGCAAGGTCTGTTTCCACACTGTATGACTCAATGACTCTATTACTTCAAGAAGATGTTAGCGGTTAAAGCTACAAAAGACTCAGTAATCAGGACGCACTGCAGAACTTTACCTAGTCCCCAGCACCTGCCAAACCCACAGCCATTTCCATTGAGAAGGATAAGGGCAGCAGATACATGGGAACACCACTACCTGCAAGTTCCTCTCCAAGCCACTCACCATCCTGACTTGACAAATATATCACTGTTCCTTCAGTGTCCCTGGGCCAAAAGTCTGGAATTCCCTTCCTAAGGGCATTGTGGGTCAACCCACAGCCTGCGAACTGCAGCTTGCTATCACCTTCTCAAGGGCACCTGGAGATGGGCAATAAATGCTGGTCCAGCTGTCAATGCCCACATCCTATGATGAAGAAAACAGAGAGATCAGCATGCAACAATGATGGCAGCTGTGAAGAGCTATAAAACTTCGAGTGCAGCTTTAAAGAAGATAGGAAGGCAGAACTGAAATAGTGGAGCCAAAAATGTCAAACTTGGGACAAGGACTTCAAAGCTGCTTCATGGATGGATGGAGATAGAACCAGTCAGGACATTAACTGATAAAGGCATTCAGACTGCACTACAGAAAGAGAGAGAGTGAAGTAAGTCGCACTTGAGCAATTGCAGGCTTTGTGTCAGAGAAATCGATCAGGTGTGTGGGATCTGAAGGGACCTTTACACAGATATAGAAAAAAATCAAATTTACTGGCACACTGGGACAGCCGTATTGGGAAATCCAGCTTCCGAGAAAGTGTGTCTTCAAATGAAAGATGAAGCTGTCCCAGGGAGAGCCACAACATGTGGAGACCACGAGGCAGAAACATACAACCCAAAAATTGACAGCAAATATTCGAGATTGTGGAAACGCAGAATGAAGAGATTATTAAAGTAGTTTTCAATAGTTTTGCCTGATTTAACAAAGGAATGCCTCGTCTAGGGGAAGCTTCTCCAGGTGAAGGCAGCGATGGCAGTGAAAGGCAGTGTGAGTCTGAGCACCATGGAAACGCTTCCAGCAATGGAATGAAATTGAAAACATTGAGTAGACTTTCCAAAATGCACCATCTATCCTAAATATACTAATACTGAGGACCTTGGAGACGTCAAACAACCAAATCCAACTCAAAACTGGGCAGCTTGGAGAAAAAGACTTCACGCCGTATAGAATTGCTTCAGGATTACTCAGCAAGCTTGAAACTGAACAAGTGAACATGACTGCAGCAGAATTGAATACTCTGTGAATTAATATCGAGTTACATAACATTTAATAAACTAGTCTTTGGTTAAGCCTTTCAAAAGCTTAATAATCTCTCCTGAACTGGACTCACCAACATACAACAATCATGCTGATGAAATGTACCTCTGTTTCACTTGCTACAGAGTATTTTCAACATTTTCAACCGTTTTTGCTTTATATTCTGTGCTTTAATATCAGCTCCGGTCAGTGTGTACCTTCTTGCACAAGCTAGAAAGTTCAAGTTCCACTGTCAGGGGCAGTGATGCCTTTTTGATGAGGTATGTAACTGGAGGAAAAATAACAAAGAACTGTGTATGATGGAAATCAGAAACCAAACAGAAATTGCAGGAAAGCCTCAGCAGGTCTGGCAGAGTTAACTTTTCAGGTCCAGTGACCCTTCCTCAACTCAACCTGCTGCATTTTCCAGCAGTTTCTGACTGTGTGTATGTAACTGAGGCCCTGTCTTCCCTCAGAGGCAGACATAAGAACTCATTGTATTATTGCAAAGAGGGGATTGAGGACTATGTAGAATCCCTACACTGTAGAAGCAGGCCAGTCAGCCCATTGACTCCACACTGATCCTCTGAACAATATCCCACCCAGACCCATCCCTATCCCTGGAACACTACTTTTCCCATGGCTAATCCACCAAGCCTGCACACCACAGGGCACTATATCCTGGCCAATCCAGCTAACCTGCACATCTTTGGACTGTGGGAAAAAAACAGAACACCTGAAGGAAACCCACACAGCCATGGGAGAATGTGCAAACTCCACACAGACAGTCACCCAAGGCTGGAATCAAATCTGGGCCCCTGGCACTGTGAGGCAGCAGTGCGAACCACTAGCCATCGTCCCACCTCCAGCAGACTTGCCCCAGTATCATGACCTTCATGTGTTTTCTCAGCAAGCACCATATTTCCTGCATTGCAGTGGTGACTACATTTTGGAAATAATTAATAAATATGGAACCCTTTGAAAAGTCCAACATTGTAGAAAACACAATAGTATCATATTTTTCTTTGATTTTGGGCCTTATCTGGCATCATAATGATATAGTTTCTGAGGAACATATTCTTAGAGTAAAAGTATTGTTAACCTTTCATTCCACAGCTCCCTCTTTAACTATTAACACTTAACCATAAACATGTAACATTTTACTTCCTTCGCCCCCAACAGGTCTCTTTCACCTGAGATATTAATCTCCATCAACATTCTCAACTCTCCTGGAGGACATAGTGGATATATGTGTTCCCTCCTCTGTCTGTGATGGTAGGTTTGCAGCTTCTCTAAGCAGTCAACTCTTCAACATTCAGTACAAATGAAGATCAGAGAGGGAAAAACTGAAGAGATAACCTTCCAGCACTCAAATGATCATAGCTCTGTTAAGAGTAGGCTTAGGAACTGGTATTTTTTCTTTTTGTCCATCTATGTACAGAATGTGTGCATTTTAAGTTGTTCACTCCAGATAAAGTTCTTTGGCGTTTGCAGAGCACAAGCCCCACTTTGATCATTCACAAGGTATTTTGTCAGTGATTGCTTTTCACAGACATTGTGGAGGCCTTCCGAGGAAATTCTTCCTACCCACACTCCATGGGTTTCAGACTTCCATTATTTAATTATAATCTATAAATGGTCACCCTTTTAGCAGTAATTTACCTCTTTTAAGAGGTCAATGGTTATGCTAAAAGATTAGTTAAATCACATCAGCAAAAAGTGCACTTAATGTCCTCTATAGACACAGATCTCTCTCCTTGCCTGAAGACGCGTCTATTAAATAAATTGCTTTCACATTTTGCCATTTTTGCAGAAGAAATTCATCACATTTATTTTTCAATTTGACTTAGGCTTTATTATTATTGCTTTTGCTGAACAAGACTTAATGCTGTTTTGGAATTCCCATGGAAACGGTGCAGGATGGCATAGGGATATAAAAAACGGCCTGCGTCAGTAACATAAAAGCATTTAGAAAGTTAAGGGCAGAGATCACTCTGAACCTTTAAATACAGTCAATTGCCATTAAATGACTAACCTCTTTTGACAAGATTCTATTAATCTATATCACTTAACATTTCCAGTAGTATTCTGCTGTAATTTATGGTCCCGAAAGTGTATATGTATCTCTTGGGAGTCAGCTGTGGTTCAGTAGTGATACTGTTGGTCTAGGATATTGTCAGTTCAAGTCCTTCTCCAGCCATGTGACCACAGTCCAGGCTATCAGTGCTGTACTGAGGGAATGCTACACTGCTGAGATACTGTCATGTGGCTAATGGGAAGATGGTCACATTCTGGGAATGTTATAGGCTAGCAATTCAGTGCCTCTGGGCTGACACTCTAGGGTCATGGGGTTGAATCCTACCATAGCAGATCATGTAGTATTAATACATTGAAAAAAGATCTGGAATAAAAAATGAACTCGTGTAATGGTGACCATATTGATTGTCTTGAAATAGCATCTTGTTTATTAACATTCACATGGGTAGGAAATCTGCCATCCCTATTTGGTCTGGCGTATATGTGACAGAACTGTGGTAGGCTCTTAACTGAAATGGTCAGACAGCTAATTAGTTTAAGGGTTGGGCAATAAATATCTGCATTGCCAGCAACATCTACATCCCATGTATCCAAGATCTTAATAAACACAGATGCTGAATATCTGCAATTGGTTCTTCTTCAGTCAAAAATCACACAACACCAGGTTATAGTCCAACAGGTTTATTTGGAAGCACTAGCTTTCAGAGCGTTGCTCCTTCATCAAGTAGTTGTGGAGCAGGATCATAAGGCAGAGCATTGATCTTCTGGCACTATTAAAATATAAGAGAAAATCGCAGCTTTAGAGCACAGAGTGCAGTCACATAAATCTCTTCTCTTTCAATTGAACCGTAAACAAATTAGATAACACCTGGTCGAACATTCTTTGGCGAGAAATCAAAAGAAAGCCAGTGATCTGTCAGCACCTCAGACTGATCTCAGTTACAGACAAACATCTACAACACTTATACTGGAGCGGGCATCTCATAAAGGTCCCAGGGACATCCAGGAAATGACTTAGCTAATTACTCTATCCATGCTTCTTATGATTTTATAAACCTCTATAAGGTCACCCCTCAGCCTCCGACACTCCAGGGATTTTGAAAACATCCTGGGATTTCTCAAGGTCCCGAAAGATGTATCAAAATGTATGTCTTGCCTTTTGTTTCTAAGCTCTTCTGCTATTTCCGGTAACTTTACTCCCTCTGCTCCTAACTCAACTTCCCTGGAGTGTCGGAGCCTGAGGGTGACCTTATAGAGGTTTATAAAATCATAAGAGGCGTGGATAGAGTAATTAGCCAAGGTCATTTCCCTGTATTGAGGGAATCCAGAACTAGAGGGCATAGGGTGGGAAGGGAAAGATTTAAAAAGGACCTAGGGGTCAACTTTTTCATGTAGAGGGTGGTACGTGTACGGAATGAGCTGCCAGAGGAAGTGGTGGAGGCAGGACAATTATGACATTTAAAAGACTCCTGGATGGATACATGAAGAGGAAGGGTTTAGAGGGACATGTGCCACTTGCTGGCAAATGGGACTAGATTAATTTAGGATAGCCATTTGGCATGGATGAGTTGGATTGAAGGGTCTGTTTCCGTGCTGTACATCTCTATGACTCTATAACTCTAAGTCTAATAACAACAGTCTCATGGTCACCATTACTAGTCTAGCTTTCAATTCTAGATTTTTAAAATGTAATTGAGTTGAAATCACATGAGCTGCTATGGTGGGATTTGAACCCACATCCACAGCACATTAACCTGGGCCACTGTTTCAGTGACACGCTACAGTACTATTGTTGGATACGAACAGGCCACTTTCTGTTTCAGAGGCAACTGTGCTGCTTTGAACAACAGCATTGGTGCAGACTGTTGAGGGAATATTGACAGTAAATCGATGAGAGGTTCCCGAATTTAAAGGAGACGTTACACGGAAAGGGGAATGACTCAAAGTGACTGGGAAATGGCTTGGAGATGGGTCTTTGGAGATGGGTCTTTGGAGATGGGTCTTTGGAGATGGGTCTTTGGAGAAGGGTCTTTGGAGATGGGTCTTTGGAGATGGGTCTTTGGAGATGAGTCAAGAGATGTTAAGCATTGTGAATAAGTGCAAGGATTTGAAAGGCTTAATAACAAAGAGTGACTGTAATGATGGCGTGTGGGCTTGGTGGTGGATAAACAACTTTGAATCTTGAAGGAGTAAGAATCAACATCCAGGCCTTCCTCATAGTTTCTGTAGCAACGTCCGCCATATTATTGGCTCATGATTGCTATCATGTAATAAACTGCATTTTTTTTTGGCCAAGCGCTTCTTCTCATTAAACTCTAAGTGGTTTTCCTCTTTAATGGCAGAAATCCACCCAGTCAGAGTTTACGCCTTGAGGAACGATTGTGAGAATTCAGCTTACAACAACAAGGTACTGTATTACAGCGGCCTCAGCTTTAAAATGCCCACTTTCTAAATTTGGTCTCACTTTCCTGCCTGGTTGTGATCATTCACATTGTTGAATTCACAGAGAGCAAGCATGTACACAGTAATTAAAAAAAACAGTATGTCAGTTGGGTTGTGATATAATAATGCAATCCAGGTAATAGAATGTACAACCAGTGTCAGTTCACAGGCAGAGCTAATGACATGCCTGATATATATATGGCAGTTATTAAATTTCTTTCTGCACAAAATGAGCTATTCACTGCAGCGCATTTGGAATGAGAATTCTTCACCATCCACCTCAACCTGCAGAGAAATCAGACAAGTGCTATTTTCATACAATGGAGAGTACAACTCTGCCACAGACTGAGTGCAGCAGATGGTGACCAGGCTGATACTTGGGGGGGGGGGGTGATGCTAAATGAAAACCGGAAGCACTGTGGATGCTGTAACTCAGAGACAAAAACAGAAATTGCTGGAAAAGCTCAACAGGTTTGGCAGCATCTGTGGAGAGAAACCAGAGTTAATGGTTCAGGCCCAGTGTCCCCAAAACATTAACTCTGACTTCTCTCCACAGTTACTGCTGAGCTTTTCCAGCAAGTTCCATTCTTGATACTGAAGGTGGCAGGTCTGTCCAATGAGGCTAGATTGGTTCAAATGGGCTGTATTTACATGAGCTTAGAGGAACGGAAGGAGATCTGACTGAAACATATACAATTCTAACAGCACTAGTCAGACTAGATGCCTTGCATGATGGTTAGCATAGTGTTGGCCGTCTCAGGCTTTCTGTTTCCATCACTTCATTTGGATGTGAGCATAAGAGGTACAGTTAGTAAGTTTGCAGATGACATCAAAATTGGAGGTGCAGTGAACAGCGAAGAGGGTTACCTCAGAGTACACCAGGATCTGGACCAGATGGGCCAATGGGCTGAGAAGTGGCAGATGGAGTTTAATTCAGATAAATGTGAGGTGTTGCATTTTGGGAACGCAAATCTTAGCAGGACTTATACACTTAATGGTAAGGTCCTAGGGAGTGTTACTGAACAAAGAGACCTTGGAGTGCAGGTTCATAACTCATTGAGAGTGGAGTTGCAGGTAGACAGGATAGTGAAAAAGTCATTTGGTATGCTTTCTTTTATTGGTCAGAGTATTGAATACAGGAGTTGGGAGGTCATGTTGCAGCTGTACAGGACATTGGTTAGGCCACTGTTGGAATATTACGTGCACATCTGGTCTCCTTCCTATCGGAAAGATGTTGTGAAACTTGAAAAGGTTCAGAAAAGATTTACAAGGATGTTGCAGGGTTGGAGGATTTCAGCTACAGGGAGAGGCTGAACAGGCTGGGGCTGTTTTCCCTGGAGCGTTGGAGGCTGAGGGGTGACCTTATGGAGGATGACAAAATTATGAGAGGCATGGATAGGATAAATAGACAAAGTCTTTTCCCTGTGGTCAGGGAGTCCAGAACTAGAGGGCATAGGTTTAGGGTGAGAGGGGAAAGATAAAAAAGAGACATAAGGGGCAACTTTTTCATTCAGAGGGTGGTACATGTATGGAATGAGCTGCCAGAGGATGTGATGGAGGCTGGTACAATTGCAACATTTAAGAGGCATTTGGATGGGTATATGAATAGGAAGGGTTTGGAGGGATATGGGCCGGGTGCTGGCAGGTGGGACTAGATTGGGTTGGGATATCTGGTTGGCATGGACAGGTTGGACCGAAGAGTCTGTTTCCTTGCTGTACATCTCTATGACTATGACTATAATTGTCTTTTGGTATCAGTCTTGAGCTGCGCTTTTGGCTTGCGACTTTGGGTTGTTCTGCCTGGGAATGAATGCTCTGGGTCTTGTTCTGGGAGATCATATGTTTCAGCATTGTTTTCATTCCAGCAGGTATAGTCACAATGAGACTCATTGGTCAGGACAGAGGAGATGTTTTTAAATGATTCCATTGTTCTGAAGTTGAATGGAGTGTGTGAAAAGATGGTGAGTTATTTTTGGAACTCCTGTCTTTGGTTTCACTGCTTCAGAGCTGAGGCCTAGTTATAGAGTCATACAGCAAGGAAACAGACCCTTCGATCCAACTCGTCCACACCAAACTTAAGTAGCCCCACTTGTCTGTATTTGGCCCATATCCCTCCAAACCTTTCCTATTCATTTACTTATCCAAATGACTTTTAAATGTTGTAACTGCACTTCCATCCATCACTTTTTCTGGCTGTCCATTCCACAAAGAAACCACTCTCTGGGTAAACAAAAAATTGTTTCTCACGTCCTTTTTAAAACTTTCTCCTTTCACCTTAAAAATATGGCCCATAGTTTTGAACTTCCCCACACCATTGAAAAGACCCTTGCCATTCACCTTATCCACACCTCTCATGATTTTATAAACCTCGATAGGGAGGGATTTTGTTAACTCCTCAACCTCCCACAGTCCAGTGAAAACCTTTCAGCCTAACCAACCTCTCCTTGTAACTCAAACCTTCCATTCCTTTCAACATCCTGATAACCCGTTTTTGAACCCTCTCCAGTTTAACAATATCCTTCCTATAACTTGGTGACCAGAACCATACACAGTACTTCAGAAATGCCCTCATCTACTTTCTGTACAAAGTCAGCATGATGTCCCAACTCCTGTACTCAAAGGTCTGAGCAATGAAGGCAAACATGCTAAACATCTTCTTAACCACCCTGTCTACCTCTGACACAAATTTCAAAGAATTATGAGCCTTGGTAAGTTTCTGCCATGCATTCTGCACTTTTGTGCATAGGGACACTCATTCTTTATCCTCTTGGACTGCTGGTGTTGGTGATGTTTTTATAAGATGATATACACTAATGGTTATACAAGTTGATGATCTGCCCAGCAGCTATTAGCCTCCCACATGATCGACCTACATAGGCATCACTTAGATCTTTGACCTAGTAAATATTTAAATAACAACTGCTAGAGGCTGAGAATAAGATTTTGAGACTGTTTTATTCCAGCAACACAAGGAGATGTCTGCCTTAGATTTTGGTCTAAAGCTCTGAAGCATACAGAAGAGTTGATTATTTTTATGCTGAAAGCGTCCTCATATCATCATTCCAATCTTCCTTCACACGCAGCAAATAAAATAAATATCTCTTCTGTATCAAAGATGTGTTGTGGTCTCTGTCACCCAGCCAATTGTTGCTGTTCGCCTGCCCTCACATTGGTTGTTGCTCTCTCTCCCTTTATCCGTGTCTATCTTACACTCTCTCCTCCCAAAGTGTTGTAAGAGTGTAATCATTAACATTTATTTACATGAGGCCTACTCACAACAGGCTCTCAGCCCCCATAAGCTTAAATCCATGCAAAGTTGAAAGCTGCCTTCTCCATCCAGCATGAGGTATCATTTAACCCTCAGAGTCTAAAAATCTAAATTCCCCTTAACAGACTCAAACAATGACGTAATCCAGGAGGGACCAGTGTTTCTGTGTGGCTTTGTGTTTGTGTTTCTGGTGTTTGTTGATGGGGCTTGCTGAACTCACTTTCAGAGGAGGACACCATTTGCATTCTCCCCATTCCTGAAGAAGGGCTTATGCCCGAAACGTCGATTCTCCTGCTCCTCGGATGCTGCCTGGCCTGCTGTGTTTTTCCAGCACCACATTTTTCAACTCATGCCATTTTTTCCCAATGGTTCCTCCCCAGTTATCAGCATCATGGCTACGATGGTATTAATGACCCTCGGAAGGGTGATCTTGTTCTCTTTTGGGGTGGCAGTGAGGGTTTCACATGCATCAGAATAGAAAATTAAAAATCACGCAACACCAGGTTATAGTCCAACAGGTTTAATTGGAAGCACTAGCTTTTGGAGTGTTGCTCCTTCATCAGGTGGTTGCTGTTCCCCTGCCCTCACGTTGGTTGTTGCCACCTGATGAAGGAGCAGTGCTCCGAAAGCTAGTGCTCCCAATTAAACCTGTTGGACTATAACCTGGTGTTGTGTGATTTTTAATTTTGTACACCCCAGTCCAACACCGGCATCTCCAAGTCAGAATAGAAAGTTTCCTCAATATCTTCACCTGAGTCCAGGGTTGAGGTGTAAGCATTGAAGACTCTAGCATGTCGATTATGACTGAGCTAGGTGTAGATTGTCATAGGGCTTTGAGTCATACTAACTGGGGCATTCTGCCATTGCATCCACATTCCAATTCTTGATGGCAAAACCCAATACCTCAATGCTGGTGTTGCCTTCCCAGTAGAATGTGTCTCCCCACTTGTTCCTGCAGCTGCCTCTCCCCAGGAAGGCACATCTCACTGGGGACAGTGATGTTAGTTTTGAGTCTCGATAGTTTACATGATACATTTGCAGCCAAAAAGAGTGGTGCTGGAAAAGCGCAGCCAGTCAGGCAGCATCCGAGGAGCAGGAGAGTCGACGTTTCAAGCATAAGCTCTTCATCAATGATACGTTTGCGGTTCATCTTACTGTGGCAATGAGTGTTCTCACAATTCAAGCTGCAAACTTCAGAGTTTTCTTTCTGTGACTGTGAAGGTGCTGTTCCTACAGATTATGATTTGCCATCCAGGAGAAAGTCGGACAGCCTATCTTGAGGGCAGCTCCATAGCTAGGCCCTTCCCCTTTTGGGGTGAGGAGGGGTATCCTGGAGGACTGTTCTGTCATAGGTGCTGCTACCCAAAAGACGCATCTGTCTCATCACAGGAGCCCAATGCCACTTATGCAGCTGTGTGTATCCTCTGTCTGTAGATTCTTGACTGGGAACTCCCAGGGTTAAGAAAAACCATTCTCCATCACCAATTCTCCATTGCAACAAGTCCTGCCAATTGTACCCTGTTAGACACCTGCACTATTATTGACTGCACTCTCTGCTTGGCTTGATTGTTAGATTTTGGTTTTGATAGACTCATTCTGCATTTTTAGAATGTTCTGTTTTTTGCTGCGGGTTTTCAGGATTTGTGGCTCTTTATGAATTGTCCTTGTTCTTTCAGAGAGGTTAGATTAAAGGAGTTTTCTGTGCCATACTTATAGATGTGCACAAGGACAGTAAGGAAGTCCCACACAGTGACAACTTAATCAGCGGAAAGCAATAAAAGATTACCTTTTGAGAAATGAAGGAGCAGGATTTATCTCAAGGTGCAAGTGGACTGCTCTAGAATCCTCTGGGAAGCATTTGAAATCATCTAAATCACAGAAGTGCAGCCCTTAGGAGACAAATATAACAGATAAAAATGAGAGGATTACCAAGAGTAGGAGGTTAATCCCCTAAACAGCTTGTCCAACAGTCCTGTTATCTTTCATCAGCATAGCTAGAATTACATAAAACATTGCATGTCTATTAACTTTTCCTCAGATAACTACAGTTCAGCAATCTAAAATGAAATAGATTTTTCAATTAAGTTTTTTCATCGGCTTTCTTAATTATAAAATTTAATCCTTCATGAGCAGAAGACTGCAGACAAATGTTGACACAACTGAATCCCCAGCAAATGATCAAAGTCTAACACAATGCAAACTTCGGTGTGTTTGGATGAGTGTCCAGTTATATCATACGTCCCTGGTAGATGTTACCAGCCTCATCCATCTTTTCTCCTTCTTACATTGTTCAAGTATTTTAGAAGCAGAAGTGATCGTCATCCTGTCACCTACTCACCATTTACATTGTCTTTTCTGTGGGTCTTAGTTTTATGCTAAGATCTGAGAACAAAACCGAGACTGGCACTTCAGTGTAGGAACTGCAGAATGCTGCACAGTTTGACACGTCACCTGTCACACAAGATGTTAAGACATTGTGCATTTGCCTGTACAGGTGAGAATAGTAGATCCTAAAGTCTGTATTCAGAGAAGGGGAAGCAGTTATCCACATGCCCTGCCCAAATACCACTCAAAACAAATCATCTGCATTTATCTAGTTGGCTGTTTGTGGGTCTTTGCTGTGTAGAGATTGGTGCCACTTTTTGTCTATTCACAAACAAGTTATGTTGAGATACAGATAGGAAGATAGGAATGGGTGGCATGGTAGCTCAGTGGTCAGCACTGATGCCTTATAGCACCAGGGTCCCAGGTTCGATTCCAGCCACGGGTGACTGTGTCTGTGGTGTTTGCACGTTCTCCCAGTGTCTGTGTGGGTTTCATCCAGGTGCTCTGGTTTCCTCCCACAGTCCAAAGATGTACAAGCCAGGTGAATTGGCCTTGTTAAATTGTCCATAATATTAGGTGCATTAGTCAGAGGGAAATGGGTCTGGGTGGGTTATTCTTTGGAGGGTTGGTGTGGACTGGTTGGGCCGAAGGGCCTGTTTCCACACTGTAGAGAATCTAATCTAAAAACAGATTGGCCAGCTAATTGATTCAAAGGTAATTGGGCATGGAAAACAAATGCTGGACTTCCCAGTGACACCCAACACCCATAAAATAATAATATAGGAAGAGAAGAGTCCTTCTGGCAGGACGGTAACATTCTTACCCCTGAGTCGGGGGAGCTGGGTTCAAGTCCCATCTGCACCAGAGTTATATTGTAATATATTTGAATGGAGTGATTCAAATGCTTAGAGATAGCAGACATTGTACTATTGAGTCTGTTGTAGTGTTCAGTTCCACTATTTCCTGAACAACTCAACTAAACCAACTTGCTTCCATAAGCCTGTCCGTTCCTGCCTAATAAATATCTGTCCAATTCGATTTTGAAATCTTTCATTGACCATTAGTCTCACCAGTGGTTTGTGAAATTGAGAACACAAATGTCCAAGCATTAATATTTTCTTTGCCGCTGCGAGAGTCGCATTAAACAGCTTGATGTTAAGAACGACATTTCTTTGGAAGTTCTTCTTATAGCTCCGAACAAGAGTCACATTGGACTCAAATTGCTAGCTCTGTTCGTCTCTCCACAGAAGCTGCCAGACCTGCTGAGTTTTTCCAGCAACTTCCTGTTTTAATTCCCTGAGGCAGATGGATTTTTTTCACTTACTTTCTTTTTCTTCTTTTTCTCCTTCTTAGGCATCCCTCTGGGACCCAGAATGGTCTTCTTCCTCTCTGCAGTTGTCTCGTGATTGAAGAGTCCATTGACTTCCACCCCATGTTGCATCAATTGCACAATCATCCCTTTCATAACGGATTTTCTCCTGACAGCCATTTTATTGTACATCTTCCCTTTTGTTCTTTTACTCCACCCCAGCTTCCCTGCTTTTGCCCTTATTTAAAAGCTGTCACAGTTCTAATATTTCTGATAAAAGGTCAAGCACTGAAGGCTAACTCTGTTTCTCTCACCACAAATGTTGCCTGATTTCCAGTGTTACCTATGCTGTACCTCTGACAATCTGAGTCACAAAGTTCCAACTAGTAGCTCCAATCTGGGACTTGAGGGTGAATATTGAGGCTAATACTCCAGCACAGTGCTGAGGGAGTGCTACACTGTCAAAAATGCAGTCTTCAAATGAGACATTGATCTGTACCCCATCCACCTGCTCAGGATGTATAGTGAGTTTTGAGAAGATTTGTAGCTCAGGTTGAGGTAATAGATGTAGGTTTGGTTGTTGAGCAGGAAGGTTCATGTTCAAACATTTTGTCACCATAATAGGTAAAATCTTCACTGAGCCTCACTGCTGATGATCCCTGCTTTCTATTTGTATGTGTGGGTTTCTTTGGGTTGGTGATGTCATTTCCTGTGGTGATGTCATTTCCTGTGTTCTTTCTCAGGGCGTGGTAAATTGGGTCCTAGTCAATGTGTTTGTTCATAGAGTTCCGGCTGGAATGCCATGTTTTTAGGAATTCTTGTGCGTGTCTCTGGTTTGTCCTAGGATGGAGGTGTTGTCCAAGTTGAAGTGGTGTCCTTCCTCATCTGTATGTAAGAATATTAATGAGAGTGGGTCATGTCGTTTTGTGGCTAGTTGATGTTCATGTATCCTTGTGGCTAGTTTTCTGCCTGTTTGTCCAATGTAGTGTTTGTTACAGTTCTTGCATGGTATTTTGTAAATGATATTAGTTTTGATTGTTGTCTGTATAGGGTCTTTCAAGTTCATTAGCTACTGTTTTAGTGTTTTGGTGGGTTTGTGGGCCACCATGATGCCAAGGGGTCTGAGTAGTCTGGCAGTCATTTCTGAGATGTCTTTGATGTAGGAGAGAGTAGCTAGGGTTTCTGGACGTGTTTTGTCTGCTTGTTTGGGTTTGTTGCTGAGAAATCGGCGGACTGTGTTCATTGGGTACCCATTCTTTTTGAATATACTGTGCAGGTGATTTTCCTCTGTTCTGCATAGTTCCTCTGTGCTGCAGTGTGTGGTGGCTCACTGGAATAATGTTCTGATGCAGCTTCATTTGTGGATGTTGGGATGATTGCTTCAATAGTTCAATATTTGGTCCGTATGTGTCGTTTTCCTGTAGATTGCTGGTTTGAAGTTCCCTATTGGCTGTTCACTCCACTGTGACATCTCAGAATGGCAGTTTGTTGTTGTTTTCCTCCTCTTTAGTGAATTTTATGCCAGTAAGGGTATTATTGATGGTTTTGAAGGTTTCCTCTAGTTTGTTTCGTTTAGTGATGACAAAGGTGTCATCCACGTAGCAGACCCAAAGCTTGGGTTTTAAAATGTGTTGCTGGAAAAGCGCAGCAGGTCAGGCAGTATCAAAAGAGAAGGAGAATCGACATTTCGGGCATAAGCCCTTCTTCAGGAATGAGGAGGGTGTGCCAAGCAGGCTAAGATAAAAGGTAGGGAGGAGGGACTTGGGGGAGAGGTTGGGAATGCGATAGGTGGAAGGAGGTTAAGGTGAGGGTGATAGGCTGGAGAGGGGGTGGGGGCGGAGAAGTCCGGAAGAAGTTTGCAGGTCAGGAAGGCGGTGGTAAGTCTGAGGGTTGGGACTGAGAGAAGGTGGGGGGAGGGGAAATGAGGAAACTGGAGAAATCTGAGTTCATCCCTTGTGGTTGGAGGGTTCCCAGGCAGAAGATGAGTCGCTTTTCCTCTAGGCGTCGTGTTGCCATGGTCTGGCGATAGAGGAGGCCAAGGATCTGCACGTCCTTGGCGGAGTGGGAGGGTGAGTTAAAGTGTTCAGCCATGGGGCGGATGGGTTGGTTGGTGCGGGTGTCCCAGAGGTGTTCTCTGAAATGTTCCACAAGTAGGTGGCCTGTCTCCCCAATGTATAGGAGGCCACATTGGGCGCAGCGGATGCAGTAAATGATGTGTGTGGAGGTGCAGGTGAATTTCTGATGGATATTGAAGGATCCCTTGGGGCCTTGGAGGGAAGTGAGGGGAGAGGTGTGGGTGCAAGTTTTGCATTTTTTGCGGTTGCAGGGGAAGGTGCCGGGAGTGGAGGTTGGGTTGGTTGGGGGGGGGGTGGATCTGACAAGGGAGTCGCGGAGGGAGTGGTCTTTCCGGAACTTTTTCCCAAAGCTTGGGTTGGATGGTTGGCAGAGCTGTTTATTCGAGTCTATGCATAAGTGCCTATACTAAGAACCCTCATATCAGAGATCTCAAGGGTGTTCCATTGGTTTGTAAGTTTGTAAGTTTGATTGTTGAAGGTGAAGTGGGTGGTAAGGCATAGGTCCAGTAGCCTGATGATACTGTCCTTGGTGATGACATTGGTGGTGTTTGGTGCAGGTGTCTTTGGGTCTTCTAATAATGTAGTCAGTGTTTCCTTGGCCAAGTTGATGTTGATTGATGTGAACAGGGCTGTTACATCAAAGGAGACCATTATTTCAGCCTCTTCTATCTTCGTGTCTTTGATGGTCTTCAGGAATTCTTGAGTGGAGTGGATGGAGTGAGTCTTCTACTGAGTATTTTAGTCTTTGGCGTAGCTCCTTGGTCAATCTGTAAGTTAGTGTTCTAAGCAGCAAGACTATGGGGGCTCCTGGTTTGTGAATTTTGGGTAATCCTTAGAAGCGTGGTGTGTTGGATCCATTTGGTTTCATTTTTTGGAAATCGGTCTTATTTATTTCTCCAGATTTCTGAAGTTCTTTGAGTAGGGCTGTGATTTAGTTCTCCAGCTGTAGGTCAGGTCTATCACTACTTGTTGGTAAGTGTTGGTATCTGTAAGTAGTGCATTCGCTTTTTCAATGTAGTCTCTTTGGTTTAAAATGACTGTCAAGCCTCCTTTGTCTGCAGGTAGGATAACTGTGTTTTTTTTCTCTTTTTCAGTCTTTCCAATGCTTTCCTTTCTCATGTATTGAGTGTGTTTCCATCCTTTTTTCTGCTTAATGTTGGTGCGACTACCTGTCTGATAGTTTGCTGGGTTTCTTCTGTGAGTTGGTTGTCTTTCAGTGTTGTTTCTAATGCTGCAAAGAAATCTTTCTTATTCATATCCTGGAAGTTGTAACTTAATCCTCTTACTAAGACGGCTTTTTCAGTGTCTGTTAAGGTTCAGCCAGATAAGTTTGTTTATCTATGCTTCTGTGTTGTCAGTGTTGTTACTTTGTGTAAGTTTATCTAGTTTTTTATGCAGGTCTAGTTTTTCATTTTCTGTGTTTGTCACTGTCTAATATCTGTGGCTTATTGTACTGTGTCTGTCCAATCATGGTCTGTTGCATGAGTGAGTAAAGATTTTTGGTGCTAAAATTTTCCAGTTATATTTAAGGAGTCTGTTGTGGGCAACGTTAATCATTTCTCTCAGCATTCTGTGGCCATCTTGCTCTGCTATTCTTTTAGCTGGTGGGGTGTTAAGGGGAGGTTTGTATTTAAGACATTTATGTAGTACCTGTTTTCTTAGGCATTCGTGCAGGAAGTACAGGATGTATAAGATAGGACAGAATCACAGAATCCCGACAGTGTGGAAACAGACCATTAGGCCCAACAAGTCTACACCGACCCGCTGAAGAGTAATCCACCCAGACCCATATCCCTACATTTACCCCTGACTAATGTACCTTACCTACACATCCTTGGACAACTCGGCACAGCCAAATCACCTGACCTGCACACTTTTGGATTGTGGGAGGAAACTGGAGCACCCGGAGGAAACCCACGCAGACACGGGGAGAACATGCAAACTCCACACAGACAGTCACCAAAGGCTGGAATCAAACCCGGGTCCCCGGTGCAATGAGGCAGCAGTGCTGCCCCTCCGGCACTAGTTCGGAGAAGAAGGTGGAGGGGAATTAACCTAATTTCCGAACCAATAGAACAGTACAGCACAGGAGCAAGCTTTTTCGACCCACCATGTCTGTGCTGATCATGATGCCATTCTTAGATAATCCCATCATAGTGTGGAATCCCTACAGTGTGGAAACAAGCTATTTGGCCCAACAAGTCCATTGACTCTCCGAAGTGTATCCCACCCCTGATGAAGGGTTCTGACCTGACATGTTGATTTTCCTGCTCCTCTGAAGCTGTGCCTTTTCAGCTCCACGTTTTATCGACTCTGACTTCCAGCATCTGCAGTCCTTACTATCTCCCACCCAGACTCACCCTCCTACCCAATCCCGGAAACCCTGTATTTCCCATGGCTACCCCACCTAACAGATACACTCTTGGCAATTTAGTGTGGCCAATCCACCTAAACCTGCACACCTTTGGACTGAGAGAGGAAACCCACGCAGACAGGGAAAGAATGTGCAAACTCCACACAAATAGTTACCCGAGGCTGGAATCAAACCCAGGTCCCTGGCACTGTGAGGCAGCAATGCTAACCACTGAGCCACCATGCCACCCCATCTACCAGCATTTCCCTCTATTCCCTATCGGTTTATATGTCTGTCAAAATCACTCTGAAATGTTTCAATCGTATCTGCTTCTCCCAGGCAGCTACCTGTTTAAAAAAAAAACTTGCCTCACACACCTCCTTTAAACTTCCTTCTCTCACTTCAAACCTATGCCCTCTAGATTACTCATTTCCACCTTGGGAAACAGACGGATTGTCCATGTCTCTCATAGTTATATTAGGTCACCTCTCAGCCTCCAGTGTTCTAGTGGAAACAACCCAAAGTTTGTGAGAAGATTTGTAGCTCGGGTGCTCGTTGTTGTGGTTCTGTTCGTCGAGCTGGGAATTTGTGTTGCAGACGTTTCGTCCCCTGTCTAGGTGACATCCTCAGTGCTTGGGAGCCTCCTGTGAAGCGCTTCTGTGCTGTTTCCTCCGGCATTTATAGTGATTTGAATCTGCCACTTCCGGTTGTCAGTTCCAGCTGTCCGTTGCAGTGGTCTGTATATTGGGTCCAGATCGATGTGCTTATTGATTGAATCAGTGGATGAGTGCCATGCCTATAGGAATTCCCTGGCTGTTCTCTGTTTGGCTTGTCCTATAATAGTAGTGTTGTCCCAGTCGAATTCATGTTGCTTGTCATCTGCGTGTGTGGCTACTAAGGATAGCTGGTTGTGTTGTTTCGTGGCTAGTTGGTGTTCATGGATGCGGATCATTAGCTGTCTTCCTGTTTGTCCTATGTAGTGTTTTGTGCAGTCCTTGCATGGGATTTTGTACACTACATTGGTTTTACTCATGCTAGGTATCGGGTCCTTCGTCCTGGTGAGTTGTCTGAGAGTGGCTGTTGGTTTGTGTGCTGTTACGAGTTCTAGTGGTCGCAGTAGTCTGGCTGTCAGTTTGGAAATGCTCTTGATGTATGGTAGTGTGGTTAGTCCTTTGGGTTGCGGCATGTCCTCATTCCGTTGTCTTTCCCTTAGGCATCTGTTGATGAAATTGCGCGGGTATCTGTTTTTGGCGCAATTTCATCAACAAAGCCTCCACATCCTTCCTGTCATGTGTAGACCAGAACTGCACACAACTAATTAAACTCTAACTAAAGTTTTATACAACTGCAACATGACTTGCGAACTTTTCTACTCAATGCCATGGCTGATGAAGGCCAGCATATCGTATTCCTCTTTACCATCTTATCCACTTGTGTTGCCACTTTCAGGGCACTGTGTACTTGCACCGCAAGATCCCTCTGTATATCAATGCTCTTCAATCCAAAACCGGGACCAATCAGTGATGCTTTTGTCAGTTTCAGATCGTATTTCCTGTACCGTGACACTAGCAGCACTTCAAAACTTCTGTATTGAGATGGTTGTGTAAAGGTAAGCCCTACATAAATGCAAATTCTCTTTCTGACCATGAAACATACATTGTTCATCCCCCAGATTTGTGTTCTCTATATGTTGCTCATCCTCTGGATTTACGTTCTCTATATGAATAGATTACTTACAGTGTGGAAACAGGCCCTTCGGCCCAACAAGTCCACACCGACTCGCCGAAGCGCAACCCACCCATTCCCCTACACCGAACACTACGGTAGAGTACAGCATGGCCAATTCACCTGACCTGCACATCTTTGGACTGTGAGCGGAAACCGGAGCACCCGGAAGAAACCCACGCAGACACAGGGAGAGTGTGCAAACTCCACACAGAGAGTTGCCTGAGGCGGGAATTGAACCCAGGTCTCTGGCGCTGTGAGGCAGCAGTGCTAACCACTGTGCTACTGTGCCACCATGCCGCTCATATGTTGTTCATCCCCCGCATTTGTGTTCTCTATATGTTGTTCACTGCCTGGATTTGTGTTCTCTATATGTTGTAAGATGGCGGTGGAGTAGGACACTTCAGCTGGAGCTCATCCACTCTCTTTTCTTCATTTCCTTTCCTTTTCCTTCCACTTTTCCTCTTTTTCTCTTCTTTTTCTTCTCTTTGTCGCCCGGCCTCTGGCGACGATTCCCGGCCTCTGGCGATGACTCCTGGCCTCTGGCGACGACTCCTGGCCTCTGGTGATGATTCCTGGCCTCTGGTGATGATTCTCAGCCTCTGGCGACGACTCCCGGCCTCTGACGATGATTCCCAACCTCTGGAGATGATTCCCGACC
Source organism: Chiloscyllium punctatum (assembly GCF_047496795.1). Lineage (NCBI taxonomy): Eukaryota > Metazoa > Chordata > Chondrichthyes > Orectolobiformes > Hemiscylliidae > Chiloscyllium > Chiloscyllium punctatum. The sequence goes on from NC_092777.1 coordinate 18,645,555, forward strand.
TCTGGTGAGCATTGATTCCCGGCTTCTAGCCAAGATTCCTGCCCTCCAGAGATGATTCCCAACCTCTGGCAATGATTCCAGGCTTGGCCCAGTGGCCTCTGGGACGTGACGCAGCAGCCTCCTCCCAAAGGTTCCTCCTGGCATGACATGTTGCTGGTGCAGTCTGGAACCAGGACCTGGAAGCTGGGTGCCAGCGTGGTCTGCTGGACTGATCCTTTATATCTGTAAGGCTGGGCATTTTATTTCTCTATTGTCTAAGATCCTGTAACTAAAGAGGCTGTACCTCGATACTTCTTGTTTCTAAGTTCGGTACTGTAATTGGCAGCGTATGTGTGACAATAAAGGCTAATTCCATTCCATTCAATTCTATTAATTCTATTCTATTCTCTTCTGTGATGGAGGCCACCTCAGGAATACTCAGGGCTAAGTAAATGGATGGATTCCGGATGTAATGAGCTACCAGCCCCACTTCAACTTCTTACTTTTCAATGTGAGTGTGTGCACTTTGTACACAAGTGTTTGTAACAACGTTCTCTCCACAAAACTCAATCCTCAAGGGAATTCCTCCCTCAGCTTATCCTCCAGCCTGGCCTTGCAGTAAGGACACACTCTTGACATGCATACTTTCACAGTCTCGATGCACAATGCAGATTTAAACCATTTACGCAGCTGGTTAATGACCCCATTTCTCACCTTTACAAATGTTCATTGTTAATCTAAATGACTCAGTTGAGCATGTCATTATTCATTAATGACCAGACCACATACAGTATTAGAAATCTCTCGCATTCCAGCACTTCCAGAAAATTCTAAAAAGGTATAGAATCGAATCAGCACTGATCATCCCACCCAAACTTCCCCCACTCGCTCCCCCCCACCCCCCCACCCCACCCAATAACTCCACATTTCCCATGACTAACATACCTAGCCTGCACACTATGGGGCAACTTAGCATGGCTAATCCACCTAACCTGCACATCTTTGGACTGCGTGAGGAAACTGGAGCACCCAGAGGAAACCCACGCAGACACGGGGAGAATGGGCAAACTCCACACAGACAGTTGCCTGAGGCTGGAATCGAGCCCCAGTCCCTTGTGTTGTGAGGCAGCAGTGCTGACCACTGAACAAACATATCATCCAGGTAAAAACAAGGACTGCAGATGCTGGAAACCAGAGTCAGCTTTTGCCCAAAATGTCGATTTTCCTGCTCCTCGGATGCTGCCTGACCTGCTGTGCTTTTCCAGCACCACTCTAATCTAAACATAACATACATTCGCAGTCTTTTACAGCAATGAAGAATACCATTTGGCCCATTGTGTTTAGGTCATCTTGTGAGACTTATGCAATTCCTGTCAGTTGAATTGACTAGATTTAGAATGTGCTCCCTAAAAGGGTGTGAGAAGGTGATTCGATAGTGACTTGTAAAAGGGATTTGGTTAATGCTCAATGTGAAAGCACTGGAAATGGTGCAGAAAACATTCAAGGAATTAGTTCCAGGAATGAAGAATCTCACTTAGGAGAGTACTTCAGACAAATCGGACTGTTTGCCTTGAAGGGAAGGCTGAGAGGAGATGGGATTGAGTTATCAAAATCATGAGGGATCTGGTCAGATCTGACGGGGGGTAAACTGTTCCCTCTCAGGAGAGGATCAAAAACAATGCACATACATTTAAATTAACAGACATAATAAGCAAAGGTGACACAAGGAAACCCTTTTGTGTGCAGTGAGTGACAGCAAGGTACAACGTGAATGTTCGAAAGGAAATTAGCCTTGTCTGAAAAGGAAGAATTTGCAGAGTTATGGGGAGAGGGCAAAGGAATTGTACCAAGTGAATTGCTTATTCGGAAAGCCAGCTCGGAAACAATGGGCTACATGACCTCCTCCTGTTCTCTGTGACACTCCTTCTGAAAAGGAGGTTCTCATGCTCAGACAACAATCAGAAAGTAAATTGTCTGGGACTACCTATGTCCAACAGTTAGGGAAATGCAACAAGTGGCTCCTTCTTCTCAACAGAATTAATGAATCTCAGCCAGTTAAAGTTGGCCGTATCAGTCCCGTACATCAGAGGCAATATTACTGGCATGGGTCTTGTCTTTCGGCATCTGTGTTAGCAATCAAAAGGGATGCACTGCCACAGAGAAGGAGAAGAGGAAATGCCCATGAATTCAGGGAGCACATTATCTTAAAGTTGAGGATGCCAAGGGTCCTGGTATAAGATATTGCCAATGTTATCAAAGTGTAAACGTGCACTTATCAAGAATATCAGAGTCTCCCAGTGGTTCACAGTTGAAATATCAACCGATGGAACACCAAAGAGACAAGTCAGCCCCTCAAGTCAGTTTTCCCATTGCACTAAATTGATGATTTAGTGAAAATGTCAAAAGAAATCCTGAAAAAGGTGATAGAATATTAGTCTTTACCTCAAAATGGTTTGGAAAATGAAAGGGGAGAGGTTCTGTTCCCTCCCTATCAACAGTATACTCTCTGACCTGGACAGTATACTTTCAGTAAACATATATTGGCCTTGGAGTGATTGCAGTGTCACTTCCCCAGAATGTTACAGGGGTCAATCATGAAAGCATATCGCAGAGAGTGTCTTGCATCTCTTTACTTTTAAAAGATGCTAATGGAACTACTTCAGATGATTAAAGGAGTTGACAGAATAGATAGGAACTGTGTATCGTCTTTGATAGGGCAAATCCAGAGCAAAATCTTAAAATTTGAAACTGACTATTGAGCAGCACTACCAGAAAGCACTTCCGAAGACGAATGTTAAAGAATAAATGTTCCAGTATCTCGGACCCCAAAACGATCGAGGGAAAAGAATGACTTCTACTTCCATATCTTTGTGACTGAAATATGAAACATTGTCACTTTTCACCTGCCTTCCTGGACAACCCATCCATTTTTTCTTATGACTATGGTCACAGACTCTGGATATGCTGACAAAGCCACCTGAAGAATGATATCATCACCAAACTGAGATACCAAGGTGATTGCAAGGTGTTAATTGTATTGCCCTTTTGCAGTGAAAGAACCCAAAGGAATTGAATTGAAATAATTGGGTTTGTAAGTCAACTTCCTGGTCCGTTGGAATATATGCTTCCAGCAGATCTACAGATGGCATACTAGCACTAGGATTTTATTGGGAATTGGTCTGTTACTGAGGGGCAGCATGCCGCGATGCTCCAATTTGTTGGAAGAGGAGAGATACTCCCTCTGTCCTCCAGTTAATCTGAGATTCTGAAGAACAATTTTGCAACATCGGTGTGATATTTGCATGTCTGACACCAGGCACCCAAGCCTTCCATTAAGAAAGCATGCAGATTTATTTCCATCTTTGTGCGCACATGCTCAGTATGAATTAAAATGTGCTCTTGAATGGGTTCTCTGTGTCTTCGTACAAGCTCAGGTCAGAGTTGGTGGTAAAAGCAAAATATTGCAGATGTAGGAAATCTGAAATAAGCACACTCAGCAGGTCTGACAGCATCTATGCAGAGAGAAACAGAGTTAACATTTCCAGTCAGGAATGAGTCTTTTGTCACACATTTCTCCAGCATTCTCATTCTTTACACAGTACAGTACATCGGGGTGAGTCTGTCAGGCAGAAGGCTGTAAAGATTCCAACAGCTTCGCAAAACACATGATCCTGAGACCACAGGCACATCACAGCTAGGCTCAGAAGCTCAGTCACATCTTTATTAATGTAAGGTCTATTCCCAGGGCAAAATGACCACTGTGATCCATGCACCCCTGATATCAAATTACCATTACATTAAATATCAAACTATTGCTAAGATTCGGAAAACAATATTGCACTGCATCTATATAGAAACCAGGCTTGTTACCAGAATTTGCAACTTGAGTTTTGGCTGTGTTTATCAGATCTGAAACCTGGTTTAAAATTTAAGCTGAGAAATTGTTACAGCCAGGTTTCTGGAAGGGGTCGAATTTTGACACAACTAATAATGTGATCAGTGTTGCCACTGTCGGTCAGATGGCCCTCTCCCCGTCACTCGTGCTCGCGAACTGTAATGCCCCACCTAGTGGTGTTCTCAATAACTGCAGCCATTCATTAAATCCTATCACTACGCAAAGTGCTTCCCAGCCAGCAATGTGCTTTTGAGGTACAGCCACAGTTGTTGTATCAATTTACTCACAGCTGCAATCCACAAACAGCGATATATGGTTAATTATTTTTTTAAATTAGGTTGGTTGAATGATAAATGCTGGTCAGAACACCAGGGAGATCTCTACCCTCCCTTTTTTTTTGAATAGTACGATAGGAGCTCTTACTCCTGCCCAAGAGGGCAGACAGGTCTGCGTTTATTTAAACTTTAATGTCAGTTTGTATTGAATTATTGTAGTTTTGGACTGAGCATTTGCGTCCCCTGAGAATTAGGTTGAGTCTGTTGACTGTTATCACATTAATCTGGGCCCAGTTCCAGTTGTAGCTGCTGAAGGGAAAGGACAGTGTGTTCAATGTCAGTAACTGCTGTGCTGCACAGAAGGGAAATTTGATGGTTTAGCATCGACGATGCTAAGCTTTGTGTGATGGGACAGTATGTCAGAAATTTGCAATTCGAGGTCAGCATGTCCAAACTCTTGGTCTACCCAACTTTCCCAATTGTTTATTAGGGAAGGTCCAGCCAGAAAAATGAGATGAAAAGCTATAACTCAGACTATTTATTTTAGTCGTATAAAACCATGAGCAATAATGGTCTTGTTCTCCCATTATTAACTTCAGTTTTGTTGACTCGATGGATATTGGTTAGTTTGACTGAGAATTAATGTCTGGTGAAGACTGCCATAGGCGAATATTGAATAAAGTATTTGGTCTAGACATGTGTTGCTATATGCAATTGATCTGGCTGTCTGTCTTGTCATTGAGATTGTAATTGGAAAGGAAATACATTCTGCTACACAGTGACCTGTTGAAGAGGGAGAACTTGGTATATTTATCAATGTCTCTCAGTTGTAACTTTTTAAAGAAAATTATTCTCAGGATGCGGCCTGCATTTATTGTCCGGTGCTAGTTGCCTGAGTGCTTTTTAGATGAGATTCAATTCCCTACAGTGTGGAAACAGGTCCTTCGGCCCAACAAGTCCACACTGACTCGCTGAAGAGTAACCCACCCAGACCCATTTCCTCTGACTAATGTTCCTAATGCTACAGGCAATTTAGCATGGCCAATTCACCTGACCTGCACATCTTTGGACTGTGGGAAGAAACCAGAGCACCCGGAGGAAACCCACACAGACACAGGGAGAACGTGCAAACTCCACACAGTCAGTCGCCCGAGGCTGGAATCGAACTCGGGTCCCTGGCGCTGTGAGGCAGCAGTGCTAACTAGTGAGCCACCGTGCTGTCCCAACTTTGATGCAATATTGCTAGCTGCGTCACTGCATGATGACAGGTACGAGGCAGTGGGTGATATTTAATGACCTTCCCCAGGGTGGGTTTGAAAGAGGGTGCAGGGAAATGCGGTAATGGCAAGTGGTGCCTCTGTCACATTGCCACCTCCAACTCAAGGCTTCAGCAGAGAAGCCTGTGGATGGCTTTCCCATCAAGCTGCCAAACGAACCGTTATGTTTAATTAATGCTCACTTTAAGGCTTCATCTCACTGACTCCAGTAAAACCAGTGGAGGGGAGGCAATGGCTTAATGGTATTGTCGCTGGGCTGTTAATTGGGACACCCAGACAATGTTCTGGGGTTCGACTCCCACCATGGTAGATTTGAATTCAACAAGTGTCTGGAATTAAGAATCTAATGATTGTTGTGGGGGAATACTCATCCTGTTCTGTAACATCGTTACCTGGTCTGGCCTACAGGTGACTCCAGACCCACAGCAATATGGTTGACTGTTAACTGCTCTCTGGGCAATTAGGGATGGGCAATAAATGCTGGCCTAGCCAGTGATGCTCACATCCTGTGAAAGAATAGATACTAAATGAATATTTTGAATCAGTATTTACTGTGGAAAAGGATATGGAAGATATAGACTGTAGGGAAATAGATGGTGACATCTTGCAAAATGTCCAGATTACAGAGGAGGAAGTGCTGGATGTCTTGAAATGGTTAAAGGTGGATAAATCCCCAGGACCTGATCAGGTGTATCCGAGAACTCTATGGGAAGCTAGAGAAGTTTTTGCTGGGCCTGTTGCTGAGATACTTGTATCATCGATAGTCACAGGTGAGGTGCTGGAAGACTGGAGGTTGGCAAACGTGGTGCCACTGTTTAAGAAGGGCGGGAAAAGCAAGCCAGGGAACTATAGACCAGTGAGCCTGACCTTGGTGATGGGCAAGTTGTTGGAGGGAATCCTAAGGGACAGGATGTACATGTATTTGGAAAGGCAAGGACTGATTCGGAATAGTCAATATGGCTTTGTGCGTGGGAAATCATGTCTCACAAATTTGATTGAGTTTTTTGAAGAAGTAACAAAGACGATTGATGAGGGCAGAGCAGTAGATGTGATATATATGGACTTCAGTAAGGCGTTTGACAAGGTTCCCCATGGGAGACTGATTAGAAAGGTTAGATCTCATGGAATACAGGGAGAACTAGCCATTTGGATACAGAACTGGCTCAAAGGTAGAAGACAGAGGGTGGTGGTGGAGGGTTGTTTTTCAGACTGGAGGTCTGTGACCAGTGGAGTGCCACAAGGATCGGTGCTGGGCCCTCTACTTTTTGTCATTTACGTAAGTGATTTGGATGCAAGCATAAGAGGTACGTTAGTAAGTTTGCAGATGACACCAAAATTGGAGGTGTAGTGGACAGCGAAGAGGGTTATCTCAAATCACAACAGGATCTTGACCAGATGGGCCAATGGGCTGAAAAGTGGCAGATGGAGTTTAATTCAGATAAATGTGAGGTGTTGCATTTTGGGAAAGCAAATCTTAGCAGGACTTATACACTTAATGGTAAGGTCCCAGGGAGTGTTGCTGAACAAAGAGACCTTGGAGTGCAGGTTCATAGTTCATTGAAAGTGGAGTTGATAGGATAGTAAAGAAGGTGTTTGGTATGCTCTTCTTTATTGGTCAGTGTATTGAGTACAGGAGTTTGGGGGGGGGGGTCATATTGCGGCTGTACAGGACATTGGTTAGGCCACTGTTGGAATATTGCCTGCAATTCTGGTCTCCTTCCTATCGGAAAGATGTTGTGAAACTTGAAAAAGTTCAGAAAGGATTTACAAGGATGTTGCCAGGGTTGGAGGATCTGAGCTATAGGGAGAGGTTGAACAGGCTGGGGCTGTTTTCCCTGGAGCGTCGGAGGCTGAGGGGTGACCTTATAGAGGTTCACAAAATTATGAGGGGCATGGATAGGATAAATAGGCAAAGTATTTTCCCTGGGGTTGGGGAGTCCAGAACTAGAGGGTGAGAGGGGAAAGATATAAAAGAGACCTAAGGGGCAACTTTTTCATGCAGAGGGTGGTAGGTGTATGGAATGAGCTGCCAGAGGATGTGGTGGAGGCTGGTACAATTGCAACATTTAAGAGGCATTTGGATGGGTATATGAATAGGAAGGGTTTGGAGGGATACGGGCTGGGTGCTGGCAGGTGGGACTAGATTGGGTTGGGATATCTGGTCAGAATGGACGGGTTGGGCCGAAGGGTCTGTTTCCATGCTGTTCATCTCTATGACTCTATGACCTGCTGACAATGGGCTTCTCCACACACCAGGAGCACAACATATAAGCCTGTGTGGGTTGCATGCAGACTCCGATAGGGGGAGCCCCTCATTCATAAAGTCCTGATAGAAGGGCACAGCATCAGGAAGTCAGCCTTACTGAGAGCCTATTCCCCTCATTCTGCTGTTGATCCTCCCTCATTGACTCCCACCATGTGAAAGTGAGGACTGCAGATGCTGAAGACTGGAGCAGTACAGGAAATGCACAGCAGGTCAGGCAGCATCCGAGGAGCAGGAGAATCGACGTTTCAGGCACAAACCTTTAATCAGGAATTTCTGATGAAGGGGTCCGGCTCAAGCATTGATTCTCCTGCTCCTCGGATGCTGCCTGACCTGCTGTGCATTTCCTGCACCGCTCTAACCTTGCCTCCCACCATGTGACACTCATCTTGCCATTAGTCATTCCTGATGAAAGGTTTTTGCCCGAAACATCGATTCTCCTGCTTCTCAGATGCTGCCTACCTGCTGTGCTTTTCCAGTGCCAAACGTTTTGACTCTGATACTCCAGCATCTGCAGTCCTCACCTTCTCCCACTATTTTTTTTCTGCCCTGGATTGTTCCATACTGCTGAACCTCCAGTGGTGGTATTTCCCACAGTAGACGCTGCCTCCCTGTGGTTGCTGCTGAGCAATGCAGCTTGTGGTATTTGGCTCTCGGCCCATGGGGCATCCTATCTGCAGGGTCCTGATCCCACATAAGGCCTGCAGCTGACCTCGCGGCTATCTGGCTTGTCATAGGGAGGACTTTCCCAGAGGTATCAGTGAGACCTCACCACATCTATAAAACTCCCCCAGTATGTTGCCATGGGACTGGAGTTGGGATAGATCTGGTTCAGTGAGGGAAGCAAAGGGCATTAGTAAAAGAGTAGGACTTTTCCAGCGATCTGACGGCATTTTACTCAAAACACCATTTACAAATTTTTAAAACTGTACGCAAATCCTCATGGTGGAACTTGAGCCCATGTTTTTCTTGATTTAACAGGTTTGAGCCTTTAACCTATTGGTTAACAGTAACATTCCTGTTACTTTTTGTACCGCTTCCCCTGGGAGGTAATGTACTGGGTGTTGAAATTAAGGGAAGATTATGTCATTTACATTATTGAAATTTGTCATTAGTTTGGTTCCGACTGGGAATGATTGACTTTAAACAGTGCTACCCATTTGGTGAGGAAGATGATTGCGTTACATTGCCCCTGCAGGCAGGAGGAGGAAGAGACTCAGTGCAGAAAACCTTTAGCATATTGTGATGATCCTTTGTTCTGTTTTTGTTTGAAGTGCGGTTTTAAGGCAGAGGTGCCAAGCAGTCTCCGCCGTCCCACTAAAGAAATCAGTTCGTGAGGCCTAGGGTTTGACTTTCAAAGTTGGAACAATAGAAGCAGCCTAAATGGGTGTGGCCAAGCTTTCAGTGAACCAATATTTGGTTGACACATGTTGACTCTCTTGAGGGACGCAATGAGAATTCATCACATTTTTGTAACCTTTACACTCACTGACTCCCAAGATCTCGTCAGCCTCCTAGCTTCTCCTCCCGATTAAATGTCTGCTTCTTCTAAACTTCATTCAACACACATCTCGGCTCATGCTAACTTCTGGTTAGTCACTGATAGGCCTAGTCTATAGGCCACCAAATAATAGCACCGCATTGGGGTGGGCAATAAACAAAGAAGTGACTCATGCCGGTAAATGCGGTATGGCAATTATCATGGGGGAGTTTTAATCTATCTGTCAACTGGTCAAACCAGCTCAGTCAGTGTAGCCTTGAAGAGGAGGAGTTGAGTGTATCCGTGATAGTTTTCATAAAACTGGGCGGCACGGTGGCACAGTGGTTAGCACTGCTGCCTCACAGCGCCAGAGACCCGGGTTCAGTTCCCGCCTCAGGCGACTCTCTGTGTGGAGTTTGCACGTTCTCCCCGTGTCTGCGTGGGTTTCCTCCGGGTGCTCCGGTTTCCTCCCACACTCCAAAGATGTGCAGGTCAGGTGAATTGGCCATGCTAAATTGCCCGTAGTGTTAGGTAAGGTGTAGATGTAGGGGTATGGGTGGGTTGCGCTTCGGCGGGTGCGGTGTGGACTTGTTGGGCCGAAGGGCCTGTTTCCACACTGTAAGTAATCTAATCTAATCTAAATAGTATGTCGTGGAACCGATGAGGGAGCAAGCTATCGTCGATCTGGTCTTGTGTGATGAGGCAGGAATAATTAATGACCTCATAGTTAGTGATCCTCTTGGAAGGAGTGATCCTTCCAAGATGTTTGATTTTGGAATATAGATGGAGAATGTGAAGATAAAATCCAATATCAGGGTCCTGTGCTTCAACAAGGGAGATGACAATAGGATGAGGGAGCAGTTGGCTTAAGTAGGCTGGAAACAAAGACTTTATGGTGGGACAGTTGGCGAGCAATGGAGGACTTTCAAAGCAATTTTTCAAAGTGCTCCGCAAAAGTATATTTCGGTGAAAAGGAAGGATTCTAAGGAAAGGGATAATCTGACATGGATGTCTAAGGAAATAAGGGAGGGTATCAAATTGAAGGAGAAGCATATAAAGTGGTCAAGATCCATGGGAAAGCTTTAAAGGTCAACAGAAAGCCACAAAAAAAGCTCTGAAGAAAAGTAAGATGGAACAGGAAAAAAAACCAGCACAGAATATACAGACAGATAGAAAAAGTTTCTATAAATATATAAAGTGAAGAAGAGTGGCTAAAGTAAACATATGTCCTTTAGAGGATGAGAAGGGGTATTTAGTCATGGAATAAGTGGAAATGGCTGAGGCATTGAACAGATATTTTGTGTCAGTCTTCACGGTGAATAACATGCTAGTAATTGACAAAGAGATGAAGTTAGGTAGGGACCTGGAAACAATCATTATCATGGAAGGGGTAGTGTTGGGCATGATAATGGATCTAAGGATAGACAAGTCTCCTGGCCCTGATGGAATGCATCACAGGATACTAAAAGAACTGGTGGGAGAAATAGCAAGTGCACTTGTGAATTTTGGTAATTTTCCAGCAGATTGGAAAACAGCAAACGTGACACCACTGTTTAAAAGGGGAGGTAGACAAAAGATAGGGAATTATAGACTGGTTAGCTTAACTTCTGTAGTAGGGAAGCTGCCTGAGTCTATTATCAAGGAAGAAATAACAAGGCATCTAGATAGAAGTTGTCCCGTTGGGCAGAAACAGCATGGGTTCACGAAGAGCAAATCATGCTTAACTAATCTTTTGGAATTCTATGAAGACATTATGAGCAGGGTGGATAATGGGGACCCAGTTGATGTGGTGTACTTAGATTTCCAAAAGGCCTTCGATAAGGTGCCGCATAAGATAAAGATGCATGGCATTATGGGTAATGTATTAGCATGGATCGAGGATTGGTTGATCAACATGAAGCAAAGAGTAGGGATAAATGAGTACTATTCTGGTTGGCAACCAGTAACTAGTGGTGTGCCTCAGGGATCACTGTAGGGTCTACAATTTTTCACAATTTATACAAATGATTTGGTGTTGGGGACCATGTGTAGTGTGTGAAAGTTTGCAGATAGCACTAAGAAGAGTGGCAGAGCAAAGTGTGCAGAGGATGTGAACCCTTGCAGAGGAATGTAGATACTTTAAGTGAGTGGGCAAAGGTCTGGCAGATAGAATGCAATGTTAATAAATGCGAAGTCGTCCATTTTGTTTGGAATATGTAAAAAGTTGCAACATGCTGCTATGCATAGGAACTTGGGTGTCCTTGTGCATGAATCACAGAAGGTTGGTCTGCAGGTGCAACAAGTAATTAGGGAGGCATTTTATCTTTCATTGCTATAGGGATTGAGTTTAAAAGCAGGGAGGTTATGTTGCAGCTGTACAAGGTGCTGGTGAGGCCACACCTGGAGTACTATGTGCAGTTTTGGTCTCCTTACTTGAGAAAGGATGGACTGGCACTAGAGAGGGTGCAGAGGAGGTTCATTGGGTCGATTCCAGAGTTGAGAGGGTTGACTTATGAGGAGAGACTGTGTTGACTGGGATTATATTCATTGGAAGTCAGAAGAATGAGGGAGGAGCTTATAGAAACATATAAAATTATGAAGGGAATAGAGAGGATAGAAATAGAGAAGGTGTTTTCACTGGTGGGTGAAACGAGGACAAGAGTGCATAGACCCAAAATTAAGGGAAGCAGATTTAGGACTGAATTGAGAAGGAACGTCTTCACCCAGGAAGTTGTAAATCTGTTGAATTCCCTGCCCAGTGAAGTAGTTGACGCTACTTCAGTAAATGTTTTTAAAGCTAAGATAGATTTTTTTTGAATAATAAAGGAATTAAGGGTCACGGTGAGAGGGCAGGTAAGTGGAGCTGAGACCACAAGAAGGTCAGCCATGATCTTATTGAATGGTGGAGCAGGCTCGAAGGGCCGGACAGCCCACTCCTGCTCCTAGTTCTTCTGGTCTTGCGTTCTGTAAACTGCCATTTAATTAGTCTCATTCTGCTCTTCAGAATCTCTCCATGTGTTTTGTCTCTCCTTTGAAAGCTGCTTTGAAACTAATGTCACTGACTTCACCATCTGTAAACAGTCCTAATGCATCCTCTTTTGCCTCTGTGTCAGGTTTTGTTTTAGTCCATTCCGACAAAGTGCCTTGTGTGACATTTTACGTTGCTATAGGCATCCTATAAATACAAATTGTTGTGTGCATGTGATGAAAAATGAGGCTCATATTGTGATATGTCCAAGGCTGTTTTCACTTCCCATCTATGAGTTGCGACTTCATTTGGTATTTGGTTCTGGTGATGAAGTTAGAGGTGATCTAACTGCAGAAAATATCTTGGCAAACAGAGACCTGCATCAGTGTTAAAGATAGAAAGGGACAAAGCAAACTCGAAGACAGGGATAACTGAAGGAGAAAGGCAAATGGAAGAATGATTAACAAATATAACAATGGAAACTATTCAAATTAATGATATTTCAATGAATGAGTGTAGACCAAAGTTGCATTATTCAGAAGGGAGGCTTACACCTAAGTATTTATTACTCACAGGCAAACTAATAATTTGAACACAAAATGTCGAGTAAATATTTAAAAGTACAAACAGTGAGATTAATGATGCAAATAGATGGTGTAGAAAGAAAATAGCAAGTATCATGACAAGTAATTTCGAGATATTAATGATCACACAAAATCAGACTAAAGTCCAACAGGACTAAAGTGCAAGCTTTCAGAATGCTACTCGTTCATCAGGTGGCTGGTGGGGCAGGATGGTAGGACACAGAATTTATAATAAAAGATCAAAGTGTCTTACAACTGTTGCGATGTATTGAGCAAACCTAGATTACTGTTGAGTCTTTAATCACTTAGAATGGTTGCAGGGTTCGATTTATTAACGTGTAAATCTCAGAACTTCTTTCAAGTCATATTCCCAAGGTAACTTATTAAAATAAAAGTGACATCTCAGCTCAAACAACGCTTTAAAGGTGTGAGGTTAGAGTCTTTCTGTATTCCAACCTTGAGTCAGACTGGTTCTATTTCCAAAGTGGAATTTATAAAATGTCACATGGACTGACTGCCTGCAGATTGTGTACTTTTTGAGCAAAATAGAATGTATCTGCAAATACAATTCTGCAAATGCAAATTCACCCCATGGACTTATGTGTGTGTGTGTGAGGGAGAGAGAGAGAGCAAATGTGTGTGAGAGAGAGAGAGACAGACAGACAGAAAGAGAGAAAGAGTATGTATCTCTGTGTATCTGTGTGTGTGTCTGTGTGCATGTGTGAGACAGAGTCTGTGTGCAAGAGTATATGCCTGTGAGAGGGTGTGCGCCTAAGTGTCAGTGTGGGTGTGTGTCTCAGAGGAGCATATGCATGAGAAAGGGTCTGTGTGAGGGTGATCATGTGTGTGTGTGTCTGAGTGTATAGTGTCGTGGGGTCACCTGTAGTGTGACATGAATGCAAGGTCCCGGTTGAGGCCATCTTCATGGGTACTGAACACAGCCATCAGCCTCTGCTTGGCAACTCCACATTGTTATGTATCCTGAAGTCCGTCTTGGAGGATGGTTACCTGGAGATCTGAGGCCGAAAGGTCCTGACCACTGAAGTGTTCTTGACTGGGAGGGAACATCCCTGTCTGGCGATTGTTGTGTGGTGTCCAATCATCCGTTGTTGTAGTGTCTGCTTGGTCCAGCCAACACGGCATCCTTGCCTGCAGCGTATGAGATAGACAATGTTATTAATGATAAAAGGTGGGGTTGAGGCAGATATGGGGCCATTCAGAAAGGAAGGGAGAATGAGAAGATCAGTGCCACTTACTTACCTCAGCTTTTAACGAGAAGTTATGTATCAGAAAACCACTAAATGTTGCTGTGAATCTGCTGTGGGAGGTTAGAGAGAAATGGGACAATGTGGGTATGAGCAGCAGGACTCTTTGTCCAATGATCCATTCTGAATTCTCCAAATTACATTTAAACATAGTTATCTTAAACCCCAAAATTCCAAACCCTCCTTAATCTGGAGTCTCCAAGCCCCTTCTTAAATCTGGAGATATGAAATAATTCTGATGCTTTCCCTGCACATGAGAGTATTGGCTCACTCCAGAACTAATTACTGTGTGACAACTGGGTTTAATCTATGTAATCACTCAACACTATTTACCTTCTCATTTGGACTCCTGGCTGAAATTAATTATGTTGTCAAGCTCTCGATACTAAGCAATGTTTTCCTTGCTCCTGGCAGTCTTCATGCTGGAACAGCCTCTTCAGTCAGTGCTCTGTCCAATGCTACCATGTCCTCCTGCCATCAATCTGTCATTTGCCTAACAGTGAAAATGTCTACGTTGGTCATCAGTCAATTTCCTTGGAATATTTGTGCTTTTCCTGTATAAACTGTTGCCTTTCGGTGCTTTTAGAACCTGCTTAATGAAAAGATGAAATGAAAGCAAAAACTGCTGAAATACACTGTAGATCTGGTAGTATCTGTGCAGAGTGGACAGGATTTATGCTCTTTGAATAATCCCAGATAGTGGGACCAGTTCTGGCTCCTGTCTCAAGAGCTAAAGGCACACAACAGTCGGAATCTTGGATTTTGCCATTTGGCAGGTTTTCTTCCATGTTGTTGCCCGATAAGTGATGATAATCAGGTTGGAAGCAGGAATCCATTAGGATGGCAGAGGCAGGTAGGTAACAAGAGGACTTCTCAAAATGGAGGTGCCCTCATAAATCTGACTAATACTTGGGGAAAAAATGGATTATTGATCAAAGTATATGGACAGAAGTGGTTTGGAAGAATATGGGCAAAGAGCAGGCAGGATTAGATTAGATTACTTACAGTGTGGAAACAGGCCCTTCGGCCCAACAAGTCCACACCGCCCCACTGAAGCACAACCCACCCATATCCCTAACCTAACACTACGGGCAATTTAGCATGGCCAATTCACCTGATCTGCACATCTTTGGACTGTGGGAGGAAACCGGAGCACCCAGAGGAAACCCACGCAGACACGGGGAGAATGTGCAAACTCCACACAGTCAGTCGCCTGAGGTGGGAATTGAACCCGGGTCTCTGGCGCTGTGAGGCAGCAGTGCTAACCACTGTGCCACCGTGCCGCCCATAAGGCGGGACGAGTTTAGTTTGGGATTATGATCGGCATGGACTGGTTGGACCGAAGGGTCTGTTTCTGCGCTGTAGGACTCTGAGTCATCAGTTTGTAAGGGAAGTCCCTCACCAGGGGGAGTTCGGGCCAAGGCTGTAGCCTTTACATTTACGTGGAGTCATTCTCGAAACTGTGACCCTTCAGGCCGCTACCCGAAGCTGCCACCAAGATATTGTCGGCCTTTTGACTCTGTGATATCTCAGGTCAACGTTCTCACTGTCGGACCTTTAATTGGATGTCAGGCAAGATCAGTTGAAAGTAGGAACACTTGGGGAATGGACCTACTGTGTATGCTTCAAATCTGGCTCCCAATCCTACCGTTGCATCCACCTCTCTTGAGCTGGGAAGATTCTATCAAGGTTGGTGACATTGATATTTTCCCAGGTGTTCACTCCTGGCACCTTGTGCCACCTGTGGCAGCACATGGTACTGGGTAACGATTTTTGAATTCCTGAAGAAGGGTCACTGAACCCAAAACATTATCTCTGCTTTCTCTCCACAGATAGTGAGTTATTCCAGCAATTTCTGTTTTTGTTAACAGTTTGTAAGATTGTTCACTGCTACCCATTCTCCTCCATCTCTGCTTTGTTTTTGTAACATCTGCAACCACGAATGAGATGCCGGAGAACTGGAAGATGGCTTTTATTTATACTGTGTGCTCTTATTTAAGAAACTCTGCAAGGAACAGCCTGAGAACTATAGATCGATGAGTCTGACATCAGTGGTGGGTAAGTTGTTGGGGGGGGATTCTGAGAGACAGGGTTTACATGCATTTGGAGAGGCAAGGACTGATGAAGACCTTATGCTCAAAACATCAACTCTCCTACTTGTTGGATGCTGCCTGACCGGCTGTGAGTTTGACTTTTGACTCTGATTAGGAATAGTCAGCATGGCTTAGTGCGTGGGAATTCGTGTCTCACAAAATTGATTGAGCTTTTTGAGAATGTGATCAAGAAAACAGATGAGGGCAAATGTTGTCTACATGGACTTTAGTAAGGTTTGGTAGACTGGTTAGTAAAGTTAGATCACATGGGATTCAGGGAGAGCTTGCCCATTCGATACAAAATTGGCTTGATGGTAGGAGAAGGAGGATGGGGATGGAGGATTGCTTTTCAGACTGGAGGCCTCTGACCAGCGGTGTGTTTCACAGGGATCAGTGCTGGGTCCGCTGTTGTTTGTCATTTATATAAATAATTTGGATGAGAATATAGGAAGCATAATTAGTACGTTTGTGGATGACACCAAAGTGGGTGGTATCGTAGATAGTGAGGAAGGTTATCTAAGATTTGAATTGGAGATGCCGGTGTTGGACTGGGGTGTACAAAGTTAAAAATCACACAACACCAGGTTATAGTCCAACAGGTTTAATTGGAAGCACACTAGCTTTCGGAGCGATGCTCCTTCATCACTATCACCTGATGACGGAGCAGCGCTCCAAATGCTAGTGTGCTTCCAATTAAACCTGTTGGACTATAACCTGGTGTTGTGTGATTTTTAACTAAGATTTTGAAGGGATCCTTGACCAATTGGGCTGATAGGCTGAGGAGTGGCAGGTGGAATTTAAAGGAGAGAAATATGAGATATTGTCTTTTGGTAAGACAAACAAGGGTGGGACTTACACAGTTTATCATAGGGACTGAGAGTGTTGGAGAACAGAGAGACCTAGGGCTTCAGGTACATAGCTTATTAAAGTTGCATCACAGGAAGACAGAATGATAAAGAAGATATCTGGAACAGGGTGAGTGTGTGGTAGCAGACAGAAGATAGAACATAGAACATAGAACAATACAGCACAGAACAGGCCCTTCGGCCCACGATGTTGTGCCGAACTTCTATCCTAGATTAAGCACCCATCCATGTACCTATCCAAATGCCACTTAAAGGTCGCCAATGATTCTGACTCTACCACTCCCACGGGCAGCGCATTCCATGCCCCCACCACTCTCTGGGTAAAGAACCCACCCCTGACATCTCCCCTATATCTTCCACCCTTCACCTTAAATTTATGTCCCCTTGTAACACTCTGATGGTGGCAATTACTGTAGAGGAGTGGACATCATTGACTTTCCTCCTGCACTGCTGGGCACACTTCTCAATGACAGGGGCTGCCCTTCCCTGGGTTACAGGCTGGCAGTGCCTGGTGTTGTGCCCTCCACAGATGGAACCCCATTATCAATCAGGACCTGTGTCCCCCTGTCCACAGAGGGGTTACCAATTTCCTCTTCTCTGCATGTCCAAGAAAAAATCTCACAAAAGGTGTGGGCTGACTCTAACGCATCATCTGTTTGTGTAATGGTCATTTAAAAAGACATTGGCCACAAAGGTGGCTGCTGTTTCAGGATATCCCAACATTGGTGACTTCTTCCCATTACCCCAAACAGTAGAATTGGGCAAACATCATGGCACCATGTGTACTGGGTTGGTAGATAATGACGTTAATTTGGGACAATAGAGTGAGAAAGCTTACTCAGCCCCACAGAGAGAAACCCTCAATGAGACTGGGAGAATATGATATTTGCCAAAATTTCACAAGCTACAGTTCCTTATTTCTATCCACAGACACAGTATGATTCAGTGAAATGGGTGAAGCCATTATGACATGGAATTATAGAGTCATAGAGGTGTACAGCATGGAAACAGACCCTTCGGTCCAACCCGTCCATGCTGACCAGATATCCCAACCCAATCTAGTCCCACCTGCCAGCACCTGGGCCATATCCCTCCAAACCCTTCATACTTATATACCCATCCAAATGCCTTTTAAATGTTGCAATTGTACCAGCCTCCACCACTTCCTCTGGCAACACATTCCATATACGTACCATCCTCTGTGTGAAAAAGTAGCCCCTTTGGTCTCTTTTATATCTTTCCCCGCTCACCCTAAACCTATGCCCTCTAGTTCTGGACTCCCCAACACATGGGAAAAGACTTTGCCTATTTATCCTATCCATGCCCCTCATGATTTTATAAACCTCTATAATGTCACCCCTCAGTCTCTGATGCTCCAGGGAAAACAGCCCCAGCCTGTTCAGCCTCTCCCTATAGCTCAGATCCTCCAACCCTGGCAAAATTCTTGTAAATCTTTTCTGAACCCTTTCAAGGTTCACAACATATTTCCGATAGGAAGGAGACCAGAATTGCATGCAATATTCCAACAGTGGCCTAACCAATGTCCTATACAGCCGCAACATGACCCCCCAACTCCTGTACTCAATACTCTGACCAATAAAAGAAAGCATACCAACGCCTTCTTCACTATCCTATCTACCTGTGACTCCACTTTCAAGAAGCTATGAACCTGACATGAATATTAACCTCTTCAGGCCATTACCTTAGTCAGCAACCCCACCTCAAACATTTTCCCCTTGGTTAGCTCATTAAACGACATTGTATAAAACTGTAATGCATTTGCTGCTACCAGCTCTCGCCCCAAGTCTATGACTTCACAAATGCAAGTGGCCTGAATGTTCCACATTTTTCTGAGAATGCACTTGGAAGAATTGATTGCTGGGAAACTGTTGACCCTGACTTTCTTCTGCAGACCACTTCACTGCAGGAGGATCATTTATCTCTTGTGTATTTCTCACGGAGGGCATTGTTCTTTTTAGACATGATTGTTCCTTCATTAGCTTTTCTGGACCCTGAATCTCCTGAATTTTCCTCCTGGGAGACAGCTACTCTATTGAAATAAGTACTCTCTTCCTTGTATTAGCCCTGATTTCTGGATCGTAAGGTGGTAATGGTAATAGCAAAATACCGGAAATCAGAAACAAACACTAGAGAAACTCAGCAGGTCTGGCAGCATCTGTGTAGAGAGAAGCAGAGTTAATGTTTCAATTCCAGTGTAACACTTCTTCGGAACAGACCTTGTTTCTAAAAACTGAAACTATGAATGCTGTAAATCAGAAACAAAAACAGAAACTGCTAGAAAAGCTTTGGCTGTGAAGAGAAATCAGAGTTAAACATTTAGGGTCAGGTGACCCTTCCTCATCTTATTTCTGTTTGTTTCTTTTTTTTTTGGCAGTTTCCTGGAGGCTTGGCCCAGGCTGTTCCTACTTCTTGCCTGTGTCCTGGATGTGTGAACATTGGTTCGGTTGTCACTGAGTCGTACCTCCTTCAAGCTGTTGATCAGGCTTAAGTCATCCGTTGTGGTTACATGAGTGGTGAAGTAAACCTTTACAGACTCTCTGCCATTGAAGGACGGCTGCTTACTCAACACTCTCTCTGCCACCTGGTGTTGATTGTTCTGTTCACACAGATAATTGAACTTTTCTGCCAATCCTGTAAAATCTGTGACTTTCTCTACTTTGACAATGTTAACCAGCTCTCTGATGCCAACATAAAGTGATTTCATTTGATTCTGTTTGGGTCCAGCCAGGAGTCTGGGAATCTCGAGGAAGTCTTCTGCTGGTTGATTTTCAACTGGTCGGTCAACAGCAGTTTGTTCCTCAACCAGTTGTTCCCTCAAAGTTGTTGAATTCCTCCAACTTTGAGGCAGCGTGGTGGCTCAGTGGTTAGCACTGCTACCTCACAGCATGAGGGTCCTAGGTTCAATTCTATCCCTGGGTGACTGTCTGTGTGGAGTTTGTACATTCTCCCTGTGTCTGCGTGGGTTTCCTCCGGGTGCTCCAGTTTCCTCCCACAATCCAAAGATGTGCAGGTTCGGTGAATTGGCTATGCTAAATTTGCCTATAGTGTTCTGGGATGTGTAGGTTAGGTATACTGGTAAATATAGGGTAGGGGAATAGGTCTGGGTGGGTTACTCTTTGGAGGGTTAATGTGGACTTGTTGGGCTGAAGGGTCTGGTTCAATGATCTTTTCTGATGAAGTTGAGGTCAAGACATTCTTGCAGGCTCAAAAATGAAGCCGGTTGATTGAAAACAATATGTACATTTTCAACTCTCTTCTATATGTTGGGTTGCAGTGTAACTTGTGGTAAATTCCTAAACTATTCTCTGTCAGTTATATCTTTTATCATCTTTATTCTTAAACAATTCAAAATGGTGCCAGATTGTGGTGAATGTTGAAGTTTTTCACTGTGTTTTACTGTGTTCCTCACTGTAAAATGCAAGTGACAACAAGTAAGTCATGGCACGGTGGCACAGTGGTTAGCACTGCTGCCTCACAGCGCCAGAGACCTGGGTTCAACTCCCGCTTCAGGCGACTCTCTGTGTGGAGTTTGCACATTCTCCCCGTGTCTGCGTGGGTTTCCTCCGGGTGCTCCGGTTTCCTCCCACAATCCAAAGATGTGCAGGTTAGGTGAATTGGCCATGCTATATTGCTCTTCGTGTTAGGTGAGGGATAAATGTAGGGGTATGGGTGGGTTGCGCTTCGGCGGGTCGGTGTAGACTTGTTGGGCTGAAGGGCCTGTTTCCACACTGTAATGTAATGTAATCTAATCTAAGACCAAAGTCCTGTATCTGCATGAAGCTATAACCCGAATCTGATGTTCACCCTCAATGAAAAATGTATTTTAGCTTTGTGTTTCTGGAAATATCATTTTTCACCAACGCTCATGGAGCCATTTGGCCTCTGGAGCGTGGGTTATTTACAAAAAGCACCTGGACTTGTTCATTATCAGATGAGACTGTGTTTTTGGCTTAAACGTGGCTTTGTTGCTTGTTAGTAATTGGATCATAAGGAACTTTAAATAAGACTTGTGTTCTCAGGGCTGCATAGAATGAAGCACAGTGCCACCAGCATCCTCATTAAAACTTTTTTGGGAAATTGGCAAAATAGTCAAATGTTCGTGGACTCTATAAATTCACAATGTAATTTATCAGACCCCCCCCCCCGCATGACAGGGCCTCTTCATTTTTATATTGCGCTTTCTCGATATGGGAGAATACTAAGCTCCCATTGTAAGACTGTGGCTGGGATTATCGGGCATTCAGGCATTGAGAGGTTTACTCCAACAAAATACAATGTAGATCTTAATTATTTATTTTGTCATTAATTTGCACTCCTTCTGGAGCCATCTTTTGTGACCACCTCAACATCAACTCCTTTAGCTTTCCACCATAATCACGTATTTCGGTCATTTTGGCTTCCTTTTTTGAATTGAATTAGCTTTATTGTCACGTGTGCTCAAATACGTTCTGTGTAAAGTTTATAAATAACCACTTCCAGCGCCATCCTCAGTACAAAGGTACCAAGGTACAGCTTCTTCAGTCACATGAAGGGGTGGTAGGTATAGGACAGATGTTAGGGGTAGATTCTTTACTCAGCGAGTCGTGAGTTCATGGAATGCCCTGCCAGTAGCAGTGGTGGACTCTCCCTCTTTATGGGCATTTAAACGGGCATTGGATAGGCAAATGGAGGATAGTGGGCTACTTTGGGTTAGGTGGGCTTGGATCGGCACAACATCGGGGGCCAAAGGGCCTGTACTGCGCTGTATTTTTCTATGTTCTATGTTCTATGATTAGTTACAGTATAACAATGTCACCAACACATGGTGCCATCTTAGGTACAGAGTACCTCGGTACAGTCCTGAGTTACAGAATAGAGAGATGAAGAAAAGCAAGTTACATTACAGATGTACACTGGTCAGAAAAACAAGAACCAAAGTTATGTTCTTTTCCTATCCTCCCTCCTCCTACCAATTTCACTCTCTGGCTGTGTATTTGCCTAAGGAGAAAGTGAGGACTGCAGATGCTGGAGATCAGAGTTGAGAGTGTGGTGCTAGAAAAGCATATCAGGTCAGGCAGCATCCGAGGAGCAGGAGAGTCGACATTTGATCAGGAATAAGGGAATAAGGTTGAGAGGTAAGTGGGAGGGGTTGGGTTTGGGGGCAGTTAGCTGGGAAAGCAATAGGTGGATGAAGGTATGGGAGAAGGTGATAGGTCAGAGGGGGCAGTGATGGACGGGTCCGGAGGGCGGTGCCAAGTTGGAGGCTTGGGAATGGGATAATGAAGGGAGAGGAAATGAGGAAGCTGTTGAAATCCGCATTTATCCCGTGTGGTTGCAGGGGCCCAAGGCAGAATATGAGGCGTTCCTCCTCCAGGTGTCAGGTTGTAATGGTTTGACAGTGGAGGAGGCCCAGGACCTGCATATACTTGATGGAGTGGGAGGGAGAGTTGAAGTGTTCAGACACGAGGTGGTGGGGTTGGTGGATGCGGATGTCCCAGAGATGTTTTCTGAAATGATCCGCAAGAAGACATCATCTCTGGGACACCCACACCCACCAACCCCACTGCCCCGTGGCTGAACACTTCAACTCCCCCTCCCACTCCGGCAAGGACATGCAGGCCCTGGGCCTCCTCCACCGCCAAATCGTTACCACCCAATACCGGGAGGAAGAACGCCTCATATTTTGCATTGGGACCCTGCAACCACACGGGAAAAATGTGGATTTCAACAGCTTCCTCATTTCCTCTCTCTCCTCATTATCCCAGTCCCAACTCTCCAACTTGACACCGCCCTCCGGACCTGTCCATCACTGCCCCCTCTGACCTTCTCCCTCAGCTTCATTCACCTATTGCTTTCTCAGCTACCTCCCTCCAACCCCACCCCCTCCCGTTTATCTCTCACCCCCGACCCTCAAACCTCCTGATGAAGGGCTTATACCTAAAATGTCGATTCTCCTGCTCCTCGGATGCTGCCTGACCTGCTGTGCTTTTCCAGCACCACACTCTCGACTGCATTTGCTTAAACACTGTCCATTTCTTAGATCTTTCTGGAAAGTCATCAGCTCAAAGCATCGATTCTGTTGCACTCCCCAGCCATACTACCCTGACCTCCTGAGCAGTGCTAGCATTTTCTCTTTGTTTATCTGCAGGATTTCTGCTTCTGCTTTCATGAAACATGATGGTCACCTCTAAGGAATGCTTAGTTCAGAAGCTACCTCACAGGCGGCATGGTGGTGCAGTGGTTAGCTCTGCTGCCTCACAGCACCAGAGACCTGGGTTCAATTCCCGTCTGTGTGGAGTTTGCACGTTCTCACTGTGTCTGCGCGGGTTTCCTCCGGGTGCTCTGGTTTCCTCCCACAGTCCAAAGATGTGAAGGTTAGGTGAATTGGCCATGCTAAATTGCCCGTAGTGTTAGGTGAAGGGGTAAATGTAGGGGAATGGGTCTGGGTGGGTTGCTTTTCGGAGGGTCAGTGTGGACTTGTTGGGCCGAATGGCCTGTTTCCACACTGTAAGTAATCTAATCTAATGTAGGTCCAGAAGCAAGGACCACTGCCAAGTTCTAGCATCTACTTAATGCTTAGTTGGTGGCCTATGTCTGGATGAAATATTAGCAAGCCAACAAGAAACTTACTTCAGGTATCAACATTTTGTGAAGGAAAACAAAATCTACAAGGTTAAAAAACATCAATGCAAGCTTGTGGGCTGGAGCGACATTAATTGTTTTTTTAACTACAGTTAACAGTGAAGTGTATGAAGCAAATGAGCTAAGTGGCCAATTTTGGACATGATCTTGTTGAGTGTAAGTGATAGATAACAAAAAACTCTGTTATTCAATGAAATAATCCATGACACTGTTTTGTTCACTGAACATAATCACTCTTCAGAGAAATGTTCTTTATCTTCTCATGCCTAATGATGCATGAGGCAGACAAAGCATGTACCAATGTTCATTTCCAAAGATTTTTCTTGAAACAGGTTACTATCCTGTAACTGGAGGCTATAAACTGAGGGGTACCACTTTTCATCAAGCTTAGCAGAACAAGCAATTCTCTTGCTTTTATTTCCTGTCAAAGGTGTATTGGATGAACGTATAGGTTGGTATTAAAGTCAATAGTGTGATGCTGGAAAAGCATAGCAGGTCAGGCAGCATCCGAGGACCAGGAGAATCATTGTTTCGGGCAAGAGCCCTTCATCAGAAATTGTTTTTAATTTTTCTGATTCCTAATGAAGGGCTTTTCCCCAAAACATCGACTCTCCTGCTCCTCGGATGCTGCCTGACTGGCTGTGCTTTTCCATAACCACAATCTCGACTCTGATCTCCAGCATCTGCAGTCCTCACTTTCTCCTTGGTTGGTATTAAACCTGCTTTGACTGCACTTTTTATGGTCCTCATGAGGGAGACACAGTCTTGGGGTTTCTGACTTAAAGACACTGCATTGCCCACTGCAGCTCAAGACCTCTCAAGAATTACAGGGGGGTGTCCAAATGACTGATCATACACTGAATATAGTCTGAGTTTGACCATGAAATAGAAGCCACGAAATGTAGAAACTTGAACTGGTCCAAGCTTATGTTGCAAAGGTTTAGTACACGAGTCCACTTCCGATTATTTCCAAGTCTTATTGTCTTTAGCTTCTGGTTAAAGTTCCGGCAATTTACTTATTAATCCATATCTACCTCCCAGAATTTGGTCAGTCTGATTAAAGTTAGCATCTGCAGGTTTGAAAGGGACAGCTCTTTTTTTAACAAAATTTCCTCCTCTTCAACCATATCTTTCGCTGTCCCCATTTTTTCTTGTTTT
The DNA here is from genome assembly GCF_047496795.1 of Chiloscyllium punctatum. Lineage (NCBI taxonomy): Eukaryota > Metazoa > Chordata > Chondrichthyes > Orectolobiformes > Hemiscylliidae > Chiloscyllium > Chiloscyllium punctatum. The sequence continues at coordinate 18,670,279 of NC_092777.1, forward strand.
GTTTTGCTTTCTGAGGTTTAAGGGCTTGATGAAATCTTTTGATTGTTCCTAGCAGAGGCAGGAGCTAACTCCTAAGTCAGATCATGAGTATTTGTTGTTAATAACACTACAGTCACAAAAAGTCAGCAAACAGGTTCCACAGGTAATTGAAAAGGCAAATGGAACATTGGCTTTTATTTAAAAGACAATAGAGTGTAAAAATAGATAAGTCTTGCAAAAACTATACAAGGCACTATTAGACAACACCTGGAATATTGGTTGTTGGCAAAAGCAACGTGATGAAAGCACTAATTTTCTAATGACATCCTGGATGATCTTCAGGAGATACAGATGATTATTCATCACTTTTGGTATTTTTAATGCTCCAAACTATCTGCAACTAATTTACATTTAGATGAGATTAGATTCCCTACAGTGTGGAAACAGGTCCTTCAGCCCAACAAATCCACACCAACCCTCCGAAGAGTAACCTCCTCCTCCCCCCCCACCCCCCAGACCCAGTCCCTTACCCTATACTGACCCCTGACTATGGCCAATTCACCTGAGCTGCTGATCTTTGGATTGTGGGAGGAAACCGGAGCACCTGGAGGAAATCCATGCAGACACGGGGAGAATGTGCAAACTCCGCACAGACAGTTGCCCAGGCTGGGAATATGAACGCGGATCCCTGGTGTTGTGAGGCAACAGTGCTAACCACTGAACCACCATGTCACTCCGGTGGGAGAGGGATTCGGAGTGATATCATCTGGGTATGAAATAAAAGCAAGGGAAACAGATATGAATTACCATCATGCTGCCCAGAGCAGCACTCCTTTTGGAGAAAGTTTAAGATGCTGAGACAGAGTGTGAAACTTCCTAGAATCAATGAGAAGCAACAGGTTGGCACACTCTGGGCATTGTCACTGCCAGTAGTGACACTGAAAATGAAAGTCAAACACATTGCTTAAATCAAGTGAATTAACCTTCATGATAGAACTCTCCAAGTGCTGCATGAGGTAGGGATGAAAAAAATGACTTGCAAATATTAAGGATACAACTGTTCCTTTAAGAGTATTGGGCATGGAGAGATGAAATGATAGCCTAAGGTGGCATCTTGTACAAAGGGAAGAGTCATTATCCCTAAAGAGTAGAAAAAAAGAGATGATGATGCACATTGGTGCAACCCATAAAAGATTGAGCCAGGCCTAGGGAAAGAATGGGAAATGCTGTACTGAACATGAGCAATTAGATTAAGAAATACCAGAACAAGCACTGTGCTTCTAATAAATATCAAGCTAAATTGCTATTTATGACACACATCCCAGACAGGCCATAGATGTAGTTGGGTGTAGACCTCTTCAGTCTCACAGGAATTCATTACCTTGTCACTGTTGACATCTATTCTGACCAATCAGAGTTAGACCAGTGATAAAAATGATTACCAGGGAGATTATAGAATCTCTTCAGCAAACTCTAGTCAATGCGGCATTCCAGATATTGGGGTGAAGAATTGGGAAATACAACACCACACATTATTCCCACACAAACTCCAGTCAAATGGAAAATGCTGAGGGAGCAGTAAAACTTGCCGAAGGGTAATAAAGAAATCTATTGCAATGAGCGCATGTACCATTAGGAGACAGTGCGATTTAAAGACTTTAGTTGGAATCTTCCCAGACCCTGGATTATATAAGCAGCAGAGAGTCAGTGTGGAAAAAATGGAGAGATTGGAAGAAATTATGTTTCTGATATGAGGCTACAAATGTTCAGTTTGTACAGTGAGAGGAGAATCTCACTGGTGAGCAGTGAGGGGCTTATTGTATCCGTTTTCGTGCCATTAGTACCGAACCTTACCTCATTGGAGTGAAAGTTGGTCTAGGAAGTCGTCCACTGTCACTTTGGGATTCTACTCAATGAAAATCAAGGGGTTTGCCAGGGTTCACTACTGCAATAGTTGGGGAAGTGAATTGTGGAGATTGCAAGTAGTCTGCTGGAACGTAGAGGGAACAGTAATTGTGAAGGGAAGCAACTGACAATGTAAGTTCAGGTGACGATAGAGCATTGGAAGTCATGGGTTACACAAGGTGGAGTGACATCAGTTGTCACAACCTCCCTGGCATGGGTGAAGGGCACTGGCTGTGCATCACAATCGTTGACATGGTTTAGTTATAGTAAAGAAGCTGTAATTCAAAGGTTGGGTCAGAACATGTGCAAACTCAACAATGATGAGGAACATGGAGAAGATGTTTCAGGGTGAAGAGAATTCCTTTAGACACAAATTTATAGTAGTGTCAGACCACAAACCCCAACTAGGGATATTTAAAGAAGACAAGGCCGTTCCACCCATAGCTTTAGGTCAAATTCAGTGGTTGGCTCTTATTCTCAGTGTATACAATTACAAGTTGGAATACCATCCAGGCTGCATTGAGCTGCCTCCCACTGGCAGATACAATACCGGTGGTGCCTCCTCTGGAAGAGTCCGTTCTGATTTTAAACTTCCTGGACACCCTTCTGGTTACCACTAATAATATCTGGTTGTGTGCACAAAAGGACTCAGTCTCGGCAAAACTAAAACAGCTGGTAGTGATGGGGGAAACAAAACCGCAGGATTGAAACCTTTCTGGACCCAGCAAGAACAGATTCCTGTAGAGCACAGCACATTACTGTGGGGAGAGAGAGAGTGATGGTCCCGAGCACAGGTTGTCACCAGGTACTGACTGAACTCTAGCGGGGGAGGTCTAAAATGAAGATGTTGGCGAGAGGTTATCGCTGGTGGCCAGGATTGGATGCTGACATAGCTGCACTACTGGGGGAATGCCCAGGGTGTCAACAAGGACAAAAAGTACTGCCAACAACTCTCCCATATTCATGGGAATTGCCGGGTAAATCTTGGACTCGGTTACACTATGCAGGATCTTTTGTGGGCTCAACGTTCCTGGTCATTGTGGATGCCCATTCAAAGTGGTTGGACATGAATAGAGTTCATTCATCAAATGCAGGCTTGACAACTGAAAAGGTGCGAGTATCATTTGTGATACACGGTCTCCTGGAAGTATTGGTCTCGGACAATGAGACCTTCTTTACCAGCAGGGAATTGGAGGATTTCCTAAAATCAAATGGCATTTGGCACAAAGGGGCAGCTCCATACCATCCATCACTCAATGGTCTCGCAGAAAAACTGGCCCAAATGTTGAAGGCCGGCTTGAAGAAACAGCCTTCACCTTCACTCGATGCCAAACTCTCCCGGTGCCTGTTCGATTATAAGTCCACCCTCATGTACCAACAGCTTCAGCAGAGTTGCTGATGGGGAGAAGACTCTGTACCAGGTTAAACCTGATATTCCTGGTCCTTGGGTGGGAGGTGGAGAGGGAAGGGAGGTTGGTGTGAAATGGTGTCAGGAGTGCCAATGCTGGCCACGGATGTCCTCGAAGCAAGAGAGACAGTTTACTTCAGAGGACAAAGTTTGGGGTCAAAACCATGGAAATGGCTCTGTGTGGGTATGAGATGAGTCAATGTGAGGTCAGGTCCCACGACGTACAGGTGAGACTGACTTGGGCAAACATATGAATCACCTGAAAGCTTTTACCTCGCAACCGGGGCAGGCGCACAACATACTCGGCCCCTCAGAACAGCCAGAAAGGCTATCAGGAACCATGGGTTCCCCTCTCCATCTCGCACCGAAGATATCTCAGGATCTGAGATGAGTGTAGCCATTGTCACTGCCTTGATGCCATTACCACCTGAAGAAGAGGAGGAATGTCTTCTGAGACACTCCGGGTGCAAGAGACGGGCTACACACTGCCGATGTCTGATTCAAAACCGAAGGAACCGGAACTGCTGCAAAAACGCTCGAGGAGAGGCGATAAAGATCTACATGCCCAGATTTGGAGGGGAGGGATGTAGTAATTAGAACAAAGGCCGACTTGATCTCCTTGACTATGAGATCCTTAATTGGGCCAATCAGGGAGCCCTGGCTGACAGATATAAACAAGAGATTTTGATGTGAAGGGCAGTGCTTGTCACTGGTCACTCAGGTATTTTCCTATCTTCCTGGTGGTGGAAATTGAATAAAGATTCGTGCACTTTGTGTCTTTCACTGTGTCTCACACCTGCACACACACACACCATGGGTGCTGGGAAAAAATAAGCACTACTGCAGTTAGGCGGTAGTGTGGGGGTAGAAAAAAAAGAAAAAAAAAACATGATGATTTTGTTTTCAAGTTTGTTTCATGCAGCCTAGTTGTAATAAGTCATGGTCAAAAACTTCAGCTTCTAGTCTTCCTTTAGCAATGTTGAAGTGTGGTTTTGGGTATTTTGTAATCTCACTGATAGGCACCAATATCAGCTGGTTTAATACCTGGTAGTCAATGTAGCAGAATAGTTGTCAATGGTGAAAATATAATCAGTCCCTGCAAAACTGAAGGGATCAACTCCATGTTATCTGGGATGTTGCTTACCATACTTTTTAGCTTACTTAACTTAGTATCCATTGCAAGGCCTGGCTGATGTGATCTTTAATCTAATTTGTTCACATTTGGCCATTAGAGCACTTTTCTTTCCTTCAGAAAAAAAAATAAACAAGAGATTTTGATGCGAAGGGCAGTGCTTGTCACTGGCCACTTGGGTGTTTTTCTATCTTCCTGGTGGTGGAAATTGAATAAAGATTCGTGCACTTTGTGTTTTTCACTGTGTCTCACACCTGCACACACACACCATGGGTGCTGGGGGAAAAGACAAAAAAAAAACAAGAGATTCCCACTACTCTAGGGAATAGCTCTGAGCTAGCTGGTCAGAGTCCATGTACTGTGCACATATAAATAAAGGATGACTTGATGATAGGATACCAGCTTCCATGCAGTTATTTCACTGTGAATTCAAGTACTTTCAGCACAACTATAAGAGCATTAGATGTTGGAGCAGAAGTAGGCCATTCAGCCCATTGAATCTTCTCTATCCAGTGTGATCATGGTTGTCCTGAGGTTGTAGTATACTGTACACATTTGGAACAAAGAGCTGACCTTGTGTTATTTGCCACTTTAGCTTACAGGGACCTGGGAGATGCACGCAATTAAATAAAGATGAAGATTTTATACAGCTCTTTGTGTGGAAACTTTTCGAATTGTGAAATGGGATGGCTGTGGTTTGCTGAAACTAGGAAGCCATTGATCTAAACTGTGGATTGCAGTCTCTTCTGGCTCACACCCTTAAATTCAACGCATTCTCCCTCTGTTGTTGCTTCTGTTTTATTGTTGGTGCAATTGTCAAAGCCAATCATAGCAGCTGGCTAATGTCCCACAGAAATGTCATCAATGGCAGCTCCATAGGGAAGCTGGTTTCCAATTGTCTAAACACCACAATAACAACTGTGATGTATGGCATTTATGTTACAGTCAGAACATTTTAATAGGAAAATCCATCATGGAAATTCACTTTCCTAGCCTAACTCTGACCTCCTTAACTTATGCGTGTGGCAGATGGGAACACAGCCTGTGTTGGAAGATAACAGAAGTAAAGCACAGGACAAAATTATCGCAGCAATTTAATGATGTTGATGGAAATCACTGGGGATTTTCAATTTCTGTTCACTTCATTTGGACTTGACTAATTGGAATTTTGCATCTGAAACCCATCTCTTCCAGCAATTTTATCATGATAATGATTGTCTTTAATAGTAACTGCTAGTCATTCATATACATGTTCAGTAGGAACAGTATGAGTCCATTCATCCACATTTACCTTGTTTCATCATTGAGTTGGAATTTGATGGTTTATATCTCAACTCCACTTCCCTGTCTTGGCTCAGTATTTCTTTAAAACCCAATTATGTCTACATTGTGGTAAGGATATTGAGAGTGATATTCAACTGGTTTGAACAAAAGCCAAACCTGGACCAATTCAATTTTCATCCTGCTACCTTACACTCACTCGCATTGCCAGATCAACACTAATATGAGAGAGTGACAATTTCTGTCTCTTAGTGGATTGAGGGTTTGTGATGGTTCGAATCTTTGATGTGTTAATTGATGTGTTAATCACCTTGATTCCCCTGGACACTTGTTTCTGTTTGTTGTATAGTTCTTATAATGGAGACGTACCTTCAGTGGTGCCATAGAGTCACAGAGTCCTACAGCAGTGAAGCAGAACCTTAAGTCCAACTTGTCCACGTCAATCATAATTCCCAAAACTGAACTAGTCCTGTGCTTGATCCATATCCCTCCAAACATTTCTTATTCATGTACTTATTTAAATGTCTTTTAAATGTTGTGACTGTATCTGCATCCACCATTTCCTTGCCCTGGCAAAGTCCTCTGCATCTGGTGGTAAGAAAGAAGGTTCAACAGCAATGCCTTCTCCACAAGCCAATCTGCCTAATATTCAGATGATAACTACTCAAGACTACTTCTGCTGAACGGAGCATATCATTCACATAGTTAGCACTAAACATGGCAGTGTCAAGAAACTCCCAAGAGGACATCAGAAATGCTTTAACAATGTCAAATGTCCATGTTGACTCACGAGTGACCCTGGCTTGTGACTGACAAAAAGTGAGGAACGTTTACTCAGGAAGTCAGCAAACTCATCGAGAGACTCCACTGGGAGCACCCAGAGGTGAAATCAAGGCATTTGAACACAGCATGAAAACCCCTGGACAAGTCACCTACTTGACCTGAAGGAGCAGCTGCCTCACATGAGGCAGATAACGCAGATCATGCGTTGGACTCATCAGCTATCCCAGAATCCATTGAACTCAGATAGAAGGGAGTCATCTTCAATCCCAAGCAACTGCTGAGGATGAAATACCTCCTCTGAGTGTGATGGGGGGAGGTGATGGTCTCTTAGTTAATCCTGAGTTTCAGGTAATGTTCTGGGGACATGGGTTCAAATCGATCATGGCATATGGTGGAAATTTACTTTAAAAAATAAATCTGGAATTATGAGTCAAACGATGGCCATGAATTCATTGCCGATTTACAGAAAAACCCATTAGGTTGGCTAATGCCCTTTAGGCCTACGTGTGATTCCAGGCCCACAGCAATGTGGTTGTCTCTTCAGTGTCCTCTGGGGAATTAGCAATGGGCAATAAATGCTGGCCTAGCCAGCAATGCCCTCATCCTGTGAATGAATAAAAATAAGTTGGATATTTAAATACCAACACATGAACAAACTTGCAGAATGAATTTGTAAATTATAATTCATTTCCCAATAGCACTGTGGTGTAATTGTGTAGGAGCAGTAAGCTAGTCATATATTCCTTGGAAAATCTCTAACTATGATAGAGAGTCAGACGAAGCTGGTGATACTGATCCACATATTACTAAGAATAGACACTTCAGGATGTAAGATGAATGATTTTGCCCCTTGAGTGATGGCATTTACACTCATTTCAAGAAGAATAGGACTCAAAAATAGAGAGGTTAAGAAAGCTATAAAAATACCAAGTGCAACTAAGGGTGATAACCCGAGCTGAGCCAGGGAAGTTTGGACATGTGATTACTGTTTTCTCTAAAAAATCAAAGAAGCGTTCCAATAGAAACATTTAAAGCTATGAAGGGGGTTTGACATCAATAAGAAGTGCTCACTTGGGGAGGAGTCTAAAACAAAGGACTGTAAACATGAAGTGGGCAGTAACTCCAATATGGAACTGACAAGAAATGTCTCTACTTCAGTAGTGTTGGAATATAGACTTGTATAGCACAGGGAGTAGATGAGGTAGATAGCATTTAACACCTCCAAGGGAAAGCAGCAGCAATGATTTGTATTCCTATTCACTGGTGGAATGCGGGCGTTGCTGGCTGGCCAGCATATAATGCCTTTCCTTCATTGCCCTTGAGAAGGTAGTGGTGCTGTGCTGCCTCTGGAAAGCTGCGGTCCAAATATTGTGTCCAAGTGAGGAAGACGGGAAAAGCTGGATTTGTTGATAGGATTGAATAAGTAATTATGTTGTATATTTATCATAAAGCACCAAATTTAGACCCTTATGGCAGATAATTCTACAAATTACACTCCAAATCAACTGAACCATATATTAATGTGCCATACACTCAAGAAAATTAATTTTGTGCAGCTTCCAATATTGACGCTCTGGAGCTGTAATGATGATGAAAGTAAAGTAGCAGTAGGGTGCGGGGAGGTACCGGGGAATGGGGAGATATGGGCTCTCCTTACACTAGCCCTGCTTGAATTTTGGATAAAAGTGATCAACAATTAAAGATTCCTTTTAAGAATTGACCAGTGTAGCACCCCTCCCACATAAAAAAGCAGGACCCACTTGATATGAGCAAATTAGATCAAGAGTTAGCTTTTCAACCTCTTGAGCCTACTTTGCCAAGAGTCAATGAATTCCACAATAAGTTCACAGTTGATTCTTATCTTAATTCCATCAACGTATGAATTCATTTCAATATAGGTACATGTGCTGTGGTGTAATTGTGTACAAGCAGTAGGCTGGCCATGTGCTCCTTGGGAAGTCTCTAAATGTGATAGAGGGTCAGAAGAAGCTGGTGATGCTAATACACATATTACTAAGAATAGACAAGGTAAAAACAATGTCTGCAGATGCTGGAAACCAGATTCTGGATTAGTGGTGCTGGAAGAGCACAGCAGTTCAGGCAGCATCCAAGGAGCAGCGAAATCGACGTTTTGGGCAAAAGCCCTTCATCAGGAATAAAGGCAGTGAGCCTGAAGTATGGAGAGATAAGCTAGAGGAGGGTGTGGGTGGGGAGAAAGTAGCATAGAGTACAATAGGTGAGTGGGGGAGGGGATGAATGTGATAGGTCAAGGAGGAGAGGGTGGAGTGGATAAGTGGAAAAGGAGATAGGCAGGTAGGACAAGTCCGGACAAGTCATGGGGACAGTTACTGAGCTGGAAGTTTGAAACTAGGGTGAGGTGGGGGAAGGGAAAATGAGGAAACTGTTGAAGTCCACATTGATGCCCTGGGGTTGAAGTGTTCTGAGGCGGAAGATGAGGCATCTGGTGGTGAGGGAGTGGCGGTGAAGGAGGTCCCAGGACCTCCATGTCCTCGGCAGAGTGGGAGGGGGAGTTGAAATGTTGGGCCACGGGGCGGTGTGGTTGATTGGCGCAGGTGTCCCGGAGATGTTCCCTAAAGTGCTCTGCTAGGAGGCGCCCAGTCTCCCCAATGTAGAGGAGACCGCACCGGGAGCAACGGATACAATAAATGATATTAGTGGATGTGCAGGTAAAACTTTGATGGATGTGGAAGGCTCCTTTAGGGCCTTGGATAAAGGTGAGGGAGGAGGTGTGAGCGCAGGTTTTACAGTTCCTGCGGTGGCAGGGGAAGGTGCCAGGATGGGAGGGTGGGTTTTAGGAGGGCGTGGACCTGACCAGGTAGTCGCGGGGGGAACGGTCTTTGCGGAAGGCGGAAAGGGGTGGGGAGAGAAATATATCCCTGGTGGTGGGGTCTTTTTGGAGGTGGTGGAAATGTCGGCGGATGATTTGGTTTATGCGAAGGTTGGTAGGGTGGAAGGTGAGCACCAGGGGGTTCTGTTCTTGTTATGGTTGGAGAGGTAGGGTCTGAGGGTGGAGGTGCGGGATGTGGACGAGATGCGTTGGAGGGCATCTTTAACCACGTGGGAAGGGAAATTGCGGTCTCTAAAGAAGGAGGCCATCTAGTGTGTTCTGTGGTGGAACTGATCCTCCTGAGAGCAGATACGGGATGGCATTTTTGCAGGAGATAGGGTGGGAAGAGGTGTAATCCAGGTAGATGTGGGAGTCGGTGGGTTTGTAAAAAATGTCAGTGTCAAGTCGGTCGTCACTAATGGAGATGGAGAGGTCCAGGAAGGGGAGGGAGGTGTCAGAGATGGTCCAGGTAAATTTAAGGTCGGGGTGGAATGTGTTGGTGAAGTTGATGAATTGCTCAACCTCCTCAGGGGAGCACGAGGTGGCGCCTATGCAGTCATCGTGTCGCGGAGGAAGAGGTGGGGAGTGGTGCCGGTGTAATGACGGAAGATCAACTGTTCTATGTAGCCAACAAAGAGACAGGCATAGCTGGGGCCTATACATGTGCCCATGGCTACCCCTTTGGTCTGGAGGAAGTGGGAGGATTCAATGGAGAAATTGTTAAGGGTGAGGACCAGTTCGGCCAAATGAATGAGAGTGTTGGTGGAAGGGTACTGTTGGGGATGTCTGGAGAGGCAAAAACAGAGGGCTTGGAGGCCCTGGTCATGGCGGATGGAGGTGTAGTGGGATTGGATATCCATGGTGAAGATGAGGTGTTGGGGGCCGGGGAAACAGACGTCTTGGAGGAGGTGGAGTGCGTGGGTGGTGTCTCGAACGTATGTGAGGAGTTCCTGGACTAGGGGGGATAGGACAGTGTCAAGGTAGATAGAGATGCGTTTAGTGGGGCGGGAGCATGCTGAGACAATGGGTCGGCCAGGGTGGTCAGGCTTGTGGATCTTGGGAAGGAGGTAGAACCGGGCAGTGCGGGGTTCCCGGACTATGAGGTTGGAAGCTGTGGGTGGGAGATCTCCTGAGGTGATGAGGTTCTGTATGGTCTGGGAGATGATGGTTTGGTGATGGGGGATGGGGTCATGGTCGAGGGGGCAGTAGGAAGAGGTGTCCTCGAGTTGGCGTTTAGCTTCTGCGGTGTAGAGGTCAGTGCGCCAGACTACCACTGCGCCCCCTTTATCCGCTGGCTTGATGGTGAGGTTGGGATTGGAGCAGAGGGATTGGAGGGCTGCGCGTTGTGAGGGTGAGAGGTTGGAGTGGGGGAGGGGTGTCGACAGGTTGAGGTGGTTAATGTCCCGGCGGCAGGTGGAAATGAAGAGGTCAAGGGCGGGTAATAGGCCAGCGCGGGGTGTCCAGGTGGATGCAGTGTGTTGGAGGTGGGCGAAGGGGTCCTCGGAAGGTGGGCGGGAGTCCTGATTGTGAAAGTAAGCTCGGAGGCGGAGGTGACAAAAGAATTGTTCGACATCACGGCGTGTATTAAATTCATTGATGTGTGGGCGGAGGGGGGTGAAGGTGAGTCCTTTGCTGAGGACTGATCATTCGTCCTCAGTGAGGGGGAGGTCTGGAGGGATGGTGAAAACTCGGCAGGGGTGGGAGCTGGGATCTGGTGTGGGTGTGGAGCTGGGAGTGGGGTCGGAACCTGTAACTGGAGTGGGTGTGATGGTGGGGGGAATGGGGGTGGAGTCATGAGCAGGGGTAGTGTTCCCCTTGGGTTTCTGGGGGAGTGGGGATAGTGACAGTGGGGTCTGTGGGGGGGCGTGTCAGCAGAATGCAGGTGAGTGGCGCTAGTGAGAGTGGAAGTGGTGGTGACCACGGCAGTAGGGGTGGCGGAAATCACTGAGCATGTGGCATCAGCGATGATGTGAAGGGCGGAAGTGGCTGTGGGAGTGGCCATGATGGTGGTGGAAGTGACATCATCAATCAGCGTGGGGGTGGCAGCTGCATCAGCCACAGGGCTAATGGCGTTTGAGTAGTTTCCTAGGCCAGGGGAAACTTCTGGAATGTTTGAGGAGCGCTGGTTATGGAGGTGGGTAGATAAAAGTTTGTTGTACTTACAGTTTTTGATGTTTGAGATGGAATTGAAATACTGTTTGTTGAGAGTATGAATTCTCCTGAGGATGTAGTACAGAGTGGGTCCTTTGCAATTCTGAGAGAGTGTGGCCCTCAGCTGAGGCAGGGCTGACTGTAGAGAGGTTAGATGTCGGCGCATTGCTGCAAGCGCGGAGCGGAGGATCTTGAAGGAGAACTGTTGCTGGTGTTTTTGAATCTGTAGTCTGGAATAGACACTTCAGTTAATAAGGATGTAAGATGAGTGATCTTGCTCCTGGAGCGATGGCATTGATACTCAATACCAGAGGAAAATCTGTGGTCTTCAGTCTTATGAATACTAATCTCATACCTTTTGGGTAAGGCAGTATGATGGCTCAGTGGTTAGCACTGCTGCCTCACAGCATCAGGATCCCAGGTTTAATCCTGACCTCAGGTGACTGTCTGTGTGGAATTTGCATATTCTCCCTGTGTCTGCGTGGGCTTCCTTCAGTTGCTCCAGTTTCCTCCCATCGTTCAATGATAGGCAGGTTAGGTAAATTGGCCATGCTAAATTTCCCATATTGTTAGGTATATTAGTCAGAGGGAAGTGAATCTAGGTGGGTTACTTTTCGGAGGGTTTGTTTTGACTGGTTGGGCCAAAGGGCCTGTTTCCACACTGTAGGTAATCTAATCCTTTCTGTGACGGAGTTCCATCAAATGTTTCATCATTTCTTTCCTGAATAGCGAGACTTTGATTTGAAATTTAAGTTCCCCTTGGGTTGGACTCCCTCAAAAATTGAAATGCTTTCTTTTTACCTACTTGATTCTTTCAAAATCCTGGAATTGCCACTTACAATGTTATTTTGCAGGTACTCAAAACATACTTTATGTAATCTCTCCTCACAATCTACCCTTGGAGCCTTGACCATACCCTGACAATATCTGTGCTGCAGTCCTTAAAAAGGCTGTTTGCTCCACTGTGACCCTCAGGACTGGAGGCAATACTTCAGATATCGTCTAAACAGGGCTTTGCATGATTCTAACAAAGCTTCCTCCCCTTCCTCCACTGTGTCCTTGTTGGAAAGTCTAATATACCACTAGCTTTGTTGGTATTTGCACCTGAAGAGGGAGAAGATTACTTTGAGCAAAAATCCAATCTTTTGTATATGCCTCCCATTCATCTCCCTCTCTTGTTCGAAGAGCTCTTTGTGTACATAGTACATAGAAACTTTCACCCTAGGTTTTATAGGAACGTAGAATCCTTACAGTCTGGAAACAGGCCATTTGGCCCAACAAGTCCATACCGACCCTCCAAAGAGTAACACATCCATATGCATTCCCCTACGCTATTGTTTGACATTTCATTTGACTAATACACCTAACCTATACATCCCTAAAGACCACAGGCAATATAACATGGTCAATTCTCCCAACCTGCACATCTTTGGACTGTGGGAGGAAACCGAAGCACCCGAAGGAAACCCACACAGACATGCGGAGAATTTGCAAATTCCTCACAGACAGTCACCCGAGGCTGGGTCCCTGGCACTATAAGGCAGTAGTGACTCAGTATGATACATTTTAGAACATGGTCAGCAAAGGATTGGTACCAAAAGCTTCACGCTGTTAATCTGTGATTCCACCGCAAACACAATTCCTTCCTAGAAATAATTCTGAAGATCTTACCTAAGTTTGGAATATGGGAATGGGAGCAGGCCATTTAGCCCACTGAGCCTGCACCCCCCCCCCCATTAAATACAATCGCTGCTTTAATGCTTTTTATCCAGACTATTCCCATATCCCTTTACCACCATCAGTAATCAGATATTTATCAAACTCATCCTTAAACGTACTCCATGTCTCAGCTTCAGCACTCCTCTGGGATAAAGAATGCCAAAAATTCAGAATCCTCTGAGTAAAATACTTCCTCCTTATCTTGGACCTAAGTGGCATCTCATTTATTTTTACATTTTTAAATTAGATGGATTCAAGACAGTCATCAGTACAATATGGTTTCATTTATCATAGCAAACATCTCAGCAGGTTTAATTTATAAATACCATTTTGAAGGGTTCAAAGTAGAAATCATGGTTGAAGTAAAGATGGGTGTAGTATGAGTTCAAAATGTTGAGGTTGAGTTGACAACTCACAGGGTACATTGTTGGCTTGCCTGTCAAAGGGACTCAGTTCAAATTGCAGGCATAATGAAAGCCTTTGATCAGGTTGTGGAGAAAGTGAGGTCTGCAGATGCTGGAGATCAGAGTCGAGAGTGTGTTGCTGGAAAAGCACAGCAGGTCAGGCTGCAAATGTCAATTCTCCTCCTCGGATGCTGCCTGATCTGCTGTGCTTTTCCAGCAACACACTCTCGACTTTGATCAGGTTGTGTCAATAGTGGTTGGTATTGGATCTAGTTTGTGACGACAGAATGCTCCCTCTCAAAGGGATGAATGTCATCAGTGAGATTGGCTCTGACTGCACCAACTGTCATAGAGGGCTGCTGATGACAGCTGGGAGGCACTCAGCAGGTCAAGTTGCACCAAGGATCCACTAAATACTTGGGAAGTGCTGACATGTTATGGGAGAACATAATGGAACCCATTATTTGAATGTGTCTCATTTTCCCCTTTCCTGTTGCAATTAAAGGCACTTCCATTAGATTAGTCACAGCACAAAACAATTCAATAACGTAGTCACTCTACAATCAAAAGTGAGACAAAACATCTTCTTAGCTATGGTAAATTTGAAATGTAAAGTACTGATGTTTACAAACGTACTCCTGCAAACTAAAGTTTATTCCTCAAACTTTCCTGCTCAATATCATTCATAACTTCTTTTTATTGCTTTCTTGAGATGTGAATATTACTGATCTGTTGCTCATCTTTAATTCATCCTTGATCAGATAGTAGTGGGCAGCCTTCCTGATGCTGAGGTGCAAAGGAGATGGTGGTAATGTTTAAGAACCTTTTAGTTCTTTTTGTTCACGGATGTTTGAGCTGTATATTAATGGTGTGATAATAATTTCTGGAGTTACTGAGATACATGAAATGAAGAAACTAAATGAACATTAATACAGGTACAGCTGTCAAAGCAAAGAGACTCAGCATCTACTGCACTGTAAATGCAGCTTCTTCAGGCTGAGTAACTCTTCCAAACTGCTACCTTGGGAATAACATCAGTCAATAAAGCAAAATGAACAGTTTAAAATGGAACTGTGTTAATATTAAACACTTTTTTTATTACTTGTTAAAGAGTTTTGACAGGCAAATATGCCCTTTAACCTCGAACTGACATTATTGATGAGGCCACCACACCAACCGAGTTTATTACCCAATAATTACACTGTTTAAAAAGGGCAGCCTTGCAGCTAGAAAGTACCTCTCAACATTGCCTCAAGACATTTCATACACAGCAAATGACTGAAGGACAACAAGTGTATCAGTAAACAGTGGCCATTTTGAAAGCAGTGAATAAAATACTGTGGCGTAGCATATTAAAGGAGGTTCCTATCGCAAAAGGTATGAAGTTATTACCAGGAAGTAACACTCAAAACATCAGGTCTTCACTTTCCTTCTGTGTAAGGCATCAACATGATGGCGCTATCAGGGAGTTGTTGGTGAGGATGGGATGGGTTTCTCAAAGGGCACCATTCTTGCAATCATGTGGAGAGCTTCTCTTGTGCCATCAACAAAGCCTGTGATGGGAACACGATAACTTTCAATATTTATTGATAACTTGGATGAGGGAATTGATTGTCCTGGATGACACAAAATTTGGTGGGAAGATAAGTAATGAGAATAACCCAACGAATCCACACAAGGATATGGACAGAACAAGTGAATGGATAATCACTTGCTGGATGGACTATAATGTGGGAAAATGTGAGCCTATGCATTTTGGCAGGAAAAAATAGATCGGCTGCATATTATTTAAATGAGGAAAGATTGCAGAAAAGTTTGGAGCCCATGTGCATAAATCACAAAAAGCCAGCATATAATGAGTTTTAAGAAGATTTGTAGCTCAGGTTGAGGTTTTGGATGTAGGTCTGCTCGCTGAGCTGGAAGGTTCATTTCCAGATGTTTCGTTACCCTACTAGGTATCATCTTCAGTGGGCCTCAGGCAAAGCAATGCTGAAAATTCCTGCTTTCTATTTGTATGTTTGGGTTTCTTTGGGTTGGTGATGTTATTTCCTGTGGTGATTTTATGTCGTGTGGTGAAGTCACTTCCTGTTCCTTTTCCTCAGTGGGTGGCAGATGGGGTCTAACTCGATGTGTTTGTTGATCGAGTTCTGGTTGGAATGCCATGCTTCCAGGAATTCTCGTGCGTGTCTTTGTTTGGCTTGTCCTAGAATGGATGTGTTGTCCCAATCAAAGTGGTGACCTTCCCCATCCCGGATGTGAGGATACTAGTGAGATAGGGTCATGTCTTTTGTGGCTAGTTAGTGTTCATGTATCCTGGTGGCTCGTTTTCTGCCTGTTTGTCCAATGTAGTGTTTGTTACAGTCCTTGCACTGTATTTTGTAAATGACATTAGTTTTGCTCATTGTCTGCACAGGGTCTTTCAAGTTCATTAGCTGCTGTTTTAGTTGGTGGTTTGTGGTCTACCATGATGCCAAGGGATCTGAGTAGTCATTTCAGAGATGTCTTTAATGTAGGGGAGAGTGGCTAGGGTTTCTGGACGTGTTTTATCTGTTTGTTTGGGTTTGTTGCTGAGAAATCGCCGGACTGCGTTCATTGGGTACCCATTCTTTTTTGAATACACAGTATAGGTGATTTTCCTATGTTCTGCATAGTTCCTCTGTGGTGCAGTGTGTGGTGGCTTGCTGGAATAATGTTCTGATGCAGCTTCGTTTGTGGATGTTGGGATGATTGCTTCAGTAGTTCAATATTTGGTCCGTATGTGTTGTTTTCCTGTAGATGCTGGTTTGAAGTTCCCCATTGGCTGTTCACTCCACTGTGACATCTCAGAATGGCAGTTTGTTGTTGTTTTCCTCATCTTTAGTGAATTTTATGCCATTAAGGGTATTATTGATGGTCTTGAATGTTTCCTCTAATTTGTTTCGTATAATGATGACAAAGGTGTCATCCACATAGCGGACCCAAAGCTTGGGTTGGATGGTTGGCAGAGCTATTTGTTCAAGTCTCTGCACTTACTGCCTCTGCTAAGAACCCTGATATTGGAGATCCCATGGGTGTTCCGTTGGTTTGTCTGTAAGTTTGGTTGTCGATGGTGAAGTGTGTGGTAAGGCATAGGTCCACTAGCTTGATGTTACTGTCCTTGTTGATGAAGTTATTGGTGTTTAGTGCATGAGTCTTTGGGTCTTCTAATAATGTAGTCAGTGTTTCCTTGGCCAAGTTAACGTTGATTGATGTAAACAGGGCTGTTACATCAAAGGAGACCATTATTTCAGCCTCTTCTATCTTAGTGTCTTTGGTCTTCAGGAATTCTTGGGTGAAGTGGATGGAGTGGCATGACTCTTCTACTAAGTGTTTTAGTCTTCGGTGTAGCTCCTTGGTCAATCTGTAAGTTGGTATTCCAGGTCGTGAGACAATGGGTTTGAGGGGGGCTCCTGGTTTGTGAATTTTATGATAATCCGTAGAAGCGTGGTGTGTTGGATCCATCTGGTTTCATTTTTTGGAAGTTGGTCTTATTTATTTCTCCAGATTTCTGAAGTTTTTTGAGTAGGGCGGTGATTCAGTTCTCTAGTTTGGGGTCAGGTCTATCGCCACCTGTTGGTAAGTGTTGGTATCTGTAAGTAGTGTGTTAGCTTTTTCGCTAATGAACTTGAAAGACCTTACACAGACAATAAGCAAAACTAATGTCATTTACAAAATACTGTGCAAGGACTGTAACAATCACTATATTGGACAAACAGGCAGAAAGCTAGCCACCAGGATGCATGCACACCAACTAGCCACAAAAGACATGACCCTGTCTCACTAGTGTTCTCACATATGGATGAGGAAGAACACCACTTCGACTGGGACAACACATCCATTCTCGGACAAGCCAAACAAATACACGCACAAGAATTCCTAGAAGCATGGCATTCCAACCAGAACTCGATCAACAAACAAATCGAGTTAGACCTTATCTACTATCCACTGAGAAAAAGGAACAGGAAGTGACATCACCACATAAGATGATGTAATCACAGGAAATGACATCACCAACCCAAAGAAACCAAAACATATAAATAGAAAGCAGGAGTTTTCAGCATTGCTTTGCCTGAGGCCCACTGAAGATGTTACCTAGTAGGGTAATGAAACATCTGGAAATGAACCTTCCAGCTCAGCAAGCAAACCTACATCCAAAGCCAGCAAATAAATTCAATGGGAAGGTAAATGGACTGTTGGCTTTTATTTTAAAGGGAATAGAGTATAAAAATAGTGAAATCTTGCAAAAACAATGCAAAGCGCTAGTCAGACCAAAGCTCTGAACAATTTTGGGTCCTTATCTCTGCTGGCATTAGAGACAGTCAAGAGAAGATTCTCTAGATTGATTCCAGGTATGATAATTTTCTTTTGGGGAGAGGTTGAGTCGGTTGGGCTTGAAGTCATTGGAGTTTAGAAGAATGGGAGGTAACCTTATCAAAGAATATAAGATTCTTAAAGGGATTGGCAAGGTAGATATTAAGAGGCTGTTTCTCCTTGTGGGAAAAGTCCAAGACCAGAAGTCATTATCTTCAGATTAATGGGACACCAATTTAAGACAGAGATGAGGAGGAATATTTTCTCTATGGTAGTAAATCTGTAGAATTCTGTACTGCAGAGGACTGTTGAGGCGGGGTTATTAAATATATTCAAGGCAGAGATAGATTTTTTTGAATTAATAAAGGAATCAAGGGATATGCAGAAAAAACAGGAAAATGGAGTTGAGCATTATCAGATCAGTCATGATCTCATTGAATGGTGGATCAGATTGTTGAAGATTAGATTGTATAGATGGAACAAGG
Source organism: Chiloscyllium punctatum (assembly GCF_047496795.1). Classification (NCBI taxonomy): domain Eukaryota; kingdom Metazoa; phylum Chordata; class Chondrichthyes; order Orectolobiformes; family Hemiscylliidae; genus Chiloscyllium; species Chiloscyllium punctatum. The sequence goes on from NC_092777.1 coordinate 18,688,703, forward strand.
ATAAGATCAAGAGATATAGGTGCAGGATGGGTAGATGTGATCGGAGATCCCTGTTTGCATGCAGGGTAAATGCTGAGCTGAATGGGCTAAATAACTTGCTTTTGCTCCTACATCCTTTGGTATTATGGGAGCCAATGAACATCCTCTGCTCAGATTTTCAGAAGACATTTGATAAAGTCTCAAATGAAGGTTATTGTGGAAAATACAAGCTCACCTGAGAAGAATTAGCTTTATTGTCACATTTACTGAAATGAGTACAGTGAAAAGTTTACAAGTTGCCAGTTATGGTGCCATATTAGGTACAAAGGTACGGAGATTCTTTAATGCAAGTGCTTTGGGAAAAATTTAGGAAAAATAATGAAATTAACAAGTTCAGTATCACAACTCGTGGTGTGGGTTAACATATTGGCAAAGATAGAAGATTAGGAGAAAGTGAGGACTGCAGATGCTGGAGATCAGAGTTTAAAAATGTGTTGCTGGAAAAGCACAGCAGGTCAGGCAGCATCAAAGAAGAAGGAACTGGAAGAAGAGTAGATGTGATTGGACCTATAATTAGGCATTAATGGAATGATAATGTAAACACTTGCTGGTGAAATGAGTGTCCCACCACCTGAGGCAAGAGAATTTAGTCCGAACTGAATTCTTTTAACCTTTTGTCCATCTTAGCTGCTGGCTGTAGTTCTCACTTCGGTGGAGAGCTAGAGAAACATCTGCACACAATAACTCATGAGGACTTGAAATGAATGTTCAGGCTTGAAGAATGACTATGAAACAATGCCAGTGTTGAAGATTAGATTGTATAGGTGGAACAAGGGTAAGATCAAGAGATATAGGTGCAGGATGGGTAGGTGTGATCGGAGATCCCTGTTTGCATGCAGGGTAAATGCTGAGCTGAATGGCCGATTTGTGCTAAACTTTTATGTAATTGGGACCTGTTTTGGTAGACCAGGAGAAGACATGCTGTTAGCAGCATAGCTCAGTATTCCTGGCTCCATACCAACTTTGGATTAAGCATGCAAAGCATTTGTCTTATTAGTGATGTTGGCCGCTTGGGTACAAAACAGCAGTACAGATTGACGAGAGGAATGGAATTTTTAGCCCACCCCTTCGCCAATCCCAATGGCATAGTACCTGTCTCCAGTCTGCAACCCCCTTGCCATGGATGTGCCAAGGATTGGGCATTCTCAGGCACCTCTCTATAATAATTGCACTGTATGGTAAAATATCTTGGCACCATTATCAACTCAGAGTGCCACACTGAGATTTATCTCTGAGTGAACAAGCTACCAAGATGAAGATGGAGTTCTATTGTTGAGCTTTCTCTTTCTCTCTCCTTCTCTCTTGAGGTTGGCCGAGTTTGCGACTGACAGATGGTAGAAGAAACAGCTGCGCTGTTAACTCAACAAAAAAAAAGTTTAATTTACAGTTAAAATGATGAAACAGCTACCCCCTCACCAGCTTAGGGCTAAGCCAATATTTCACTAGGCGATGATGTCTCACACACACGCACGCACACACTTACACAAATACAGCTCCATTCATCTCCAGGCACAGAGGTAAATCTAATTCAAATTAAGTAGGAGCAGGAAGGATGAACCGATGTCCACACTTTGTATCATTTTGACAGAACTCCATTTACAATAGGTTTTAGCAACTGCCTCACTGGGATAGACCTATTACCGACCATGAGAAAAATGAGCCGATGCACCTGCGTTAAAATGGCTGTTAAGAACTCAGCTCTAAAGACTACAAAAGTAAAATAAACACAACACGGTTAAATTCAGCAGACTGCACACAAACAAAATTAGCTTCATTCATTTTGCTCCACTCTCGAGCACCTGCCATTTCAACTTTAATAAAGAGGCTGGGTTGCTGCGCTGGCGTAAATTCTGTGATTTCATTTAATCCGCAGTCTTTTACTATCATCAGTCACCTTGTGACATAAATGATGATCTCTGCATGGATGTTTGCAATGCAACTAACCTCTATGCTGTAATCTTCCATTGTGACCATATAGCACTGCGCACAATTTGTACCAATGGAGCAAAATTAAGTGAAAACCACTGACTTGAAATGATCTCAGAGATATGAATTAGGGCGGGACTGTATTCTTGGAAAAATCACATGAAGCGTTGGCTTCCAGTCTAGATGCTTTTTCTTAACATTTATAATGTTTCTTGACAAAAAAGGGCATCACTGTGAAGAACCTCTAAAATATACTTTACCATTTTAAGTTGTAGTTGGCGAAGTATACGTTGGTTCAACTTCCTGAAATAATATCCATGTAACAAGACCATTCCAACCTATTCTGTATGCTTTCCTAAATGCAGTTTAATTTCGGTTAAAAAGAAAAAACAATTCACTGACTTTTCCTTTTAAGCTATATTTAAGTTTTGGATAAAATCTTATCTTGATAAAATTAACCTGACGAATGTATCCTGATAAATACCAATGATTTCAACAACTTCCCACTTTTCCCATAAGGGAAGAACATGAAGTGTTTGTGGGATTAGTTAATGCTCTGCTATAATACCTCCTGGGCTTCTGCAATTCCATAACTGAGGAGATGAGATTCTGCTGTAGCTTTGTAGGTGTCCTTGAAAAAACCTGCATTAGAATAGCATCCTTCACTGTGGCTCAGTGGTTAACACTACTGACTCCCAGTTTCAATTCTACCGTCAAACGACTGTCTTTGTGGAGTTTGCCTATCCCCCTGCGTCTGTGTGGGTTTCCTCCCACAGTCCAAAGATGTACAGGTTATAGGATAGGGGGTGGATCTGGGTGGGATGCTCTGTAAGAGGGTCAGTGTAGACTTTCACACTGTCGGGATTCTGAGTCACATTCTCAGGATGCCCCATTATCACAAGATATTCTGATAAATGAGCTGATGTGACTTGAGGAAGCTATTACTGAGTCTGGGGAAAGGGGTGGGGAGGGACGGAGGAAGGTAGAACACTCCAGTGTCTCTCCAAGGAAGTGAGGGAAGGTCCTTGAAGTAGCCATTTTGGAAATGATGGTTTGGGTGTAACACTGTATGTCAATGTGTTATTATGAAATGAAGGAGCAATTTTTCAAAGTGAACATTAATGCATCATTCCTAATGCAAAAAATATATTGTTGTCCTAGGGAGACTGCTCCAAGTAACTTTAAAATTGTAGTTTAAAACAGTAAGGGGTTATCATTTGAAGTAAATGTGTAGAATTTTAAATGGACTGACTGTATATCAGTTAATCATGCAATATCTGGCCTTGAAGAGTTAACCCTGGGGTTATTAATTGGGACTATGAGATGTTGAAAATGACCGATCTGGTAGCTGAAAGTTCCCTCAATTTGAAAACCATACTAAACTAACATGGAGGCATTAATCAACACAGTGATACACAACGCATGCCTTGATTTCTAACTCAACAATTCTGAAAATCTGACCTCCTCAGTGCTTTCAGTTAACTTTGGGAAACATGGACTTGTTATGTGGAGCAGTGATGTGGAGGTGCAGGTGTTGGACTGGGGTGTACAAAGTTAAAAATCAGACAACACCAGGTTATAGTTCAGCAGGTTTATTTGGGAGCATTGCAACAGTGCTCCACAAGCTAGCGCTTCCAAATAAACCTGTTGGACTATAACCTGGTGGTGTGTGGTTTTTAACTTTATCTGGAGCAGGTGAGACCTGAACCCTAGCCTTCTATCCCAGAGATAGAGACACTAGTATTGCACCACAATAGCTCTCCTGGTGAATTATTTAAAGAGCCACATTGTCACTGTATCATCATTAATTCTATTAGCAAGTTACTCACTGTCTGGTGGACAACTAGATATAAACTATTAGTTTTTTGGTGTCGTGACCAATTCCATCTATAGCAATGAGCCGCAGGTTCACTATCTTGCACCCCTTTTGATTTTATAAAGTTTTCTCACAATAAATTGGAAATCAACCTTGGAGAATAATCTAACCCCATTGCAGTGGGCAGTGAATTCGACCGGCACATGACAATATTCACTGGGCAGTGATTTGGCAGATTGGGAGATGAGTTCTTTAACACAAAAAAACCCAGAATTGCTGGGGAAATTCAGCAGGTCTGGCAGCATCTATGCGAAGAAAGCAAAATTAATGCTTCGAGTCTGGTGACTGTTCATCAGAACTGTTTCATTTTAGTGTTCATAACACGTCCTTGTTGTGAGGCGTATTTGATCTCAGTTTAATATATTGCTAGTTACGTCAGCTGAAAGGCATTAAAATGCCATAAACAGCATTAGATCAAAAGATAGATTTTGTGAGCCTGTACACTCGCTGAGGGGGCTGGCAAAACAGGATACCAGATTGAAGATTAAAAGTGGAGCCACTCAGCAGTACAGGCAGCATCTGTGCAGAGAAAAGCAGACTTACCATTTTGAGTCAAGCATACCTGTTTTTCTTGACATCTTTTGATATGTTGAAGAAGACATATTGAACTCAAAACCTTAATGCGGTTTCTCTCTCCACAGATGCTGCCAGAGCAGTTGAGTTTCTTTAGCACTTTCTGTTTTGATTTCAGATTTCTCGTGTTTCGCTCTGGTACCAGATTGGAGAATCAGACACCGAAATGAATGTCTGATTCTTGGGTGGTGCTAGAGTTACAAGTTTTGAGAAATGTACCTGGCATTTCCTAGCTCTGCTCCTGATTGTGAACTGATCTTGTTCAATCCTCAGAGAGTGACCTTGGTCTGTCTCCAATCTTCTCTCTCCATTTACCTCGGTACATCCATAATTTTGCTTGTGTCCTAATTCAAACTAACTCCCATTTATCCATCATCCTGCTGATCTCTGAACTACATTCACTCTCAATGTGCTAAATCCTCCATTTAAAAAACCCCATCCATCTGTTTAAATCTCTCCATGACCTTGCCTAGGACCATGACCTTCCTTATCCCAATAACCTCCTCCTGCTGTACAACTCTCCAAGATCTCTGCAATCCTAGCTCCACTTCTGGTTTCTTTTGTATCTTTGAAAATCCTCCACCTCAACCCTGGCCATTGAGTCATAGAGTCATACAGCATGGAAACAGACCCTTTGGTCCAACCAGTCCACACCAACTATAAAGCCAACATAAACTAGTCCCACCTGCCTGCGTTTGGCCCATATTCCCACAAACATTTCTTCTTTATATATTCATTTATTATTATTAATATTAATTATAATTTATTTATTCATTCATTATTCATATGATTGTCTGGGTTCTGATTTATGGAATTACCTTCTTAATTCTTTCACTCTGATTCATTCTTTCAGGTTGCTCTCAGAACCTTCCCATTTGACCAAATCCTTGGCCAACGTAACTCAGTGCCGTGTGATACTAGGCATATAGGTCATACATCCTAAAGGTTGGCAGATTGCACCAAGCACCACAGCCTTTTGACTGTTCACAGCATGTATTGTACCCAAGCAACGTGTGTTTGCAAGATACACAACGCTGGTGTTCAACATTAGATGTGATTCTGTGACTGGACAGTATTTGCTAAGCAATCCTGTTTGTTTGAAGAATTACACTGACATCCAATTTAGGATCTTGATTCAAGCTCATAGTGTGGCACACTTACATGTACTGAAGGAACATAGGTTAATATACAGGGTCCTGTCCTTTGCAGACAGAAAAATACAGGTATAAACACTGTGCATATCTTGAATCAACAAAATGAATAACAACTATTCTCCGATTTATTCCCTGGTGCAATTCTTTGGCCAATTAGAGTTAACTTGCCAAGTTTAAACTTAAACAAAGCTTGGTAATTAGCTGTCAGACATCATTACTGGTACATTCTTCATTACAACTCCTTAGCGCACAATTGCCACTCTCCTCTCGTACAGTACAAATGCTGTTTTCCCCCTCTACCTTTTCCTCTGTTCTGCTGAGAACATGGTGAAAAACTTCAACAAAGTGTGTCTCTTTTCAGCAACACTTAGATTCTGAACTACTGCAAGTTATTTTGGATCAGCTAATTATACTTAATGGTGAATATCTGGGTAAGTTACAAGCATATGGTAGATTACCAGATTCTATATTGATAATAAGGAAGAATTTGCATTTATATAGAGCATCTTTCATCTGCTCAGGATGTCCCAGGCTGCATGTCAGCCAATGTTTTTCAAAGTGTACTCAGTGCTGTAATGTAAACAGGAGTCTCAGTGTGGATGAACAAAGTCAGCTCTTTCGAGGGCAGTTGCTGCATGGCTTTGGAAACGAAGTGAGGGAGAGCAGAATATTCAGCTTTCCCCCTGTTATCCTTTAATTCATTCCATGGACCCGCTTGGCAAGAGACCAGATTTTATGACTGAGCAGTGCAAAATGCAATTTGTCACCCTTTATAAAGACGACACAGCAATTCAATCAGAGTATTAATTAAAAAGGTGTCCAATAGACCATTTAATGCTGTCATCTCAATCTCGTGTTGGATTGAAGTCAAAATACATTAAATCAGTCACATAATGAGCAATGTAGTAGAACCAATTGGGAACAGTGATGACTCTGCTGAAAATCACACTCAGAGTCTATGTGAGATGTATACTATTCAGTCCGGCATTTTCCATCTGGGTAGGGTTCAGTGGAACTAACTGAAGGGACATTCAACAGTGCCTATCAAAAGGAGGTTGGAGCTACAGTTAAAATGGCATACACACAAAGCTATGGAGAGAGAGGGTGGAGGATGTTTGGAACTCTCTTCCACAAATGACCGTGGACGTTGGTTCAGTTGTTAATCTTAAATCTGAGATAGATACATTTTTGTTCAGCAAAGGTTTTAAGAGATATTGGCCAAAAGCAGGCAAATGGAGATATGGCCACGATCAGCCATGACCTCACTGAATTGCAGAATAGCCTTGAGAGGCTGAATGGCCCCCTCCTGTTCCTGTGTTCCTATGAAAAGTAAGGGAAGCAGGAATAACTGAATGGTCCTTTCATAGAGCTGGCACAGGGCACAAAGGGCTGAGTGACCTTCTCCCATGATATAATGTTTAATGATTATTTGATACTTCAAAAAGTTTTTTGTTACCTCAATTTCTGCTGAAATATTAATGGAAATAGACACTGTCCTCATATAGATGGTGAATAGACTTGATTCCTGTAGATTAGAGCTAACTAACTAGTCAAACCTGCACATCTGGATAGGAAATTGACAGCATTCATAAAAGGGATCATGGTTATAGTTGACACTAACTAGATATGATTACCTGGATCAATCTCACATGGCTCTAGTTAAATTTTAAAAAGGTATTATGGAAAGATAAGATAGAAATACTCCATAAAAACCATCGAACTACCTCACCATCAGATCCTTGCTGCTGGGAAAGATGGTTAAAAATGAGAAGTTTCCCAATTTGGTAGACCCAGCTCACTTACAAATATGTGTCAGATCCAATTTTCAGTCTGGGCGGTCAGGACACAATGTGTCATGTCCATTGACCCTAGAAGCAGATTGTAGACAGCTAAGAGGGTGTGGGGGTTAATAATGAGGTGAGCTTGTTGGAAGTGCCACTTTGTTTCCCTGAAACTTCTTTCCAGTCTCTCAATATATGGTTAGGCTGTCTAGCCCTTAGCCGTACACCATCCCATCTACTTCCTGTGCCATTCGTGCTTCTTCCATGGTCCCCATGCCCACTCAATAAAAACTATTTACAGAACCACTGAGACGTGCAATGGCAGTAGTAAGCATTGAAATGCTGAGGGAAACAATAAAAAATTCAGAAATCTGCTGTCCCTTGCTCCCCACAGAAGATCCCTATAAAGAGATTACTAGTGTATGCTGGTTTGAGGCCAACAGCAGGAGGAGCACTGCACCATGCACTGAATGGTGCAGCAGATTCCATGGGGTGAATGGTACACTTCTGCTCCTATGTCTTATGGTCTGATGTGCAAAATTGGAGCGACACTTGGTGATGACCTAAAAGCATTAGTACCTTAGTTTGCTTCCACAACTCAATTCATCTACACATCTCCTCTTGCTACAAATGATAAACAATAGTTATAAATGTATCGCTTCAGATGTGTGCAGCAGTAGCTCAACTATTTTGATTGGGTTCCCGAAGACTTCCTCTTAGTGAGCATCTTTGTCCCACAGTTCATTTTCTTCTCAAAAAGGACTGCATATCCCAGAGATGGGTCACAGGGACTGTTGTCAGTGCCATCATGATGGGCGGCATGGTGGCACAGTGGTTAGCACTGCTGCCTCACAGCGCCAGGGACCTGGGTTCAATTCCTGACTCAGGTGACTGACTGTGTGGAGTTTGCACATTCTCCCCGTGTCTGCGTGGGTTTCCTCTGGGTGCTCCAGTTTCCTCCCACAGTCCAAAGATGTGCAGGTCAGGGTGAATTGGCCATGCTAAATTGCCCGTAGTGTTAGGTAAGGGGTAAATGTAGGGGAATGTGTGGGTTGCGCTTCGGTGGGGCGGTGTGGACTTGTTGGGCCGAAGGGCCTGTTTCCACACTGTAATGTAATCTAATCTAATCTAATCTCCTGTGTTTGGGCATCCACATTCTGTTATAGTAACAATATGTTTTGAAGGTGTAGAGGTACTGTACCTTTAAGAGAGTTGAAAAGCTAGCAAGGACAAAGCACACAGAGTCTGCAAGTAGGGAACAATGTAACATTTGGCCGAAATAAATGGTGCAGATGAGTTGCCATGATACAAAACAAATTCAAATTCAGCCAGTCAATTTAAATTTTACCCCAAGATACAAAAATGCAATCAAATTTTATTTTAGTATTTTGATAATATTAAAACCAATGAAATGAGCTTAATTGAGATTTTTTTATTGGACTAATATTGTAGATTGGGAGGTAAAATATAGGTTTAAGAGAAAAGAGTTGTAAATAGTTGTTGGTTTTGATATTCTCTGTTGAACTTAAGGAATAAAATTGTTACTTTTTACTTTAAATAGTGACCTCTGGGATAGCTCTTTGCCTCTCAAATTTTAACAGATTACAGCACGGGGTGAATCTTTTCTGTATTGCTGGTTTAAATTAGTAGATGGGTTTACCCTGTGTCATAAGAAATAACAGAAGTTTTATCTCACTTCAACACTTTTAATCCTGTCCAAATAAACATACAGATATTGACCAAAAACACAAAATAAATCATAACTCATTATAACTTCATAAAGATGACAAATATCAAGTTAAACTCTCTACTTTAGGTTTCCAAATAGGCCCTGTTGAGTCTGATGTATCTGTGAGACTTGGAGCACAGCCGAGCATTCATCATTATGGAAAGTGCATCAGCAGTGAGAAGTGGCTGGACATCTGTTTGTCTTCTGAGGCTCATTGTGATCGAGACCCCATAGAAGAGCATGTGAGAACATATGAATGTATGAACAAGGTCGGAGACTTAGCCTGTCAGAACTGCTCCACCTATCATTGAGATCAAGGACAGTCTGATTTTAACCTCAATTAGACATTCCTGCATATCCTTGATGCGCTTTTATCCATTGGCCATCAGGATTCTATCTACCTCTTGTGGCACGATGGCTCAGTGGCTAGTACTGCTGTCCCAACAGGGACGCCGGTTCAATTCTCCCCTCAGGGAACTGTCTATGTGGAGTTTGCACATTCTCCCTGGGTCAGTGTGGGCTTCCTCTGGGTGCTCAGATTTACTCCCACAGCCCAAAGATATGCAGGTCAGTTGGACTGGCTGTGCTAAATTACCTGTGGTGTCAGGGATGTGCAGGTTGGGTGGGTTAGCCATGGGAAATGCAGGGTTGGGATGGCTGTGCATGGGAAGCTCTTTGGAAGGTTGGTGTGGTTTGATGGGCTAAATGGCCTGCTTCTACACTGTAGGCTTTTCAAGCTTCTGTCTTTAAAAAGTATTTAATGATTCTGCATCCAGTGCCTTTTGAAGGAGAGAATTGTAAGGATTCATAACCCTCTGAAAGGTAGAAATGTTTGCTCACCTTTTAAACTATGTAGTTTTAAACTTTGACAGCTTTAACAAAGGGTCAGTTAGACTTGAAACATCAGATCTATTCTCTCCTTATAGATGCTGCCAGACCTGCTGAGATTTTCCAGTATTTTCTCTTTTAGTTTTAAACTATGACTCCTAATTCTAGATTCTCCCACAAGAGGAAACATCCTTTTAACAACTACCTGGTCAAGTTCCCTCAGGGTCTTATCTGTTTCAATTAGGTCACCTCTGACTCTTCTAATATCCAGAGGAAGGCTAGGCAACAGTGAGGACTGCAGATGCTGGAAACCAGAGTTTAGATCAGAGTGGTGCTGGAGAAGCACAGCAGGTCAGGCAGCATCCGAGGAGCAGGAAGATCGATGTTTCAGGCAAAATCCCTTCATCAGGAATAGAGGCAGGAAGACTCCAGGGTGGAGAGATAAATGGGGGGGGGGGGGGGGTGTGGAGGGGCTGGGGAGAAGGTAGCAAAGAGTATAATAGGTGAATGGGGGTGGGATAGAGATGATATGTCAGAGGGGAGGTTGGAGTGGAAAGGGAGATTGGCAGGTAGGACAGGTCATGAGGATGGTGCTGAGCAGGAAGATTGGAACTGAGGTAAGGTGAGGGGGAGGGGAAATGAGGAAACTGGTGAAGTCCACATTGATGCTATGGGGTTGAAGTGTTCCAAGGCGGAAGATGAGGCGTTCTTCCTCCAGGTGTCAGGTGGTGAGGGAGCGGTGGTGGAGGAGGCCCAGGACCTGCATGTCCTCGGCAGAGTGGGAGGGGGAGTTGAAATGTTGAGCCGCAGGGCGGTGTGGTTGATTGGTGTGGCTCCTCCATCACCACCCGACACCTGGAGGAAGAACGCCTCATCTTCCACCTTGGAACACTTCAATCCCAGGGCATCAATGTGGACTTCACCAGTTTCCTCATTCCCCTCCCCTACCTTACCTCAGTTCCAACCTTCCAGTTTTACACTGTCCTCATGACCTGTCCTACCTGCCAATCTCTGTTCCCACCTATCCTCTCCACCCTCCTCTCTGACCTATCACCTTCATCCCCACCCCCATTCACCTATTGTACTCTTTGCTATCTTCTCCCCAGCCCCAACCCCATGCCCCCCTTCCCCCTATTTATCTCTCCACCCTGGAGGCTCCCTGCCTCTATTCCTGATGAAGGGCTTTTGCCTGAAACGTCGATTTTCCTGCTCCTTTGTTGCTGCCTGACCTGCTGTGCTTTTCCAGCACCACTCTAATCTATACTAAACTCCAGAGGATACAGCCTAGCCTGTCTATCCTTTCCTCATGAGGTAATCTTTTCATTCCAGGATATGTGTAAACTAACCTTCCAAAAGGTTTCGGAGTCTGGAATATGGTTCATCATTCCCCTGAGGTGCTGTGTGGCTCCATTCTTGGGGAGGCTCCCTCGACTACATGAGGATTATGGGTTGGGGCTTGGCCATGACTACCCCACACAGATCAGGACTGACCAGAAACTGCTCTGGCCCAACCATATAAACACTAGTTACAAGACCAGGTCACAGACCAGGAATCCTGTGGTGAGTAACTCACCTTCTGACTCCACAAAGCCTGTCCACATCTTCAAGACACAAGTCAGGAGTATGATGGAATACTCCCCACTTGCCTGGATGGCCGCAGCTCCAACAGCACTCAAGAAGCTTGACACCATCTAGACAAAGGAGCCCATTTGAGTGGCACTCCATCCACTGTCTTCAACATCCACCACCTCTCTCACTGGTGCACAGTGGCAGCAGTGCATACATCTACATGATGCATTCCAACAATTCACCTACATTGTTTAGACAGTACCTTGCAAACCATCTAGAAGGACAAGGGCAGCAGATATATGGGAACACCACCATATACAAATTCCCCTCCAAGCCACTTGCCATCCTGACTTGGAAATATATCACCATTCACTGTCGCTAGGTGAAAATCCTGGGATTGCCATCTCACCAGCACAGTGAGTATGCTTATACCACATAGACTGCAGTGATTCAAGAAGGATGTACCTTCTCAAGGGTAATTAAAAAAGGTTAATAAATGTTGGTCTAGCCAGCAATGCCATATTTCATGAAGTTAAAAATGACACAACACCATGTTATAGTCCAATAGGTTTATTTGGAAGCACTGGCTTTTGGAGCACTGCTCCTTCATCAGGTGCTCCTTCATTAGATGGTTAAAATTCGTGCTTCCAAATAAACCTGCTGTCTCACAGCACCAGGGTCCCAGGTTCAATTCTAGTCTTGGGCAACCATCTGTGTGGAGTATGCAAATTCTCCCCGCGTCTGTGTGGGTTTCCTTCGAGTGCTCCGGTTTCCTCCCACAGTCCAAAGATGTGCAGGTCGGTGAATTGGCCATGTTAAATTGCCCACAGTGTTAGGTGCATTAGTCAGAAGGGAATGGGTCTGGGTGGGTTACTCTTCGGAGGGTCAGTATGGACTTGTGGGGCTGAAGGACTTGTTTCCACACTGTAGGGAATCTAATCTAATCTAATCTAATCATAACCTGATGCTGTGTGATTTTCAACTTTGTCGACCCCAGTCCACCACCAACTCCTCCACATCGTGTTCTATATGTCAACAAATTAACAAATGCAATAAGGTGGAACTTTGTTTTTAAAAAAAATTTCTCAATTCCATTTTGGAAAATATGCAAAAATAAAGAACAGTACCTAGTCTGGTTTTGGAATGGGATTCATAATCAGTCTAAACATTATGGTAAAAGAAAAATTGCCCCCACTCCCAGTATTCCCCAATGGACAAACAAACAGTGTTTGAGATAGTGACTTGATGGTTGATCTGTGAGCACCATTGAATAAAGGGAATAGTTGAGCATATGGTAAGGAATCAGCAGGAAGTCTGCACATTCCCAGATGGTAAAACACCACCAGGTTGTTGAAGTAAGTCTTGCTGTAAAATGAATGCAATGGGACACTTGCCAGTGTAAAGAGAGATTTTGAGAGCCTGATGACATGTGAATTTTATATGTGCATGATAACAGGCGCGTGAGCTCAGCACCCAATAGTGCAGTGTGATTAACCACACTGGAGAAACATGGAGTCAAACAGTTTGTGAATAAGTAACGCACATGAAGACGTGTTGGGCAGAAGCCAGAGTCAAAGTCCAGGTCTGAATCTGATGCTCAAATTCTGTTACAGCTCCGTTTCCACCTGCGCTTTACCCACCTTTAATCAAACAAAATCTGGAGCCTTTTAACCTTTGCTAGGTTTTCCATTCTTCACTCCTCCTCTGCTATTTTGCTGCAACCACAGTTGCTTCTCCACTTATCTCATTATCACCTCTTTTCACCTTATTCTATCATCACTTTAATCGCCCTTGTTCTTTGCTATATCTTTTTTTTTTAAAAATCTCTTTGTAACTCTGCCTCAGCATTTGCCTCAAAGCCATTCAACTCCAACACTTTCGATTTCTAATCATAGATTTATTAATTCACTGAATTTAAATTCCTCCAAGTTCAGAGTGGGATTTGAATCAGAGTCCTCAGCTATTAACTTGAGCTTTGCACTGATATTTCCTATCATCTTTATTTCTCTCTGCACAGAAGTTTAGAGTAAGTTTTGCACTTTCTACTTTCTACTGCAGATCTAGCACGGCTGGGTATTTTGATTTTGGTTTTCAGTTCTGTGTGAGGTCACTTGCAAAACATTATGTTTTCTGGTCCGCTGGAATCTGAATTAATTCATAGTGGGTCAACTTTAAAAGCATCAGCAGCAAAAAGAGTTCTGCTGCTTAGGGCAATGCACACGAGTGCTGATTTCATGTTAAAAAACCGAAAGAACGGCAGATACTGGAAATCTGAAACAAAATCAGGATTTTCCAGCAATTGCTGATTTAATATTCTGGCATTTTATAGAGTTTTAAATCCCTTAGGCACATGGGTAGCAATTGGCGTGCTTTAAGCTTTTTAAAGAAAAATCAATTCACTAAGAAAATGCGTGCAGCAATGAAAATATTACATTTTTCAGAATATCTTTTCAAAGTTGTCAAGAAACCTTTATTAAAATGCTTATTTGTTTATGATACATTTTCAGATGTCGTAGTAAACTTGCCCAGGGTATTGCTCTTAAATTTATGTCAAAAATCTATTTTTTAAGTGGAAAAGATGGAAATAAACAATTGTATTTTGTTATCTGCCTGAGTTTGTGTTGTTTTACGAAGGATATTGTAATTGTGTGCATGTACGTACACTTCAGTGGAATGTTGAATTGTAACTTAACCAATGGAATTTCATTTCTGGTTTCCTAGAGAATGGTGGTGTAATGAAACTGTTACTGAATTTGCAACCCTAAAGCCCAGGTTAATGGCTCAGAATGCAGGTTCAATCCCACTCTGCAACTGGAGAAATTTAAAATCAATTAATTAACAAATCCAGCTTTCAAAGTTATTCTCAGGAATGGTGACTGGCATTAAAAACACACAACTATCCTTTAAGAAAGGTAATCTATCATCCTTACCTGTGACTCCAGGCTCACAACAATGTGGTTGGCTCTGCTCTCTGAACTGGCCTTGAAAGCTATTACTGATAAATTGAACAAGATACCAGACGGGCTGTCTGGCATTGTGGTTGGAACAGGAAATCATAACAGCTGAGCCTCCAAATATGTCCTGAATGACAGTTTGGGATTTATGCCAACACTGGGAGATTTGCCCCAAAGACTGGGTAGAGGAACAACCTGACATAGTTAGGCTAACTGAATCATGCATTGTTTCAGGTTGTTCCTTTACCATTCCTGGATATGTCCTTTCCCAAAGTAAGGACACATCCATTTGCAGTGGCAGCACAGTGGTATAGATTTGGGAGGGAGTCGCCCTGGAGTTTCCAACATTGACTCCAGATCTCCTGATTTCAAGCAAACATAGGCAATGGATTCTCCTGCTGAATGTTACCTATTGCCTTCCCTCCGCTGATGAATTAGTACTCTTCGCGTTGAACATAACTTGGAAGAAGAACTGAGTACAGCAAGGGGACAGAATGTTTATGCATGGGAATCTTTAGGGTGTATTATCAAAAAGAGTTCAGTAACTGACAGAGCTGCCCAAGTCCTGAAGGACATAACATTTGGGCCAGATGTGTATCAGGTAGCAAGAAGGGAAATCCATCCTGACTTTGCACTGACCAGTCTAACTGTTACAGGCACATCTGTCCATGACAATGCTAGTAGCAGGGATCACTGCATAGTCCTTGTGGAGGTGTAGCTCTATCTTCAGACTGAAGACCATATTGTGTGGCATTGCTGAATAGAATAGATTCAGAGCAGGCTGGAGCTATTTTCCCTGGAGCATCAGGGGCTGAGGGGAAAGTCTTTTCCCCAGGATAGGGAAGTCCAAAACTAGAAAGCATAGGTTTAAGCCAAGAGGGGAACGATTTAAAAGGGGCCTAAGGAGGAACTTTTTCATGCAGAGGGCGCTGTGTCTATGGCATGAGCTGCCAGAAGAAGTGGTGGAGTCTGGTACGATTACAACATTTAAAAGGCATCAGAATGGGTACATGAATTAGAAAGGTTCAGAGGGATACAGGACAAATGCTCCAAATGAGTTGGACTGTTTCCGTGATGCACATATCTAAGACTCTATGACACTGGACAGGATTCCTTGCCCTTCTTCAAAATACCACAGTGACCTCCTTCACACCCATCAGAGGGAGCACTCGGAGGTTGGGTTTCACGACCAAAGATATTTGCCACATCATTTGTGAAATTTATCTTTGTGTAGGTTTCCTTGTTAATCTAAGATGTCAACTGAAGTAGGTGCTAATGAGCTTCAATGACCAGGGAAGACTGCATCGCTAGTTAATACTGACTGAGAGGCTGTGTCAATAGTATAGATTGATTTTTGTATCCTCAGATGGCACTGCTAAAGTGATCCTTGTTGAAAATGAGCCTGGTATTGGTCATTAGATGAATTGGGATTGATACAGGCAGTGATGATCCAATCAGTTTAGATATTGTCCTATTCAACCTGTTCTGAAATGTTATTAAATGCTTCTACAGCAGGTAGGATTTGAACCCACGCCTCCTCACTCACTATCTCTGTGCCACAAGAGCCCTCTCCTGTAGTCTACTGAATCCCTTTGCTTATGCAGACACATGCAAAGTACAGGTAAGGTACTGGAAAACTGCCCCTGAAGTGTAATGGGATTGACATCAGAAGCATATATAATGGTTTTGGTGGTGATGATGTCAGTCAGATGATGAATTTGCAAGAGCTGTAACTAAATGTGTCCAAAATGTGTGCACAAAGCATGCTGTAAGTAACAACAGGTATTTGCCAAAGGTTCCTTTGAATTTGGCAGCAATACTTTGGGAGGTTGAACAAAACAGGCCTGCATTTATAATCTACTGGGAGTAAAGGCCTTTAGAACAAGGGAGGTGAACGGTGAACATTGGGAATGAGGGAGGTGAACGGTGAACATTGGGAATGAGGGAGGTGAATGGAAAACATTGGGAATGAGGGAGGTGAACGGTGAACATTGGGAATGAGGGAGGTGAACGGAGAATATTGGGAAAGAGGGAGGTGAATGGTGAATGTTGGGAAAGAGGGAGGTGAACGGAAAACATTGGGAAAGAGGGAGGTGAATGGAAAACATTGGGAATGACGGAGGTGAACGGTGAACATTGGGAAAGAGGGAGGTGAACGGTGAACATTGGGAATGAGGGAGGTGAATGGAAAACATTGGGATTGAGGGAGGTGAATGAGGAATATTGGGAATGAGGGAGGTGAATGGTGAATGTTGGGAAACAGGGAGGTGAACGGAAAACATTGGGAAAGAGGGAGGTGAATGGAAAACATTGGGATTGAGGGAGGTGAATGGGGAATATTGGGAAAGAGGGAGATGAATGGAGAACAATCAAAACCACGAACTGGATGATTTTACTATATATCCTCCAGAACATAATTCATGTCCATCCTATTCTTAGCTGGACATCCTGTATCAATATAGTGGCTATGAGAACAGGTCAGAATCTGACATACTGCAGTGAATTCACTCGAAAAGAGGGAGGTGAACATAGAACATTTGGGATGAGGGAGGTGAACAGAGAATATTGGGAACGAGGCAGGTGAACGGAGAACATTGGGAATAAAGGAAGTGAGCAGGAGAATATTGGGAAGAAGGGAGGTGAATGGAGAGCATTGGAATGACGTTAAATGAAAAGCTACATAGTAGATGACAACATTATGAACAAATGACAGTCTTAGAGTCCTAGCAATGTACAGCATAGCAAGAGACCCTTCGGTCCAACTCCTCCATGCTGATCAGATATCCTAAATTAATCCAGTCCCACTTGCCAGAACTTGACCCATATACCTCTAAACCCATCGTATTCAAATAGCCATCCAGAAGCCTTTTAAATATCAGAATACAGCAGAATATAGATACATTGGAAAGTTGGGCTGAGAAATGTCAGATGAATTTCAATCCAGACAAATGTGAGGTGATGCATTTTAGAAAACGCAATTCCAGAGCGAAATACACAGAAAATGGAAAAGTCTTGGGTAAAATTGATGTCCAAAGAGATCTAGGTGTTCAGGTCCATTGTTCCCTGAAGGTGGCAAAGCAGGTCAGTAGAGTGGTCAAGAAGGCATATGGCATGCTTTCCTTCATTGGACGGGGTAGTGAGTGCAAGAGTTGGCTGGTCATGTTACACTTGTATAAGACATTTTGGTTTGGCCATATTTGGAATAATGAGTACAGTTCTGGTCACCACATTACCAAAAGGACGTGGATACTTTGGAGAGGGTGCAGAGGATGTTCACCCGGATGTTGTCCAGAATGGACGGTGCTACCTATGAGGAGAGGTTAAGTAGATTAGGAAAGAAGGCAGTTGAGGGGGAACCTGATTGAGGCCGACAAAATCATGTGGTGTAGACAGAGTGGATAGCACAAAACTTTTTCCCAGAGTGGGGGACTCAATTACTTGGGGTCAGGAGTTCAAAGTGAGAGGGGAAAGGTTTAGGGGAGAAACATGTGGAAAGTTATTTAAGTAGAGGGTAGTGGGTGCCTGGAATACATTGCCAGCCGAAGTGGTAGGGGTGGGAATGATAGTGTAATTTAAGATATATCTGGATAGATACGTGAATGGGCAGGGAGCAGAGGGATACAGATCCTTAGAAAATAGACAGTAGAATTAGGTAGAAGATACAGATCAGTGCAGGCTTGGAGGGCCTGAGGGCCTGTTCCTGTGCAGGAATGTCCTTCTTTCTTTGTTCTTTGTTCTTCATAAATCTTGTAATTGTACCATCCTCCACCACCTCCTCTGGCAACGCATTCCATATACACACCAGCCTTTGTGTGAAAAAGTTGCCCCTTAGGTCCCTTTTAAATCTTTTCCCTCTCACCTTAAACTTATGGCCTTTAGTTTAGGACTCCACTAACCAGGGAAAAGACTTTGTCTATTTATCCTATCCACGCCCCTCATGATTTTATAAACCTCTATGAGGTCACCCCTCAGCCTCCGACGCTCCAGGGAAAACAGGCCCAGCCTCTCCCTGTAGTTCAAATCCCCCAACCCTGACAACATCTTTGTAAATCTTTTTCTGAACCCTTTCAAGTTTTACAACCCCCTTCCTTTGGCTAATTCTTTCCTGATTTCTGCTGGACATGTCTGGAATGTTAATGAGGAAGTAAAGTGGACATTTCTCAATAAATGGCTAGCTTTTCGACACACAAAGCTGGTTATATTTCTGTAGGATTTTTCTGTGCTAAGCAACCCAAAGAATGAAAGTCAAGTGACGACAGCATGTATTTCTCAGCCATTATGGGTTGATTGCCATTTGTGATGTTGAAAAGCTGGTAACAGTGCAGATCAGGCCAAACTATAAGCAGCATTGTTGAGAATACATTCATCCAGTATTCCAAGGCCATGTTCTAAGTGGAAACCCAAAATTACTAACAGTCAGAATGAGATATTCCAAACAGTAACATGGACACATCATCCTACCACTTGCCCTGAACAGTATCCTACTGTCCTCTGTTCAAATAATCCAGTTTGCAATATGGTACATTGCTCAGATTCTATGGAGCTGTTTCTCCTTCTAGACTTCCTAGTTGCTTGATTTCACAGTCAAATTAATCCAGGTGACATACACATTTGGAGATTTGTGTCACAGACTTTACATAAAGGCAAATTAAATCTCTTTTTATGAGAGAATATCTCAGGTTAGAGTCTCTGTTCTGAAAATAATTGATTGAATTTTTTTTCAGGAACTTTGTTAGAGTTGTAGGTTTTTATCGATGTGATCTATGGGTTATATCCATGTGACCTCTAGGTTGGATCTGGTGACCTGTAGGTTGTATCTGTGTGACCTATAGATTGCATCTGAGTGACCTGTGTGTTGTATCTGTTGGTTGTACCTGTGTGTTGCACCTGTGCGAGCTGTGGGTAGTATCTGTGTGACCTCTGGGTAGTGTGTGTGTGATCTGTGGGTTTTATCTGTATGACCTCTAGATTGTAGCTGTGTGACCTTGGGTTTTAGCTGTGTGACCTTTGGGTTTTAGCTGTGTGACCTGTGGGTTTTAGCTGTGTAACCTGTGGGTTGTAGCTGTGTGACCTATCAGTTGTATCTGTGTGACGTGCGCTTTGTAACTGTGCAACCTGTAGTTTGTGTCTGTGTCACCTGTGAGTTGTAGCTGTGTATTGTATCTGTGTGACCTATAAGTTGTATCTGTGTGACCTATGGGTTGTAGCTGTGTGATCTGTGTGTTGTCGGTGTGTGACCCATAGGTTGTAGCTGTGTGACCCATAGGTTGTATCTATGTGACCAATAGATTGTAGCTGTGTGTCCTGTGCATTGTAGCTGTGTGATCTGTAGATTGTCTCTGTGTGATCTGGGCATTGTATCTATGTGACCTATAGGTTGTTGCTTTGTGATCGGTGGGTTGTATCTATGTGACCTATAGGTTGTAGCTGTCTGATCTGTGCATTATATCAATGTGACCTATAGACTGTAGCTGTATCATCTGTGTGTTGTAGCTGTGGGACCTGTGCTTTGTATCGAAGTGACCTATAGGTTGTTGCTGTGTGATATGTAGGGTTGTAGCTGTGTGACCCATGAGTTGCACCTGTGTGATCTGTGGATTGTCTCTGTGATCTGTGCATTGTATCTATGTGACCTAGAGGTTGTAGCGTTGTGATCTGTGAGTTGTATTTATGTGACCTTTAGGTTGTAGATTTTTGACCTGTGGGTTGTAGCTGTGTGATCTGTGGGTTATATTTATGCGACCTATAGGTTGGAGCTTTGTGATATGTGAGTTGTATCCATGTAATCTCTGCGTTGCATCTATGTGTCCTTTTAGTTTGTAGCTGTGTGATCTGTAAGTTGTATCTGTGTGACCTGTGGGTTGAAGCTGTGTGACCTGTAGGTTGTAGCTGTGTGACCTATGGGTTTAGCTGTGGGACCTGTGCTTTGTATCTATGTGACCTATAGGTTGTTGCTATGTGATATGTAGGGTTGTATCTGTGTGACCCATGAGTCACACCTGCGTGACCTGTCGGTTGTAGCTGTATGATCAGTGGATTGTCTCTGTGTGATCTATGCATTGTATCTATGTGACCTATAGGTTGTATTGTTGTGATCTGTGGGTTGTAGCTGTGTGATCTGTGTGTGACCTATAGGTTGTAGCTGTGTGACCTGTAGGTTGTATCTATGTGATCTGTGCGTTGTATTCATGTGACCTGTAGCTTGTAGCTGTATGATCTGTAGATTGTCTCTATATAATCTGTGCATTATATCTATGTGACCGTGTTGGTTGTAGCTGTGTGATCTGAGGATTATATCTATGTGTTATAGCTTTGTGACCTATAGGCCGTAGCTGTGTGACCTGTGGGTTGTAGCTGTGTGATCTGTGGGTTGTAGCTGTGTGATCTGTGGATTGTATTAATGGGATCTGTGCATTGTATCGATGTGACCTGTAAGTTGTAGCTTTGTGATGTGTGAGTTTTATCGATGTGATCGCTGCGTTGTATCTATGTGTCCTTTAGTTTGTAGCTGTGTGATCTGTGGGTTGTGTCTGTGTGACCTGTGGGTTGTGTCTGTGCGTCCTGTTGGTAGTAGCTCTGTGACCTATAGGTTGTATCTGTGAGACCTGTGGGTTGTATTTGTGAGACCTGTGGGTTGCAGCTGTGTGACCTATGGGTTGTATCTATATGAACTGCACATTGTATCTATGTGACCTACAGATTGTAGCTGTGTGATCTGTGGGTTGTACCTGTGTGATATATCTGTGCGATCTACAGGTTGTATCTGTGTGAACTGAGAGTTGTTGCTGTCTGACCTGTAGGATGTTATTATGTGACCTGTGCGTTGTATCTGTGTGACCTGTGGGTTATATCTATACGACCTATCGGTTGTATCTGTGTGATGTGTATGCGTAGCTGTGTGATCTGTGGGTTGTAGCTGTGTCATCTGTGGGTTGTAGCTATGTGACCTATAGACTGCATCTCTGTGACCTGTGGATTGTAGCTGTGTGATCTGTGAGTTATGTTTATGTGACCCATAGATTGTAGCTATGTGATCTGAGGGTTGTAGCTGTGTGATCTGTGGGTTGTATCTGTATGACCAATGGGTTATATCTATGCGACCTATAGTTTGTAGCTGTTTGACATTTAGCTTGTATCTGTGTGATCTGTGGATTGTATGTGAGTGATCTCTGATTGTAGCTGTGTGACTTGTGGGTTGTATCTGTGTGATCTATGGTTTGTATCTATGCAACCTATAGGTTGTATCTGTGTGACCTGTGGGTGGTATCTGAGAGATCTCTGAGCTGTATCTGTGTGACCTGGGAGTTATAGGTGTGTGACCTGTGGCTTGTAGCTGTGTGATCTGTGTTGTAGGTATGTGACTTATAGGTTATAGCTGTGTGATTTGGAAGCTGCATCGATGTGATCTGTGCATTGTATTTATGTGACATATAGATTGTAGTTGTGTGACCTGTAGGTTGTAGCTGTGAGATCTGTAGATTGTCTATATGTGATCTGTGCATTGTATCTATGTGACCTATAGTTTGTATCTGTGAGACCTGTGGGTTGGAACTGTGAGAACTGTGCTTTTTATCTATGTGACCTGTAGATTGTAATTGTGTGATCTGTGGGTTGTAGCTTTGTTATCAGAGCATTGTATCTGTGTGACCTATAGGTTGTAGATGTCTGATGTATGGATTGTATCTGTCTGACCTTTGCGTTGTAACTGTGTGACCTGTGGGTTGTGCCTGTGTGACCTGTGGGTTGTGCCTGTGTGATCTGTGGGTTGTTGGTGTGTAACCCATGGGTTGTAGCTGTGTGATCTTTGTGTTGTAGCTGTGAGACCTATGCTTTGTATCTATGAGACCTATAGATTGTATCTGTGTAACCTATAGGTTGTAGCTGTGTGTTCTGTGGATTGTCTCCATGTGACCTATAAAATGTGTTGCTGGAAAAGCGCAGCAGGTCAGGCAGCATCCAAGGAGCAGGAGAATCGACGTTTCTGAAGAAGGGCTTATGCCCGAAACATCGATTCTCCTGCTCCTTGGATGCTGCCTGACCTGCTGTGCTTTTCCAGCAACACATTTTTCAGCTCTGATCTCCAGCATCTGCAGTCCTCACTTTCTCCATGTGACCTGTGCATTGCATCTATGTGACCTATAGGTTGTAGCTTTGTGATCTGTGAGTTGTATCCATGTGATCTCTGCGTTGTATCTATGTGACCTTTAGGTTGTAGATTTGTGATCTGTGGGTTGTATATGTGTGACCTTGGGTTGTACCTGTTTGATCTGTGGGTTGTAGCTGTGTGACCTGTGCATTGTAGCTGTGTGACCTGTGGGTTGTAGCTGTGTGACCTGTGGGTTGTAGCTGTGTGACCTGTGGGTTATAGCTGTGTGACCTGTGGGTTGTATCTGTGTGGACTGTGGGTTGTAGCTGTGTGATCCTTGTTTGTAGGTGTGTGACCTATAGGTTGTAGCTGTGTGACATATAGATTGTATCTGTGTGACCTATAGGTTGTAGCTGTGTGACCTATGGGTTGGTCTCAGTGACATATAGATTGTAACTGTGTGACCTATAGATTGTAGCTGTATGATCTGTGGATTGTCTCCATGTGATCTGTGCATTGTATCTATGTGACCTATAGGCTGTAGCTGTGTGACCTGTAGGTTGTAGCTGTGAGACCTGTGCTTTTTATCATTGTTACCTACAGGTTGTAGCTGTGTATCTGTGGGTTGTAGCTGTGTGACCCGTGAATTATATCTATTGGATTTGTGCATTGTTATATCCATGTGAGCTATAGGTTGTAGCTGTGTGACCAGTGGGTTGTACTTGTGTGATCTGTGGGTTGTATCTGTGTTATCTGTGAATTGTATCAATGTGACATATAGATTGTAGCTGTGTGACCTGTAGGTTGTAGCTGGGTGATCGGTAGGTTGTCTCTATGTGATCTGTGCATTCTGTCTATGTGACGTATAGGTTGTCGCTTTGTGATTGGTGGGTTGTAGCTGTATGATCTGTGGATTATATCTGTGTGATATGTGCATTGTATCAATGTGAGCTATAGGTTGTAACTGTGTGATCTGAGCGGTGTATGTGTGGCATCATTGCATTGTATCTATGTGACCTATAGATTGTAGCTATGTGATCTGTGAGTTGTATCCATGTGATCTCTGCATTGTATCTATGTGTCCTTTAGTTTGTAGCTGTGTGACCTGTGGGTTGTAGCTGTGTGACCTGTGGGTTGTAGCTGTGTGATCTGTGGATTGTATCTGTGACCTATAAGTTGTAGTTGTGTGACCTGTAGGTTGTAGCTTTTGTATCTGAGCATTGTATCTGTGTGAACTATAGGTTGTAGGATTTTGATCTGTGGATTGTAGCTGTGTGACTTGTGGTTTGTATCTGAGAGATCTCTGAGTTGTAGCTGTATGAGCTGTGGGCTGTATCTGAAAGATCTGTGAGTTGTATTTCTGTGATCTGAGCATTGTATGTGTGGCATCTGTGTGTTATATCTATGTGACCTATATGTTGTAGATGTCTGATGTATGGATTGTGTCTGTGTGACCTTTGGGTTGTATGTGAGTGATCTCTGAGTTGTAGCTGTGTGACCTGTGGGTTGTAGCTATGTGACCTGTGTGTTGTAGCTGTGTGATCTGTGCGTTGTTGGTGTGTGACCTATAGGTTGTAGCTGTGTCACCTGTGGGTTGTATCTATGTGATCTGTGCGTTGTATCGATGTGACATATAGATTGTAGCTGTGTGACCTGTAGGTTGTAGCTGTGTGATCTGTAGATTGTCTCTAAGTGTTCTGTGCATTGTATCTATAAAACCTATAGGTTGTAGCTGTGTGATCTGTGGGTTGTAGCTGTGAGACCTTTGCTTTATATCTATGAGACCTATAGATTGTAACTGTGTGACCTATCGATTGTAGCTGTGAGATCTGTGGATTGTCTTCTTGTGATCTTCATACATACAATGCATAGATCACATATAGACAACCTACAGATCACACAGCTACAACCTACAGGTCACACAGCTACAATCTATATGTCACACAGACACAACCCACAGATCACACAGACACAACCCATAGATCACACAGACACAACCCACAGATCACACAGACACAACCTACAAGTGTCTGTGCGTCGTATCTATGAGACCTGTGGGTTGTACCTGTGTGACCTGTGGGTTGTCGATGCGTGACCTGTGGTTTGTATCTGTGTGACCTGTGGGTTGTAGCTGTGTAACCTGTGCTTTGTATCTGAGTGACCTATAGGTTGTAGCTTTGTGATCTGTGAGTTGTATTCATGTGATCTCTGCGTTTTATCTATGTCACCTTTAGGTTGTAGATTTGTGACCTGTGGGTTGTAGCTGTGAGATCTGTGGGTTGTATGTGTGTTGCCTACAGGTTGTAGCTGTGTGACCTGTAGGTTGTATCTATGTGAACTATAGATCGTTGCTGTGTGACCTGTAGGTTGTAGCTGTGTGACCTGTGGGTTGTGTCTGTGTGACCTATAGGTTGCAGTTGTATGACCTATAGGTTGTAGCCGTGTGATCTGTGCATTGTAGCCGTGTGATCTGTGCATTGTAGCTGTGCGACCTGTAGGTTGTAGCTGTGTTACCTGTGGATTGTATCCATGTGATCTCTACGTTGTATTTATGTGACCTTTAGTTTGTATCTGTGTGATCTGTGGGTTGTGTCTGTGTGATCTGTGGGTTGTGTCTGTGTGATCTGTGGGTTGTAGCTGTGTGATCTGTGGGTTGTGTCTGTGTGATCTGTGGGTTGTAGCTGTGTGATCTGTAGATTATCTATATGTGATCTGTACATTGTATGTATGAAATCTATAGGTTGTCGCTTTGTGATCGGTGGGTTGTAGCTGTGTGATCTGTGCATTGTATGTATGAAACCTATAGGTTGTAGCTGTGTGATCTGTGGATTGTCTTCATGTAATCTGTGCATTGTATCTATGTGACATATAGGTTGTAGCTTTGTGATCTCTGTGTTGTATCTATATGACCTTTAGGTTGTAGATTTGTGATCTGTGGGATGTATCTGTGTGAACTTGGTTTGTACCTGTCGGATCTGTGGGTTGTATCTGTGTGGATTGTGGGTTGTAGCTGTGTGACCTGTGGGTTGTATCTGTGTGACCTGTGGGTTGTATCTGTGTGACCTGTGGGTTGTCGCTGTGTGATCTGTTTTTTGTCGCTGTGTGATCTGTTTTTTGTCACTGTGTGATCTTTGTGCTGTAGCTCTGAGACCTGTGCCTTGTAACTATGAGACCAATAGATTGTAGCTGTGTGACCTGTGGGTTGTCTCCATGTGTTCTGTGCATTGTTTCTGTGTGACTTATAGGTTGTAGCTTTGTGATCTGAGAGTTGTATCCATGTGATCTCTGCCTTGTATCTATCTGAGCTTTAGGATATAGATTTGTGACCTGTGGGTTGTGTCTGTGTGACTTGAGCGTTGTATGTATGTGATCTGTGCATTGTATCTGTGTGACATGTTGGTTGTATCAAAAATGTCTCTGAGCTGTACCTGTGTGATCTATGAGTTGTATCCATGTGATATCTGCGTTGTATCTATGTGACCTTTAGATTGTAGCTGTGTGACCTGTGGGTTGTATCATGTGATCTGTGGGTTGTCGCTGTGTGATCTGTGGGTTGTCGCTGTGTGATCTGTGGATTGTATCTGTGTGATCTGTGGGTTATAGCTGTGTGATCTGTGCATTGTATCTATGTGACCTATAGGCTGTAGCTGTGTGACCTGTACGTTGTAGCTGTGAGACCTGTGCTTTTTATCATTGTTACCTACAGGTTGTAGCTGTGTATCTGTGGATTGTAGCTGTGTGATCTGTGTGTTGTAGCTGTGTCATCTGTGCGTTGTTGGTGTGTGACCTATAGGTTGTAGCTTTGTCACCTGTGGGTTGTATCTATGTGATCTGTGTGTTGTATCGATGTGACATATAGATTGTAGCTGTGTGATCTGTGGGTTGTAGCTGTGAGACCTTTGCTTTATATCTATGAGACCTATAGATTGTAACTGTGTGACCTATCGATTGTAGCTGTGAGATCTGTGGATTGTCTTCTTGTGATCTTCATACATACAATGCATAGATCACATATAGACAACCTACAGATCACACAGCTACAACCTACAGGTCGTATAGCCACAATCTATATGTCACACAGACACAACCCACAGATCACACAGACACAACCCACAGATCACACAGACACAACCTACAAGTGTCTGTGCATCATATCTATGTGACCTGTGGGTTGTCGCTGCGTGACCTGTGGTTTGTATCTGTGTGACCTGTGGGTTGTAGCTGCGTGACCTGTGGTTTGTATCTGTGTGACCTGTGGGTTGTAGCTGTGAGACCTGTGCATTGTATCTGAGTGACCTATAGGTTGTAGGTTTGTGATCTGTGAGTTGTATCCATGTGATCTCTGCGTTTTATCTATGTCACCTTTAGGTTGTAGATTTGTGACCTGTGGGTTGTAGCTGTGAGATCTGTGGGTTGTATGTGTGTTGCCTACAGGTTGTAGCTGTGTGACCTGTAGGTTGTAGCTGTGTGACCTGTGGGTTGTGTCTGTGTGACCTATAGGTTGCAGTTGTATGACCTATAGGTTGTAGCCGTGTGATCTGTGCATTGTAGCTGTGCGACCTGTAGGTTGTAGCTGTGTTACCTGTGGATTGTATCCATGTGATCTCTACATTGTATTTATGTGACCTTTAGTTTGTGTCGGTGTGATCTGTGGGTTGTGTCTGTGTGATCTGTGGGTTGTCACTGTGTGACATATAGATTGTAGCTGCGTGATCTGTACATTGTATGTATGAAACCTATAGGTTGTCGCTTTGTGATCTGGGGGTTGCAGCTGTGAGCCACGTGCTTTGTATAAATGAGACCTATAGCTTGTAACTCTATGACCTATAGGTTGTAGCTGTGTGATCTGTGGATTGTCTTCATGTAATCTGTGCATTGTATCTATGTGACACATAGGTTGTAGCTTTGTGATCTCTGTGTTGTATCTCTGTGTGACCTGTGAGTTAGAACATAGAACATAGAACATAGAACAATACAGCACAGAACAGGCCCTTCGGCCCACGATGTTGTGCCGAACTTCTATCCTAGATTAAGCACCCATCCATGTACCTATCCAAATGCCGCTTAAAGGTCGCCAATGAATCTGACTCTACCACTCCCACGGGCAGCGCATTCCATGCCCCCACCACTCTCTGGGTGAAGAACCCACCCCTGACATCTCCCCTATACCTTCCACCCTTCACCTTAAATTTATGTCCCCTTGTAACACTCTGTTGTACCCGGGGAAAAAGTTTCTGACTGTCTACTCTATCTATTCCTCTGATCATCTTATAAACCTCTATCAAGTCACCCCTCATCCTTCGCCGTTCCAACGAGAAAAGGCCGAGAACTCTCAACCTATCCTCGTACGACCTACTCTCCATTCCAGGCAACATCCTGGTAAATCTTCTCTGCACCCTCTCCAAAGCTTCCACATCTTTCCTAAAGTGAGGCGACCAGAACTGCACACAGTACTCCAAATGTGGCCTAACCAAAGTCCTGTACAGCTGCAACATCACCTCACGACTCTTGAATTCAATCCCTCTGCTAATGAACGATAATACTCCATAGGCCTTCTTACAAACTCTATCCACCTGAGTGGCAACCTTCAAAGATCTATGTACATAGACCCCAAGATCCCTCTGTTCCTCCACCTGACCAAGAACCCTACCATTAACCCTGTATTCCGCATTCTTATTTGTTCTTCCAAAATGGACAACTTCACACTTGGCAGGGTTGAACTCCATCTGCCACTCCTCAGCCCAGCTCTGCATCATATCTAAGTCCCTCTGCAGCCGACAACAGCCCTCCTCACTGTCCACAACTCCACCTATCTTTGTATCATCTGCAAATTTACTGACCCACCCTTCGACTCCCTCATCTAAGTCATTAATAAAAATTACAAACAGCAGAGGACCCAGAACTGATCCCTGCGGAACTCCACTTGTAACTGGACTCCATGCTGAATATTTACCATCTACTACCACTCTCTGACTTCGACCGGTTAGCCAGTTTTCTATCCAATTGGCCAAATTTCCCTCTATCCCATGCCTCCTGACTTTCCGCATAAGCCTACCATGGGGAACCTTATCAAATGCCTTACTAAAATCCATGTACACTACATCCACTGCTCTACCCTCATCCACATGCTTGGTCACCTCCTCGAAGAATTCAATAAGACTTGTAAGGCAAGACCTACCCTTCACAAATCCGTGCTGGCTGTCCCTAATCAAGCAGTGCCGTTCCAGATACTCGTAAATCCTATCCCTCAGTACCCTTTCCATTACTTTGCCTACCACAGAAGTAAGACTAACTGGCCTGTAATTCCCGGGGTTATCCCTATTCCCTTTTTTGAACAGGGGCACAACATTCGCTACTCTCCAGTCCCCTGGTACCACCCCCGTTGCCAGTGAAGACGAGAAGATCATTGCCAACGGTACTGCAATTTCCTCTCTTGCTTCCCACATAATCCTAGGATATATCCCGTCAGGCCCGGGGGACTTGTCTATCCTCAAGTTGTTCAAAATGTCCAACACATCTTCCTTCCTAACAGATATCTCTTCTAGCTTATCAGTCTGTTTCACACTCTCCTCTTCAACAATACAGTCCCTCTCGTTCGTAAATACTGAAGAGAAGTACTTGTTCAAGACCTCTCCTATCTCTTCCGACTCAATACACAGTCTCCCACCACTGTCCTTGATCGGACCTACCCTCGTTCTCGTCATTCTCAGGTTTCTCACATACGCATAGAATGCCTTGGGGTTATCCTTGATCCTATCCGCCAGGGATTTTTCATGCCCTCTCTTAGCTCTCCTAATCCCTTTCTTCAGGTCCCTTCTGGCTATCCTGTATCCCTCCACTGCTCTGTCTGAACCTTGTTTCCTCAACCTTATGTAAGCCTCCTTCTTCCTCTTTACTAGACATTCAACCTCCCTCGTCAACCAAGGCTCCCTCACACGACCATTTCTTTCCTGCCTGATCGGTACATACATATCAAGGACACGTCGTATCTGCTCCTTGAAAAAGTCCCACATTTCCACCACATCCTTCCCTGACAGCCTATGCTCCCAACGTATGCTCCTCAAATCCTGTCTTACAGCATCGTAATTTCCCTTCCCCCAATTGTAGAAACTTCCTTGTTGTGCGCACCTATCTCTCTCCATAACCAAGGTGAAAGTCACAGAATTGTGGTCGCCATCACCAAAATGTTCACCCACTAACAAGCCCACCACTTGTCCCGGTTCGTTACCGAGTACCAAATCCAATATGTGTCTGTGTGTCCTGTCGGTTGTACCTGTGTGACCTGTAGGTTGTAGCTGTGTGATCTGTGTGTTGTATGTATGTGACCTGTGGGTTGTAGCTGTGTGACATGTTGGTTGTATCAAAAATGTCTCTGAGCTGTACCTGTGTGATCTGTGAGTTGTATCCATGTGATCTCTGCATTGTATCTATGTGACCTTTAGATTGTATCTGTGTGATCTGTGGGTTATAGCTGTGTGATCTGTGCATTGTATCTATGTGACCTATAGGCTGTAGCTGTGTGACCTGTAGGTTGTACCTGTGTGACCTGTGCTTTTTATCATTGTTACCTACAGGTTGTACCTGTGTGACCTGTGGGTTGTATCTGTGTTATCTGTGGGTTGTCTCTATGTGACATATAGATTGTAGCTGTGTGACCTGTAGGTTTTAGCTGGATGATCAGTAGGTTGTCTCTATGTGATCTGTGCATTGCGTCTATGTGACGTATAGGTTATCGCTTTGTGATCGGTGGGTTGTAGCTGTATGATCTGTGGATTATATCTGTGTGATTTGTGCATTGTATCAATGTGAGCTATAGGTTGTAGCTGTGTGATCTGTAGGTTGTAGCTGTGTGATCTAAGCGGTGTATGTATGGCATCATTGCATTGTATCTGGGTGACCTATAGATTGTAGCTGTGTGATCTGTGGATTGTCTCCATGTGATCTGTGCATTAGGATGAGCTTTAGGATGTATATTTGTGACCTGTGGGTTGTGTCTGTGTGACCTGTGGGATGTATCTGTGCGACCTTGGGTTGTAGCTGTGTGACCTGCAAATTGTATCTGTGTGATCTGTGGATTGTATCTATTTGATCTGTGCGTTGTATCTATGTGAATTATAAGTTGTAGCTGTGTGACCTGTGGGTTGTAGCTTTGTGACTTGAGCATTGTATGTATGTGATCTGTGCATTGTATCTGTGTGACATGTTTGTTGTATCTAAGATGTCTCTGAGCTGTACCTGTGTGATCTGTGAGTTGTATCCATGTGATCTCTGCATTGTACCTGTGTGATCTGTGGGTTGTAGCTGTGTGATCTGTGGGTTGTGTCTGTGTGACCTGTGGGTTGTAGGTGTGTGACCTTAGGTTGTACCTGTGTGATCTGTGGGTTGTACCTGTGTGATCTGTGGGCTGTACCTGTGTGATCTGTGAATTGTAGCTGTGTGATCTTTGTGTTGTAATCTGTGAGATCTGTGCTTTGTATCTATGAGACCTATAGATTGTAGCTGTGTGACCTGTGGGTTGTATCTGTGCGACCTGTGGGTTGTATCTGTCTGACCTGTGGGATGTATCTGTGCGACCATGGGTTGTAGCTGTGTAACCTGTGGGTTGTATCTGTGTGATGTGTGAATTGTAGCTGTGAGACCTGTGTGTTGTACCTTTGTGATCTGCGTGTTGTAGCTGTGTGATCTGTGGGTTGTGTCTGTGTGACCTGTGGGTTGTAGGTGTGTGATCTTTGTGTTTTAGCTGTGTGATCTTTGTGTTGTATCTGTGAGACCTGTGCTTTGTATCTATGAGGCCTATAGATTGTAGCTGTGTTACCTGTGGGTTGTATCTGTGTGACCTTTAGATTGTAACTGTGTAACCTATAGATTGTAGCTGTGTGATCTGTGGATGTTTCTATGTGACAAATCGGTTGGAGGTTTGTGATGTTTGAGTTGTATCCATGTGATCTCTGTGTTGTATCTATGTGACCTTTAGATTGTAGCTGTGTGATCTTTGGGTTGTACCTGTGTGATCTGTGGGTTGTACCTGTGTGATCTGTGAATTGTAGCTGTGTGATCTTTGTGTTGTATCTAAGACCTGTGCTTTGTATCTATGAGACCTATACATTGTAGCTGTGTGACCTGTGGGTTATGTCTGTATGACTTATGGGTTGTAGCTGTGTGATCTGTCTTTTGTAGTTGTGTGATCTTTGTGCTATAGCTCTGAGACCTGTGCCTTGTAACTATGAGATCAATAGATTGTAGCTGTGTGACCTGTGGGTTGTCTCCATGTGGTCTGTGCATTGTTTCTGTCTGACTTATAGGTTGTAGCTTTGTGATCTGAGAGTTGTATCCATGTGATCTCTGCCTTGTATCTATCTGAGCTTTAGGATGTAGATTTGTGACCTGTGGGTTGTGTCTGTGTGACCTGTGGGTTGTGTCTGTGTGACCTGTGGGATGTATCTGTGTGACCGTGGGTTGTGTCTGTGTGACCTGTGGGATGTATCTGTGTGATGTGTGGATTGTAGCTGTGAGACCTGTGTGTTGTACGTTTGTGATCTGTGGGTTGTGTCTGTGTGATCTGTGGGTTGTAGCTGTCTGACTTGTAGGTTGTGGCTGTGTGATCGGTGTGTTGTAGCTGTGTGACCTTTGGGTTGTTCCTGTGTGACCAGTGGGTTGAATCTGTCTGACCTATAGGCTGTGTCTGTGACATCTGGGTTGTGTCTGTGTGACCTGTGAGTTGTACCTGTGTGACCTGTAGGTTGTAGCTGTTTGATCTGTGTGTTTTATGCATGTGATCTGTGTGTTGTATCTGTGTGATCTGTGGATTGTATCTATTTGATCTGTGCGTTGTATCTATGTGATTTATAAGTTGTAGCTGTCTAGGTTGTAGCTTTGTGACTTGAGCGTTGTACGTATGTGATCTGTGCATTGTATCTGTGTGACATGTTGGTTGTATCTAAGGTGTCTCTGAGCTGTACCTGTGTGATCTTTGTGTTGTATCTGTGAGACCTGTGCTTTGTATCTATGAGACCTATAGATTGTAGCTGTGTTACCTGTGGGTTGTATCTGTGTGACCTTTAGATTGTAACTGTGTAACCTATAGATTGTAGCTGTGTGATCTGTGGATGTTTCTATGTGACATATCGGTTGGAGGTTTGTGATGTTTGAGTTGTATCCATGTGATCTCTGTGTTGTATCTATGTGACCTTTAGATTGTAGCTGTGTGATCTGTGGGTTGTAGCTGTGTGAAGTACAGGTTGTAGCTGTGTGATCTGTGGGTTGTATCTATGTGACCTATAGATTGTTGCTGTGTGACCTGTAGATTTTCTCTGTGATCTGTGCATTGTATCTACGTGACCTTTTGGCTGTATCTATGTGATCTGTGGGTTGTATCTGTGTGATCTGTGGGTTGTAGCTGTGTGATCCTTTGATTGTATCTATGTGACCTATAGGTTGTCGATTTGTGATCAGTGGATTGGATCCATGTGATCACTGCGTTGTATCTATGTGACATTTAGGTTATAGATTTGTGATCTGTGGGTTGTAGCTATGTGATCTGTTGTGCTGTAGCTATGTGATCTGTTGTGCTGTAGTTGTGTGATCTGTGTGTTGTAGCTGTGTGACCTAAAGGTTGTATCTGTATGATGTGAGGGTCGTAGCTGTGTGACCTGAGGGTTGTAGCTGTGTGACCTGTGTGTTGTAGCTTTGTGACCTGTGGTTTGTAGCTGTGCAATCTGAGTGTTGTAGCTGTGTAACCTACACATTGTATCTGTATGATCGGTGGGTCATAGCTGTGTGACCTGTGGGTTATATCCATGCAACCTATAGGCTGTATCTATGTGATCTGGAGCTTGTAGCTGTTTGACCACTGGGCTGTAGCTGTGCGCCCTATAGCTTATATCTGGGTGAGCTAGGGTTGTATCTCCGTGACCCAAAGATTGTAGCTGTGTGATATGTAGATTGTTTCTATGTGATCTTTAGATTGTATCTATGTGCCCTTTAGGTTGTAGATTTATGATCGGTGGGTTGTAGCTGTGTGACCTATAGGTTGTAGCTGTGTGATCTGTGGATTGTATCTATTTGATCTGTGCGTTGTATCTATGTGATCTATAAGTTGTAGCTGTGTGACTGGTAGGTTGTAGCTTTGTGACTTGAGCGTTGTATGTATGTGATCTGTGCATCGTATCTGTGTGACATGTTGGTTGTATCAAAAATGTCTCTGAGCTGTACCTGTGTGATCTGTGAGTTGTATCCATGTGATCTCTGCAGCAGGGACGTAACCAAATAAATCCCAGAAGACACAGTACGGCAGAGCTTCACAGGAGGCTCCAAAGTGCTGAAGATGTCACCTAGACAGGGAATGAAATGCCTGCAAATCAACTTCCCAGCTCAACAAACATACCCATAACCACATTAATGTAAATGATCAGGTCAAACTGCCATGCAATCTCTGATGTGTCTTCAGGTTTACTCATAGCCTTTACTGGAGAAAGAAAACAATGTGGTTTGTTGTACAATTTGTTGTTGTGATTCCTAACCTCTGCCTCTCCTTCAGCAGAACACCAGTGAATGAGCAATGGGTTGGACTTACTGTGAGTGAGTTTTAAAGAACCTTGTTAATGTAACACAAGATTCACTGAGGCCATGTGAATGCTGTTCATTTATTCCTAGCAATGTTACAGAATAGCAAAATCTTGCTCATTGAGTCGTATCTCACATCATGACCTAATATCTTAAGGCTGTGTTCTGGACCTTGTTACCTCATATGACGTTCTGCTCTCTGCACCCAAAGATCTGGAGGTCAAGAATTAGACTCAGATGAAAATCCATGACTGAAACCCACAACCATGAGGCGAATTGTCCTCGAATTCATGGACACCCACTGGTGACAATTAGTGCTTTGTAGTCCATAATCTTTCAGTCCATTGTCAATATTGCCATTGAAAGGCACTTCTATATCTATCATAGCAACAAGCTAATGTATTTAAAGTACCGAAAATTAAATAACATTTACTCTTTGTTGAATGGTTTCCTTTTATATGTTCCACTTGAATAAAAAGCTCTCCACAATAAGTGAATATGAGGTGGGCTGGCATATTGGAATCCTGTGCTCACATTAGGCAAGTATATATTTGGAGCTGTCTGTTCCACACCAGTTAACTGCTGAAGGTATTTAAAGTTCATTATGTTCACTCTCTGCAAGTCACTGTTAATAGCACATAGTGTAAGTGCCATTATATCTGCTCCAAATCAGCAAGATGTCAAACGTACAGAAAATGCTGACAAGAAGGTAACGAAAAACAGCATGATACCATTCAACTATACATTAGAAACTGGGACTGAGGGACTGATCCCAGACTAGTTAGTAAATCGGTAATGTTCACTTGTTTGTTCTTTCCACAGATGAATGACTCACCCATTGATTGTTCCAGGTATCAAAGCTGTTATTTTGTTCTAGATTTCAAGCATTTATCTTTTCTTAAAATCTTAATCAACTGGCAATGTCTGTCACACTTTCCCTTACATTGACCTCACCTCCCAGATTCCATTGACCTCACCTCCCAGATTCCATTGACCTCACCTCCCAGATTGCATCTGACCATTATTACCGGGTTACCAGATTCTGACAATCATAAGACAATGATCTGACAGAAACCTAACAAGATGCTCATTCTCTTTCTCTTTCCATTTGGTGTCACTATCTTTTGTAATGTTTTCTTTAATAGATGTTTAACTTGGCTGCTTTTAGCTCCTTGTTGTTACTCGACATTGTGACTTATGTTTCAAGCACTTGTTGTTTCTGTTTATTGTGATCCATATTTACTGAGCTTTTGTGGGTCGACAAGTACATAGCTCAGTGTATCTGTGGACAGGGATCTGCACATGAGCTGATCAGCAGCTCGGGAAATGTCTGTCCATCTCTGGGGATTAATCAGTCCTTAGTCATCTACTAATGACTCAGTGTCTGTAATTAGAGATCAATTCAATATCTGAGGATCTACCAGTGACTGGGAGTCAATCAGTGACTGGGAGTTATCATTGACTGGAAGTCTATTAAGTGAATGGGGGCTATCAGTGACTGAGAGCTATCAATGACTAGGGGGGCTACCAGTGACTGGGAATCTATTAAGTGACTGGGGCATCTATCAGTGACTAACAGTCCTTTGGTGACTGTGGGTTTACCAGTGACTGATGTGTTGTTGTCTATATATCTGAGTATTTTGTGTACAGTTGTAAATTAGGTATGCAAATATTAATTGACAAGCATTATGTTGCAGACTCAGTCACTGTGAAATAAATGCAATGCTTTATAATGTCCTGTCTCCTCAAAGTGAGTGTAAGACACATTAAGCATTAAAATTAATAACAAAGTGAATGTAACAAATCCATGATGACTTTGGTGACAGGTGATTAATGGCTGACAAAGCAAGCGAGGTGAGGAGAGATGTTAATTGCAAGTTTACAGAGGGTTACAGAAAGTATTTATGAAAATTAAAGCATCTTCCTGACTGGAGTGGTGAACACTTGGCTTGATGGATCATTGCATTAAAGCTCCCAAGTTTCCATATAGCTTAGAATTTTGATAGTTTGCAGATTAAAGATGTTGGGCCACTTTCATAATAGTTGGGTCCAGTAACACTATGAAATGGTAACAGAACCTCCATCATAATTCTATCATTGCCCAGAGTGTTCAAAATAGAATTGTTGGAAGAGAACATGATCTTGCACTCTCCAGCTTATTGGATTCGGGATGTACATTCTCAAATGCACGTAAAGGTCCTTTGGAGGCCCACACGTGCTGACTTTGTATAAACAGCCTGGGAGGTTCAAACTTCTGATAGACCATTCTCCTCCTTCCCAAAACTATCTGTGAAAGTCTCTGAAGTTCACTGACAGTCTTCAGATAGTTCTGCACCACTGACCTGAACAGTTACCAGGAAGTGTTGGACAGATTAAATCTAATTCAACTCTTGGGTAAAAACAGAATGAGCCTCCAGTCATTCCTGAAGGGCTTATACCCGAAACATCGATTTTCCTGCTCCTCAGATGCTGCCTGACCTCCTGTGCTTTTCAAGCTCCACACTGTTAACTCTGACCTCCAGTATTTGCAGTCTTCACTTCCTCCAGTCACTTACATTGACAAGCCCCAATATTTTTTCAACTGCTCTCTGACTGGCTCCTGGTCCTTGTGATTACCCCTCTGACAACCATGAAACCACCCAACCTGAACCTAATATTCCTCTAATCCCCCCCCATTAAGTCCCTGATCCTGAATACCTTCTGACCCCATTACTACCTCCCTCATCTACTTGACTATCCCTCCACCGCAGTATAGCTAATCCCTCCAACTCCTTGACTTCCTTCCATGACTCCTCGACTTCCTTCCTTCCTTATGGGCAGCACGGTGTCTCAGTGGTTAGCACTGCTGCCTCACAGCGCCAGGGTCTCAGGTTCAATTCCAGCCTTGGGTGACTGTGTGGAGTTTGCACATTCTCCCCGTTTCCTCCGGGCGCTCCAGTTTCCTCCCACAATCCAAAGATGTGCAGGGCAGGTGAATTGGCCATGCTAAATTGCCCATGGTGTTAGGTGCATTAGTCACAGTGGAAGTGGGTCTGGGTAGGTTGCTCTTCGGAGGGTCTGTGTGTTTTCGTTGGGCCGAAGGGCCTATTTCCACACTGTAGGGAATCTAATCTAAAAAATACTGTGCTTATTCCCTCCCCACCCTTCGTCTCCTATCTGACTGTGCCCCTGAATTCAAAGTAGCATCCCAGGATGCCCTTCACTTCCCTCCAGACCTGCCCAACAGAACCAACAGAACTACCCTCCTGACCAAATCCCAATCCAATCTAACTCAGCTCTGAATCCAGGATTAGATCCCCCAGCACCCTTGACTACACCTCACCAGCGATCTCAATCTAACTCTGTACCCTGATACCCTGATTAACTCCAATCCCACTATTGCCCTGAAGCCCAGACTGACTGTCTACCGAGCCTAACTACACCTGACCAGACTAACCTTCAACATCCTGTTACTATTCAACTGGCTCTAGATCTGACTAGCCCTCCCCTGCACCTAACCAGCCCTTGACCCAAAGTGACTTGCTCCCGACTTGAAGACCCCACTCCTGATCCCACCTACTTACACTTCCCACCTGCCACTTCATCCATCTACCATCTCACCTGAGCCACCAACCAGCAGAACCACCTCCCCCTTTCCTCACCCACCTACCTATATTCCCAATCACTAACGCTCGAACTGCTGAGTTAAACTTCCCATTTGCCAGCTCATGCTGGAAAAGAAAAGATGAGGTGGTTTGTCTTCCTCTGGCTGTACGGGAATCCTGGAGAAGCTGCGATGGGTGGGTGGGTCCTCCGAAGATCGAACAGCTTAAGTCAGTCTGTGACTCCTTGCGGCATTTTGTGTGACATTATGATGAGTCTTGTCCGGGATTCCAACAGGGATCAGGTCCTCGAGCTGAGAGTCGTGAAATGGATGAAGTGGATTTTGTCTTAAACCCTCTTGTTTTTCCTTTATTATATTATCACAAAATCTTTATCTCTTTATTTTCCTAATTCATTGCTATCATTTTGTACTTTTGAGGGTCTGTAATGCTGGACATCTTATTTCCTCATTTCCTAATCATTTTTCCTTAAGAATTTGTACTCAAGAATCCATATCTAGCTACCTTGGTACCTAAGGCAGCACCATAAGTGGCGACTTGTACACTTTTCACTGCCCTCGTGTCAGTCCATGTGACAGTACAACTAATTCTAATCAAGGATCACAGAGCAGCACCATCTTGAAGAAGAAAGTGAGTTTAAAAGACAATCTGTTGATGATTCGAAGGTCCAGGCCATTACATTTTTGATAGTTTGGCCTGACAAATCCCTGGTGAGTCTACGTTGAGAGCGAGATTCATGAACACACTTTTTAAACACGCTGAGATGAGAATACAGTATCTGTCTGCATCATTCTTCCCTCATTCGTCTTCCTTCAGCTCAGAGTGGATAATACATAATAGCTGTGCTGAAATTCAGATTGATAAGTCCAATCAATATTCAAACAAGATGCATGTGGATAATTAGGACGGATAGTTGGGAGAATTTTCACCGCCATCCGAGAGTGATAGGACAATTTGCTGAGGACACAATTTATCCTGAGGTGATTCATTTGGCTGCTGTACCAGAAGCAAAGGACCGAAACAATCTTGTTCATTTTCTGACTCCGTTTAGCAAAGTGGTTAAAAGCATTTCATTAACGGGTTCGGCTCAGTGGGAGGTTAGGCTTTGCAATTCTTTTGCTGCTTTCACGAGCCTAAGACGTTGCAGAGTCCTTTAAATGCATGGGGTTCTTTGGAAGTTTTGGCCATGTTTTAACAATGGAAACAGGATAGGCAATTTGCACACAAAACAGTCTCACAAAAAAAACAGCATGGTAATGTTCACATCTTAGGATCAGTGTGGAAGGAAGCCATTTGGCCCATATCAACTCTCTGAACAGTGCCCCACCTAAACCCAAGCCCATGCCCTAGACCCCAACACTTCCCATGGCCTGCATATCCTTGGACATATGGGCAATTTATCTTCCCAACGCCTATACTCAATGCCCTGACTGAAGGCAGTGTGTCAAAAGCCTTCTTCACTATCCTATCTACCTGTGATTCTACCTTCAGAGAACTGTGCACCTGAACTCCAAGGTTCCCCTGTCCCAATACACTCCTTAAGGTCCCACCATTCATCATGAAACTCCTGCCTTGCTTTGACTTTCCAAAATACAAGATCTCACACTTATCTATATTAAACTCCATTTGCCCTTTCTCGGCTCACTTCCCCAGCTGATTAAGGTCCTGCAATTTCCGATAGCCTTCTCCACTGTCATCATGAATCTCGCTCTCAACGTAGACTCACCAGGGATTTGTCATTTTAGTGTCATCTGCAAACTTACTAATCATGCCTTGTACATCCTCATCCAAATCATTGATATAGATAATAAACAGCAATGGGCCCAGCACCTGAGGCACTCCACTGGTCACAGGCCTCCTGTCCACCAAGCATCCTTCCACTACTACCCTCTGCTTCCTACCATCAAGCCAATTGTGTATCCAACTTGCCAGCTCCCCTGGATTCCATGCAATCTGATGTTCCAGAGCAGCCTACCATGTGGAGCTTTTTCAAAGGCCTTATTGAAATCCATATAGACTATGTATAGTGCCTTGCCCCCATCAACCTTCCTGGTCACTTCACCAAAGAATTCTAACAATGTTGAGGCATGAGGCATGATCTCCCATGCACAAAGCCACACTAACTGCTCCTAATACAACCCTGTTTTTTCCAAATGTACACCTTATATCTCAGAATCTCCTCAAGTAACTTACCTACCACAGATGTTAGGCCGAATGGTCTATAGTTCCCAGTTTTTCTTTGCAGCTCTTCTTGAATAAACCACTTCCTGGTCTAATGAAAGGAGACACTTTTCTAAAACAAAATGCAGTTTGTTACACTTTAGCAACGAAAACATAAGTTAGACTCATGTAATGGAATCTTTAGAGAGACTAACAAAGGCCCAGATCATGGGTCTCCCACCAGATCTGCATTACATCATTATACTGGAAGATTGCCCATGGTGCTGCTCAGGACGAGCCCTTCAGATTATTAACTCTTTCTGCAAAAGCAACTAACACATTCCCTTCCTGGTTGGACTGTCCTTTATTTGATCATCCAACTGCAGTAGCTGGGAATCCAGCCCCATTTCCAAATTCAATTCCACTCCCACACCTCATCACCTCTTTGGCTTGGATCAGTGCAGCATCCCTTGAAATGGGAGAAAGGGAGGATTGCAGATGCTGGAGATCAGAGTCAAAAAGAGTGAAAAAGCACAGCAGGTCAGACAGCATCTGAGAAGCAGGAGAGTCGGCCTTTCAGTGCTGAAATACTAAACACCGAAATTGTAAACCAACTTGATCAAAGGTATCGCCCCATATTCATTTTATTTTTTTTTGGAATGGCAGTGTGGCTCGGTGGTTAGCTCTGCTGCCTCAAAGCATCAGGGGCGTGGGCTCAATCCCACCCTCGGGTGACTGTCTGTGTGGAGTTCGTACATCTCCCCATGTCTGTGTGCTTTTCTGCCAGGGGCTCTGGTTTCCTCCCACAGTCCAAAGATGTGCAGGTTTGACCATGCTAAATTGGCCCTAGTGTCCAGGGATGTTTGGGCTAGATAGATAAGCCATGGGAAGTGCAAGGCTACTGGGGCGGGGGCGGGAAGAGGGGGGGGGGTATGGTCTTTGAAGTCTCAGTGTGGACTCAATGGGCTGAATGGCCTGCTTCTACACTGTAGAATTCTATAAAATTCCATACAAAATCCAATGGTGCAAATCTTACAATATGCAGGCAACCCTCCGACTGATGGATCTCACCACCCTAAGCCAATATGTGGACCTCTGCTCTATCTCTTTAAGAAGATTAGTCTTCTTGTGGTGATACTGTGGCTTTAAGTAGTGTGTTTTCTTTCTCAGTTTCCTTTAGAGGGAGATTGGGGGACAGGTAGTAAGCAGTCTATGAGAAGACAAACTGCTTGTGAGGACTTGGAGCTCTTTTTAAAGTTGGAACAATAGAAGGAGCCTGAGTGGGTGTGGTCAAATTACTACAGCTCAAGGAGTTTTAGTTAGCTTTCAGCAGTTTATGTTGCAGTCTTGAAGAAGTGGAAGCCACTTTCCCCCTCTCTTGATTACAGCCAAAAATGGGCTTCTCTTCCTCAGCTGCTGGATTGCTTGTGAGACAAAATCTGTTTCCTGAAATTGCCTTTTTGCTGAGAGTGTATTTATGGGATATTACTCTCTTGGAGCAGTTACCATATATACTCGAGTAATAGTCAATCTCATGTAAAAGCCGACCCTGTATTTTTGGCCAAATAACCGAGCATTTTCCATATATCTTGTGTAAAAGTCAACCCTTGTTCTTCACAGATAGTAAATCAATGCTTAATGAGTCAGAGTGCCGGCCGACTCTAGTCTTCCAGTCTGCTGGTTGTTCCGCTCCACTCCTGGTCTTCCAACTCACTGGCTAATGTGTTTAGCTCTGGGTTTTCAGAATTACCATAAGTAGTTTTTTTTTATTAGTTTAGAGATCAATCTGGTTTCTGCTAATGATACAGTATGAATTTTGGGCACGAATTTCAGCCCCTCAAAAGTAGTAATTGACCTCATAAGTTTAACCTTAAAAAGTAGTCAAAAAAAGTAGACTAAACTCGAATATATATGGTAATTGGTAATAGGTACTGTACCTATTATTCCGTTACATTTTCCAAGAGAGTTAAGTTATTCTATATTCTTATTTCTTTTGTTTGTATTTTAACTATAGTGTTTGAATAAATTATCCTTTGCTTAACATCAAGTAGTTTGACTAATTGAATTGCATCAGGAACACAGAACCTCACATTTACCTTTAAAATAAGAAAAGGTTAGAGTCTAGACTACCTTCATAATATATTTTGAGGTGGTTTGGTCTGGTCTATAACATTCCGGTCACTAGTTTTACCCTGGTCAGACTACCCTGTGATGCCAACAGATGGATTAGATGACTGGACCCATTCAGTTCTGGACTGTTTGCCCTTTACTCATCCTAGCTTTTACACGGAGACTTACTTTGAGTTTTCATAGTGAGTGTAAATCATGCCCAGGAGCATTAATCATGTGTTTTTAAAACATCTGGCCTCACGGTAACTGTTGTTGCAAAATCCCACCCGGTTCACTAATGTCCTTGAAGGAAGGAAATCTGCCGTCCTTACCCTCGTCTGGCCTACATGTGAATCCAGACCTATACAAGTCCAGATGACTCTTAATTGGTCTCTGAAATGGCCCAGACAGCCAATCAGTCTAAGGGCAGTTAGATATGGAGTATAAAAGCAGACCCACCCAGTGATGTCCACATCCCAAGAAATAAGAGAAAAAGGTCACTTGGCCAATATTTTCGCCTCGCCTATTATCATTAAAAGCAATCTCTCTCTCTCTCTCTCTCTCTCTCTCTCTCTCTCTCTCTGTTAACTGGGGGGTCTTATTGTGCTCAAATAGCTGCATATGCTAAAAATAAAAACTTTGCTGTTTCACAAGGGAACCTCATAAATCCCTTTGGAAAAGTTTCTATTCAAAAATTTCTTTGAAGAAGTAACAAAGAGGATTGATGAGGGCAGAGTGGTGGATATGATCGATATGGACTTCAGAAAGGCATTTGACAAGGTGCCCCATGGGGGACTGGTTCGCAAGGTTAGATCTCAGGGAATACAGGAAGAACTAGC
Source organism: Chiloscyllium punctatum (assembly GCF_047496795.1). Taxonomy (NCBI): domain Eukaryota; kingdom Metazoa; phylum Chordata; class Chondrichthyes; order Orectolobiformes; family Hemiscylliidae; genus Chiloscyllium; species Chiloscyllium punctatum. Next base: position 18,731,490 of record NC_092777.1, read on the forward strand.
CATTTGGATACAGAACTGGCTCAAAGGTAGATACAGAGGGTGGTGGTGGAGGGTTGTTTTTCAGACTGGAGGCCTGTGACCAGTGGAGTGCCACAAGGATCAGTGCTGGGTCCACTGCTTTTCATCATTTATATAAATGATTTGATGTGAGCATAAGCGGTACAGTTAGTAAGTTTGCAGATGACACCAAAATTGGAGGTGTAGTGGACAGCGAAGAAGTTTACCTCTGATTACAAAGGTATCTTGATCAGATGAACAAATGGGCTGAGAAAGTGGCAATTGGAGTTTAATTTACATAAATGCGAGGTGTTGCATTTTGGGAAAGCAAATCTTAGCAGGACTTATACACTGAATTGTAAGGTCCTAGGGAGTGTTGCTTGGAGTGCAGGTTCATAGCTCCTTGAAAGTGGAGTCGCAGGTAGATAGGATAGTGAAGAAGGCGTTTGCTATGCTTTCCTTTATTGGTCAGAGTATTGAGTACAGGAGTTGGGAGGTCATGTTGCGGCTGTACAGGACATTGGTTAGGCCACTGTTGGAATATTGCAAGCAATTCTGGTCTCCTTCCTATCGGAAAGATGTTGTGAAACTTGGAAGGGTTCAGAAAAGGTTTACAAGGAATTTTCCAGGGTTGGAGGATTAGACCTATAGGGAGAAGTTGAATAGGCTGGAGCTGATTTCCCTGGAGTGTTGGAGACTGAGGGGCGACCTTATCGAGATTTATAAAACCATGAGGGGCATGGATATGATAAATAGACAAAGTGGGGGAGTCCGGAACGAGAGGCAGAGGTTTAGGATGAGAGGGGAAAGATATAAAAGAGACCTAAGGGACAACATTTTCATGCAGAGGGTGGTACATGTATAGAATGAACTGCGAGAGGAAGTGATGGAGGCTAGTATGATTGCAACATTTAAAAGGCATCTGGATGGGTATATGAATAGGAGGGGTTTGGAGGGATATGGGCCGGTTACAGCCAGGTGGGACTAGATTGGTTTGGGATATCTAGTCAGCATGTTGGACCAAAGGGTCCAAAAAAATGGTTAAGACTAAAATTGGGCCCTTGAAGACAGAAACAGGGGAATATACTACGGGGAACAAAGAAATGGCAGAAGAATTGAATTGGTACTTCAGATCTGTGTTCACTGGGGAAGACACAAGCAATCTCCCTGAGTAACAGTGGCTGAAGGACCTGAACTTAAGGGAATTTATATTTGCCAGGAATTGGTGTTGGAGAGACTGTTAGGTCTGAAGGTTGATAAGTCCCTGGGGCCTGATGGTCTACATCCCAGGGTACTGAAGGAGGTGGCTCTAGAAATCGTGAATGCGTTGGTGATTATTTTCCAGAGTTCGATAGATTCGGGATCAGTTCCTGCGGATTGGAGGGTGGCTAATGTTATACCACTTTTTAAGAAAGGTGGGAGAGAGAAAACAGTAAATTATAGACCAGTTAGACCAACTCAGTGGTGGGAAAGATGCTGGAGTCTATTATAAAGGATGAAATTACGGCACATCTGGATAGTAGTAACAGGATAGGTCAGAGTCAGCATGGATTTATGAAGGGGAAATCATGCTTGACTAATCTTCTGGAATTTTTTGAGGATGTAATTCTGAAGATGGATGAGGGAGATCCAGTAGATGTAGTGTACCTGTACTTTCAAAGCTTTTGATAAAGTCCCACATAGGAGGTTAGTGAGCAAACTTAGGGTGCATGGTATTGGGGGCAAAGTACTAACTTGGATTGAAAGTTGGTTGGCTGATATGAAACAAAGAATAGTGATAAACGGCTCCATTTCGGAATGGCAGGCAGTGACCAGTGGGGTACCGCGGGGATCAGTACTGGGACCACAGCTTTTTACAATATATGTTAATGATTTAGAAGATGGTATTAGTAATAACATTAACAAATTTGCTGATGATACTAAGCTGGGTGGCAGGGTGAAATGTGATGAGGATGTTAGGAGATTACAGGGTAACCTGGACAAGTTAGGTGAGTGGTCAGATGCATGGCAGATGCAGTTTAATGTGGATAAATGTATGGTTATCCTCTTTGGTGGCAAGAACAGGAAGGAAGATTACTACCTAAATGGAATCAATTTAGGTAAAGGGGCAGTACAGAGAGATCTGGGTGTTCTTGTACACCAGTCAATGAAGGTAATCATGCAGGTACAGCAGGTAGTGAAGAAGGCTAATAGCATGCTGGCCTTCATAACAAGAGGGATTGAGTATAGAAGCAAAGAGGTTCTTCTGCAGCTGTACAGGGCCCTAGTGAGACCACACCTGGAGTACTGTGTGCAGTTCTGGTCTCCAAATTTGAGGAAAGACATTCTGGCTATTGAGGGAGTGCAGCGTAGGTTCACAAGGTCAATTCCTGGAATGGCGAGATTACCTTACACTGAAAGACTGGAGCGACTGGGCTTGTATACCCTTGATTATTGGTGCTGGAAGAGCACAGCAGTTCAGGCAGCATCCAACGAGCAGCGAAATGGATGTTTCGGGCAAAAGACCTTCATCAGGGCTTTTGCCCGAAACGTCGATTTCGCTGCTCGTTGGATGCTGCCTGAACTGCTGTGCTTTTCCAGCACCAATAATCCAGTATTTGCTTTCCAGCATCTGCAGTCATTGTTTTTACCTCTTTGTATACCCTTGAGTTTAGAAGACTGAGAGGGGATCTGGTTGAGACATATAAGATTATTAAAGGATTGGACACTCTGGAGGCAGGAAACATGTTTCCGCTGATGGGTGAGTGCTGAACCAGAGGACACAGCTTAAAAATACAGGGTAGACCATTTAGGACAGAGATGAGGAGAAACATCTTCACCCAGAGAGTGGTGACTGTGTGGAATGCTCTGCCCCAGAGGGCAGTGGAGGCCCAGTCTCTGGATTAATTTAAGAAAGAGTTGGATCAAGCTCTCAAGTATAGTGGAATCAAGGGTTATGGAGATAAGGCAGGAACAGGATACTGATTAAGGATGATCAGCCATGATCATAATGAATGGTGGTGCAGGCTCGAAGGGCAGAATGGCCTACTCCTGCACCTATTGTCTATTGTCTGTTTCCGTGCTGTACATCTCGATGACTCTGATTCTAAATGTAAACTTTTCCTTTGCTTTTACCACAGTCCAATCTGTAAATGTGATCAAAACAGATTTGGCTCTTCAGGGGACAAAATCATCACTTTGCCAGCTTCATTCCAAAACATTTAACCTGGAAAACCTGCTTCCAATTCCATTTCCCATAGTTTTGTTATCTGATATAATGTAACCAAGGCTTTGCAAACAGTTTGCACCTCCAGTTCGTGTGAGTGGCATTCCGCTTCTTTTATTTTGTCGTAAGATCTGACAGACTCTGAAACAAAAACAGTTTTGCCAGAAGCTGTTTTGTTTTTAAAAAATGGTCTCATTAATGAAGACCCAATTCACACATTAACGTGCTTTGCTGATGATCAGGCAGATCTCAGATTTCGATGCCTCAATTCTGCCATCTACTGGTAACACTCTGTGTCGCATGCATCCATCTTGTCAGTGTGTGCTTTTTATCTCAAGTGTTGTAAAAATGTAATTATGCTTTTTCCAAATTCCCTGTCAGCTTCAAATTACAGCATGTCACTTTTATTACAGTGCATTTTAAGTCAGATCCCATCAAGGCAAAGGACATCCAACGATGGTTAAATAAAATCAGATGCTGAAGGGCAGGAAAATGCATATCAAGGAGAGACAGAAAAATCAAGAAATCAGTTGGGATTGAGGTGGCTGTATTAGAGTCATAGAGATGTACAGCATGGAAACAGACCCTTCAGTCCAACCCGTCCATGCCGACCATATATCCCAACCCAATCTAGTCCCACCTGCCAGCGCCTGGCCCATATCCCTCCAAACCCTTCCTATTCATATACCCATCCAAGTAGATCCAGCCAAGAAAATTGAAGAACATGGTACTGAGGTATAGGGCTGCCCCAAGGAGCTCCATCATGTATTTTTTAAATAAAACCTTCCGAATACAAGACCACTTTCATTGAGAAGGTCAAGGGCAGCAGATACCTGGGAACACCACTACCTGACAGCTCCCCTCCACTCACCGTCGTGACTTGGTAACACATTCCTTCACTGTCACTGGGTCAAATCCTGGAGTTCCCTCCCTAATCGCATTTAGGGTCAACCTACAGCATATGGACTGTGGCAGTTCAAGAAGGCAGCTCACCACCACCTTCTCAAGGTCAACTAGGGGCGGGCAATAAACGCTGGCCCAGCCAGTCCTGCCCACATCCCAGTTGGATTTTTTTCTACATTGTAACTTCCCTGATTCAGAGTAAAACTTCGGAGTGGTTAAGTAAGTTGGTGGAAGGGTGGAAGACACAAGACATAGTTTCAAGAAAAGCGAACATGGGAGAAGGATTGAAATCAGATGCTCTGGATTTCAAATAGGATGGTCAGTAACTGGAAGCTCAGTACTGAGGGATTACACTTGCAGATGACTCCATAAACAGACAGTCCAGTGTCCTGCTAAGAGGCAGACCAGAACTATGCAATGAACTAAAATAATAGGATAAGAGGAAGAACAGTGGGCTCTCCAGCCTATTGAGCTTGTTCCAGTTAAATCATAGCTAATTGTGATCTTAATTCCAGCTACTGATCTTGGTCCTATGCTCCTCGCTTGACAAATATCCATTAACCTCAGTTTGGACATTTTTAATTGTGCCCCAACCTCAGCACTTTTGTTTTGATTTGGGGTGGTGGTTGGAATAGGAGGGGAGAGCAATCCAGAATTCCACGACCCAGCATGTGAGGGAATGTTTTCTAGTGACACTGTGATTGTTTGGCTGTAGCTTATGACAATTCCTCATAACCAGACCTTGCCTCCCCTCCATTCCCAACAAGGAAAGTTCGGAGCTACTTGAGGAAGTGGCTGATTGTGGAGATCCAGTACTCCTGGAGTTGACACAAGTTAATGAGATAATCAATGACTTTAATGTATGTGTTTGATGGAAGTTTACAGAAAACACTGACCACGTTCGCATACACAATAAGAACGCTGTTTATTACAAGCAAATGCATTCTAGCCACAGGTAAATAAAAATACGGACTATCAGCTTACAAGTCAATTAAATTTCCTACATACATACAGACAGACAAAATAAAACATTGGTGTTATGTGTGAGGGAAACACAACAGACCCTGATAAGATGTTCCTTTTCTTTCCCAAGACTTTGTTTTTTTCCCCAAGGTTCTTTCAGTTCCTCCCAGGTGGCAATTGCTACACTAACTACAAAGTCTCTCGAGGTGGAGACAATGGTTTACAGCAACTGGTGAGAGAAAAATAGCTGGCTTTTCTTTTCAGGCTTCATGTACTTTTACTGCACAGAGCCAGGGTCACAGCTTCTGGTCTTCCAGTGGTTCACCCAGTCATGAAGACTTCTATCCCATACCATTCACACCCATGAGTTGTCCAGCTGCTCAGGAACCAATCAGAGGCTTGATTGTCAGGCTAATGACCTTTGACATCCACAACTGGTTATGATTGCACAAATCAATCAGCTACCTATGGCTGGCCGAATCTCATTCTGCCCCCCTTGTGCCATGCCATCTTTGCTCTTCTCGCTACCCCCTCCCTCACTTATCGAGCCTCTGTGTAAATACCCTGCATATAATGAGTTCCTGTAACTTGTGTTTAAAGGTGTTGCAATTCTTTCCACAGCCCTTGGTTTTAAAAGAGTCTTTTTCCCCTTTCTGTCCAAAGATGAAGAAAAATAGAAAGACACTGTCTTTACATTTTTTTCTACGGATTCTGTTTTATCATTTCAAACATTTTTAATTAGATCACGCCTTAAACTTCTGTCCTCAAAGGAATTGGTGATGTGTGTAGAATTTTGCAAAATCTCATTACTGCGATCCTTTTGAGTGCTGAAGAATTCCTGCTGCCCCTTGTCAGGGTCATCATATCCTTTTTCTGTCTAGTGCCCAGTTGTGAATGCCAAACTTTAAATGGGGTCTAACTCTAACATTGTATAAACGTAATATAACTTCTGTCTCTTTGTATTGCATCTTCCCTGGAATAAACACCAGCGTTTTATTCAATCATGTTTATGCCCGTTCTCTAGCTTCAAGTGGTTTTCATTGTTGGACTTCACAATTCCCCTCCTCCATATCTCCTTGCTCCATATGAAATTTCATCTGGCACAGTTTTGCCTGGAACGATGGTGGGTGAAGTGCATTGTAAGATTTGCAGACAGAATAGCAAAATAGGTTATTGTTGTACTGCCTAGATGGTGATGACATGTCAAAGGAGACTTGGTGGACTCAATGCTTAACATATCCAGACAAAAGGGGAATATCTCAATAAGATTGAATTTCATAGGAAAGACAGTAGACATATGTGGCCAGATGGCTTGTTCAAGATGTACAGTACTCCAACCAAACTAGACATTGAGTAAGTTAAAAATCACACAACACCAGGTTATATTTCAACAGGTTTAATTGGAAGCACACTAGCTTTCGGAGCACCGCACAACCACCTGATGAAGGAGTGGCACTCTGAAAGCTAGTGTGCTTCCAATTAAACCTGTTGGAATATAACCTGGTGTTGTGTGGCTTTTAACTTTGTACACCCTCGTCCAACACCGGCATCTCCAAATCAGAGCATTGAGGATTGAGTGTGGTACTGGTTGTTAATAAACAAAAGATACATTCAGCGAGTGAAGGCAGTGCAGAGTATAGACATGGTTCTGTTTCATAGTTTAAAGGCTGGACTGGTGAGTAAAAGCTGTAAAGAATTGGGTTTGTTAAGAAAGTAGAAATTAATAGAATTTATCAGGGTATCCAAGATATTGTTGTCATTCGAATAAGAGTTAAGTTTAGAGTGGTGCTGGAAAAGCACAGCAGGTCAAGCAGTATCCGAGGGGCAGAAACCTGATGAAGGGCTTTTGCCCAAAACGTCAATTTTCCAGCACCATTTTAATCTTGACTCTAATCTTCAGTATCTGCAGTCCTCACTTTCACCTACTCATTCTAAGTAAGGCCGGCAAAGAAATGGAAAAGCCAAAAAGTGGATGATTGATAGAAGCCCATAAAATTATGAGATGCCTAGGTAGGGTGAACGGTCAGAATCTTCCTTCCCAGAGTTGAAATGCGTAATAATAGGGGACATGCATTTAAGGCGAGAGGGGGAAAGTTCGAGTGAGACGTGAGGAGCAAGTCTTTTAAACAGAGAATGGGAGGCTCCTGCAATGAGCTGCCAGGTGTGATGGTGGAGACAGATACAATTGGGCCATTTAAGGGACTTACAGGTAAGCACATGAATATGCAAGGGTTAGAGGGAATGGACCATGGGCAGTGGAAGGGATGAGTTCATTTGGCGTCATGTTCAGCACAACATGGTGGGCTGAAGGGTCCGTTTCTGTGTTGTACTGTTCAATGGTCTATATTCTATGATTACTTCAAACTAAATTGAGTCCTGAACAAAGCAACATTGTTTCTGACTCGTAAAATGCAAATTTGGCAATTTTCTTTCAGATTGATTCTGTCATTACAGAGTGATGAACATATTGAATAGACTGATAGATAGAGCAGCGGCAATGATTCAGAGAACAGTAAGGCAGGGACTTTCTGAATTGGTGAATTAATACAGGCCAAAGGAGTTTTCCCATCCATTGAGGGATTGTGCACTCACTTGGCAGAGCTGGGCTTAGACCTGGACAGTGGGAAATCTCATACCTCAAGCAGGGGGGGAAGGGTGTCTCTGCCGACTGCAGAGAGTACAATGTGGGATGAGGAAACTGAGAGTCCAACAGCTGTGGATCCTCAGGACTGGGTCTAAATGGATTGAATCTGAGCATGTTCTGGGGGAGGAGGCACAAGGTTGTGTGGGGCTTGGTAGGCACTCTTTTTTTGAGGCTTTGTTCGTAAGTAGTGGGTCCTTTCTGAAATGAACCGAGCCGATGTAGGACATGGAGAAACTCAGTGGGTCTGGCAGTATTAATGCGGAGAGAAAAAGAGCTAACGCATTAAGGAAAGTACAGATATTCCTCAGAAATAACAGCTCATGACAAGAATCACTTTGGATGCAAAATAGAACCATACAATCCCGACAGTGTGGAAGCAGGCCATTCAGCCCATCCAGTCCACACTCATCCTCTGAAGAGCATGCTATTCAGAACCCCCACCCCCAACCTTATCATAGTAACCCTGCATTCCCCATGGCTAATCAAACTAGCTTGCACAATATATTAACTTGATTTCGCCATTAACTCTATTTCTCTCTGTATGATGCTGCCACATCAACTGTGGTTTTTCCAGCAAATCCTGTTTCCATTTCAGATTGCCTGAATATTTTGTTTTATTTTTAATGTACAAGGCGCTGTGGTTAATCCTTGGTTTATACTGTGCTGTTACAATTGACCTCATGCCTCTGAACTAGAGATGTACCAAATAAGAGGTGAGTCCACCTCGAACATGCTAACAAGTGGCCAGTAATTGGTTGCATACACGTATAGATGTGCCACTGATGACCAGAAATCTGCCTCCTCACGGGCTCAGAAATGATGTCTGACTCCTTTGGCAATTTGGCCCTGTGAAAACATAACCCAAAATCTCAGCATTGTTAAGTGATGATAGAGTAAATTAAAGGGACAGTGGTAACATGTAGAGGGTTGAGTCAATGGAGATTTGCCAGGATTGAGCAACGTGTTCAACATTGTTGCTGTCCCGTGCTATGTAAGGCTTACAAATTCTGCACAGTGCCTGGAAATTAGGCAACAGTCACATATCCAGGGCATCCATTTGTTATCCTAATGAGCACCAAACTTGTTTTCAGGAATGATGTCTTCTCCGAAGGGGTTTCAACAAAGAGCTAATGGATCACTAATTGCGAAATCAATACCCATTACACTGCTGTCATTCTGGTTCTTTATAGATTGTTAAAGCCATTCCATCAAACACTCAATTAGTGTATATACATATACATATACACACATATAAATCTCCAAATCAAAACGTAATGGGTTCCTACTATTATTACTTTCATGTCAAGTTGATGATGAAGATGATTTCTGCAGCAGCAATAGTTGATGGAATAATGGCTCTCCATTTTACTGCCTGCTTTGTTCTGACAGGATGCAATGTTTTGTGACAGAAAATCTCCATTACACAATTTTGCAATGCCTTTTGCTCAAACTTTGTAAAAGTTTTGCAGAGAGGAGATGGCTCACTGAAGTGAGCTGACATTGCACAAAGAAGCAGAGAGCATTGATAAGTGATCTGCTTCTTGGGGAAAAAAACTACATCTATTCAATGTGTACTAACTCGAAGCATTGAATCCTGGCCTTATTTCACAGAGTTCCTAAACCAAAATACACTGCTGTAAGCCATCCTTGAAGACGATGGGAAAGGGTGTGTGCTGCTTATGGCAAACAAATTTATGTCATGCCAATCATTTTGTTCCAAAGATTGTGTTTCCAGTTAACAAGCATCTGCACTTGTATTGCATTTGATATTATTTTGGTGCAGATATTCCATTTGAATACATTACTGGCTTCTCCCAGTTCTTGTAGATTGAATGTTCTGCCATGCAGTTGAAGAATTCAGTTAACTAGTTCATCAGCACAACGTCTGCAGTAGGTTTTCGACAGACACGTTAAAGATTGAACTTCTGGTCAGACCCTGAAAAATTATAGAGTGTCTCATTTGCAATGTCTCCTCAGATTGGGAGAATCTCACCTTATTTTTAATCTCATGTCAATCAACTGAATCTTTGACCCAATATATTGTCAGTTGTTGGAGTGGGGTGTAAAGGGGTCTAGGCATCGAGTACATTTTGCAGCACTGTCTGAATGCTGGTAATCACACAGCGATCAACAACTTTTCAGCAATTCCTTCACGGGTTGGAAATGTTTCTGGCTGTAGGTCACTCTCTGAATTGGCCTCAAGGAGATGGTGATGGATCACTGTTTCAGTTGCAGGGCAATTTCAGAAAATGCACAATACCAGGTTACAGTCCAACAAGGTTATTTGAAATCACAAGCTTTCAGGGTGTTGCTTCTTTGTCAGCAATACTCTGAAAACTTGTGATTTCGAATAAACTTGTTGGACTATAACCTGGTATCATGTGACTTCTGAAATTGTCCACCTGAGTCCAACACCATCATCAGTTGCAGGAGTGCACAGTACCCCAGAATACTATGACATCTCTGTAGCAGTTTGGAACAACTGACTGAAATATTTAAGAGTCAATCACGATGCTGCAGGCCTGGCTTCTCATGTAGCCCAACCTGGCAAGGAAAACAGATTTCCTTTTCTATTAGTGATCCAATTAATCGCCTCCTTCTCGCCATTATTGAGATGAGCTTTTGATTCCTGACTTATTAATTCACTGAGTTTTAAATCTCAGAAAGAATTTGAACCTGCCCAACCAAGGTGTTAACCTGGATGACCATCCCAGTGATATCGCCACCAAACTATCACCTCTTCTTGAGAGGCTGGTGCAATCTCTCTGCAGCCAACTAGAGGTATTCAAGGGAAAGATCGGAGAATGGCCCCTTTAATGGGGGTGGAAGGGTGGCTCCGTGGTTAGCACTGCTGATTCACAGCACTAGGGACTCCGATTCGATTCCACCCTTCTGTGACTGTCTTTGTGGAGTTTAAACATTCTCTCCCTGTCTCCGTAGGTTCCTCCCACAGTCTAAAGATGTGCAGGTAAGGTGGATTGGCCATTCTAAATTTTCCCATAGCTATCCTGGATTGCATAGGCTAGATGGGTTAACCATGGGAAATGTGGGGTTACAGGGATGGATGGAGATGGGCAGGATGCCCTTTGGAGGATTGGTGCAGTATCAATGGGCTGAATGGCCTCTGCATTATAACAATTATAACTGTACTCCATAGTGCAGTAGATATTGAGTCCATTATTACCATATAGGCATTGGACTTTGGTGCTGGATGAATGTGTCAGAGAGAGATGAGAATTGGGAGCGTCATTCACCAATGCAGAGTATTGACTGTTCCTGCTGGCTCCACTAACAGATCCTGCTGTGAGTTGAGTGTCAGCACGATGGTTTCAGAAGCACTAATGACAGTGAGGTTGGGGTGGTGGGTCAGGAGGATAAACATGAAAAGCATCTAATGTGAGAAAGAGTGTGCGAGAGTTCATGCTCAAGAGTTTTTGAATGCAGAGATGACCAGCGAGTTCCATGGTAAATCTTGAAGCTGTTTTGCACAGGGAGTTAACAGTGCATCAGAGTGTGACTATGCTGCTGGCAATATTGATAATAGGAAGCAAAGGGTTTTGGTGGAAGGTTGCTTGTCACTAGTGGAGTATCACAGGGGTTGGTGCTGGGTTCATTGCTGTTTGTTATCTATATCAATGATTTGGAATGAGAATGTACAAGGAATGATTAGTAAGTTTGCAGATGACACTAAAATAGGTGGTATCGTGGACAGGTTATCAGAAATTGCAGTAGGGCCTTGATCAGCTGGTGAAATGGACTGAGAAATAGCAAATGGAAGTTAATGTAGATAAGTGTGAGGTCTTGCATTTTGGAAATCAAATCAAGGTAGGAGTTTCATGGTGAATGCTAGGGCTTAAGGAGTGAAGTGGAAGAGAGAGAATTTGGAGTTCAAGTTCACATTTCTCTGGAAGTGGAGACAGGGCAGTGAAGGTGGCTTTTGGCACACTGGTCTTCATCAGTCACGGCACAGAAGTTGGAAAGTTATGTTGTAGTTGTACCACACATTGGTGAGGCCAACTTGGATATTGTGTTCAGTTTTGGTCACCTTGCTCTAGGAATGATGCGATTAAACTGGAAAGAGTGCAGATGAAATTTACAGGGATGTTGCGAGGTCTCAATGGTCTGAGTTGTAGGGAGAGGTTGGACAAGCCATGATTGTTTTCTTTAGAGAGTAGGAGACTGAGGGGTGTCTGAGTGTATAAAATCATGAGAGGCATGGATAGGGTGAATGCACTCAGTCTTTTTCCCAGGTTGGGGAATCAAGGACCAGAGGGCATCAATTTAAGATTAAAGGAGAAAGAATAAAAGGGAACCTGAGGGGCAACTTTTTTAAATAGAGGGTGGTACGCATATAGAATGAGTTGCCTGCAGAAGTGGTTGAGGCAGGTACATTAACAATATTTAAAAGGCTTTGGATAAATACATGGATAGGAAAGGTTTAGAAGGACTTGGGCCAAGTGCAGGAAAATGGGGTTAGCGTGTATGGACATTTTGGTCGGCATGAACCAGTTTGAGGCAAAGGGCGTGTCCCTATGCTGTAGGACTCTATGACTGTGATTCTATGATTTGAACATTAGATTGTCACGAGGATCTATCATAGTGCAATGGGACAGACTGTACCCAATTATGTTATGCTGATTGGCTCATATGAATATTCATTTCTGTGAGTTCTGCACCTCTAAATTGTCAGGAACTCATGTAGAATAGAAACAATCAAGATATATCTGCTCACAGATTAAATCCGATGGATAGCCTCAGTTGTAAACCTCATACAATAGATGTAGACAAGATTGGGGATTAAACCCAATCCTTGATCACTGACATACCTCACAGCCCTTGTTGCCATTTTTGCCCCAGTCAATTTCAAGCTCTATAGATGTCCCATTTCACTGCCATATTATATCAATCTCCTACAGTACAGATAGGAATGTGATTTAAACTTAACAATCGCAAGTCAGAATCTCAGAGTGAAAAAAACCTTGCAGCAAAATGGTAGAGGGGATACCCCTTCTAGAAGGCACGTGGCCTTCAGAGCACTGCTTGTGGGTTGGGAGGAGCTGGGGTTTCTCTCCCAAAACTAAAAGGCAGGCCTTCAGTCAATCTCCCTTCTGCGAACGGCCACCCCCTCCAGCTCCTTCTTTAACTGGGCCCCCGAGCCCTAGCAAACACCACCCATGCCCTTCCTCCATCTCACTAGTGCAAACTTTTGACCTTCTAACACACCCAGCCCTAATCTCTAACTTTCGTCTGTCTGACCACTGTGGAGGATTATCCCCAAGGCCTGCCACCTCCTGCCATTGGCTCTCCCTCTGGAACATTGTGTTGACCAGCAACACAATGAGAAACTGGAGTAAAATTAGTAAACCTTGAGCTTCTGTTGGGGAATTCATCAGGGCCTGGATTCACAAGCCCTTCTCGCACCAGTCCAGCTGCACCTCCATAGTATTTCTGTTCCTCCACTGCACCATCTCTGCCTTCCTCTCAATATCAGGTCCCATACACAGCAATTAAATACAGAGCCATTACAGCACAGAAGGAAGCCATTTGGTCTACTGAGTCCATGCTAAACTCTCCTCTGATTGTGCCACCAGGTATTATTTAAAATTTAATTAAAAATAAGGAAAGGAGGGAGTACATGCAACAGATTTTATGGAGAATAGAAGGCCAAGAGGAAATCTGATAAGCTTTCAAAATCACAGATAGAGGGTGAAACTGTTTCTGCTCCTAAACCGATCGCGAACCACAGGGCATAGTTTTAACGTGTTTGACAAAAGAAATAAAGGCGAGAGAAAAAGGAACTTTTTCATGGAGTGAGTAGTTGGAAATGTGGTGGAGGCAGGTTCAATTGAGGCAGTCCTGAGGGAATGAGTGGTTATTTAGATAGAAACAACATGCAGGTTAGAGACTGACACTAAGTTAAAACACCCAGAGAACCAGTGCTGACATAGAGTCATACAACACAGAAACAGACCCTTCGGTCCAATCAGTCCATGTCAATCATAATCCCAAACTAAACTAGCCCCACCTGCCTGCTGTTGGCCCACACCCCTCCAAACCTTTCCTCATCATGTATTTATCAAAATACCTTTTAACATTGTAACTGTACCCACATCCATCCTTCATCTGGAAGTTATTTCACACACAAACCCACTCTGTGTAAAAAATTGCCCCTTTATGTCTTTTTAAAAGCTCTCTTCTCTCAGGTTAAAAATGTGCCCCCTAGTCTTGAAATCCCCCACCCTCAGGAAAAGACAACTACCTTTAACCCTATCTATGTCCCTCATGACTTTATAAACCTCTATAAAGTCACCTTCCAGTGAAGAAAGACCCAGCCTATCCAAGCTTTCCTTATAACTCAAACCTTCCATACGCGGCAACATACTAGTGAATCTCTTCTGAACCCTCTCCAGCTTAGTAATGTCATTTCTATCACAGGGCAACCAGAGCTGGACACAGTACTCCAGAAGGGGCCTCACCAATGTGCTGAACAACCTCAACATGATGTCCCAACCCCTATACTCAAAGGACTGAGCAATGAAGGCAGGCGTGCTAAATGCCTGTTTAATCACCCAGTCCATATGTGACACAAACTTTAAAGAATTATGTACCTGAACCTCGAGATCTCTCTGTCCTACAACACAACCTAAGGCCCTACCATTAATTGCATAAGTCCTGTCCCTGTTTGTTATACCAAAATGCAATACCTTCTATTTATCCAGACGTGAACTCTATCTGCCATTTTTCAGACCATTGACCCGTTTGATCAAGATCAGTCTGTAATCTTAGAAAACTCCTTCACTGTCTATGCCGTCACCAATTTTGGTGTCATCCCCAAACCTACTAACTCTGCCTTCCATATTCTCACCCAAATCATTTACATAAATGACAAACAGAAGGGACCCAGAACCAACATGAGGGACCAAATGGCCTCTTATTACACTGTAGCAATTCTGTGATTTAAGCCGGGTTGGGGGTGGGGCGGGGAGTGGGGGGGAGTGGGTGGGTGGTGAGGGCATTATAATGGAAACAGAATGCAATGCTTGGAATCAAAGGTTAGGTTTGAATTATAAACCTCTATAAAGTCACCTTCCAGTGAAGAAAGTCCCAGCCTATCCAAGCTTTCCTTATAACTCAAACCTTCCAAACGCAGCAACATACTAGTAAATCTGAATTCTGAAACAAGGAAGTATGTTAATAGAGCAATTGCTGTGGCTTCCCAAAAATATCATAGTTTTGTAAAACCTACACTCGAGCCACTGTCAAAGAAGCAAAGCCAGCTAGAAATTTGTAGGCTTCATTTGAAGGTTCCAACCACAGCACCAGAACAATTGGACAGCTTTGTGAAGTATTTTTCTTTTGATGAAATTGGCTGAGGGAGAAATATTGGCCAGAATGCCAGTAGAAACATCCAAGGTGTTCATTAGATGATGCTGTGGCATCCTGTTGAATTGCCAGGACTGACAGACTCCGCTTTGGCATAATCTCTTGACAGCACAGTGTGAGTCTCGATTGCTTTCTCAGGCAAGGTTCAAAACATGATGCTCAGGGGGTCAGACAACGTGTGATCATTAAGTTAAACAGACTGCATGCTTATTTAGAGGCATGCTGATGAAGGGCTTTTGCCCGAAACGTCGATTGTCCTGCTCCTCAGATGCTGCCTGACCTGCTGTGCTTTTCCAGCACCACTCTAATCTAGACTGTGATTTCCAGCATCTGCAGTCTTCACTTTTGCCTGTGTACTTATTTATACAGACTATAGTTATTTTAATCAACCTGGTCAATGCTTGCCCCCTGGGCACAAGAGACCTGAACCTGGGCCTCTTAGTTTAGGGGTAGCAACTTTATCATTGCAGCACAGGACCTCTTTGTTCATGAAGTGCCTAGTCAAATACTGAAGGGAGTGTTGATTGGGTAAAACAGCCAATAAAAAGGAAAGGGTTATTCAGGGTTGATTTGTGGAAGCATATTTTTTATTCGCTCTGTGACCCATGGTCAAAAGACTCACTTCAGCATTTAATTAATAGGTACGCATGATCAGTTACTTATTCTCTCAGAGGAAGTGGTGGAGGCTGGTACAATTGCAACATTTAAGAGGCATTTGGATGGGTAAATGAATAGGAAGGGTTTGGAGGGATATGGGGCGGGTGCTGGCAGGTAGGACTAGATTGGGTTGGAATATCTGGTCGGCATGGACGGGTTGGAGCGAAGGGTCTGTTTCCATGCTGTACACCTCTGTCAACTATATTCCTGTAAGACATTGGATACGGAGTGCTTGTTCTCTGGTGAAATAACTCTTTTACCTTCCTTTACTTTATCGTAGACCTTGGAAGGTGAGGTGTTAGTCAATTCCACTCTACAGAGGTTGTCATGATCCTCCACTGCGCAGAAATGCCGACTGACAAATGATTACCACACACTAAGCCACTTGATTGAACTTTGATGACCTGAACTAATAAGGGATGTGTTGCACAAGATGAACAGAAGCTTGAGTCAAATGCAAAATGTTTTACTCAAAATTCATTGAGGGTTGATTTTACTTCTTGTATAAAGAACATATCTCAATTCCTTAACTCACTGAAGTTAAAGCACTGAATTTAAAGGAAAAAATTACTTGAAGCCTTTCAAAATTTGCAACCAGCTGAACAAAACAGAACAAAACTCAGTGAAATGCAGGATCCCAAGTTATTAATAACGCTGAAATGAACACAACTTATGATAGACAAGTAGAATTTGATCTAATTAATGTTCATCTCACACTTTCCACATTAATTAGTTCCGCATCCCATGTTCCAGAAAAGGTTTTGCCAGTACATTCACTGAGTACATGGTTAATAAAACCTATCACCATATATATATCCTCTCAAATTCCACAATAGAAAAAAAAAACACATTCCATTCTAGTATATGGTTATTATTGTCAAATAGAATTCCTTTTGGGGAATGAAGTATTTTATAAGGAGCCATGAGACTGGAAAAGTGTGTGCAAAAGGGGGACAAGTAATAGATTTTTTTTAAAACCAAAGCACTGCATAAGGCTCACTGAGTAAAAATTAAGCAGTTTTTTTTGACATTCTTAACCTTACTGAATGAAATAAGGGCCACGAATCAGCCCTTTAAGTTTGCAGGCTTTAATGTTGCAACAAACCCAGATGGCAGTGAATGGCTCCCGTTGGCACCTTTAAGAAAGTGGTTTCTTTCCATTCTGCCACCACGTTATGGTTTTAAAAACCAGAGCAGTTGTCTTCTGGATGGTTCAAGCTAATTCTGATGGTTAGTGAAGGCTTCAACGGTGGAAGCCAACTTTACTTCGAAGATGATAAAGCGCACATGTAAATGATCAAAGAACACACGAGGAACACAAAACTGTTGGTGAAAGAAGAAGTCATTCATTCAGCCCCTCAATGCTGTTCAACCATTCAATCAGATGGTGGTTAATCTGCTTGGCAAGTCTTCCACCCACATTGGTTCCATGTCCATTAATAATAAACCAAAAGCTACCAAGCTATGTTTGAAATCCGCAGTAGATCAAGCCTTCAGTTCTTTTTGAGGGCAAGCGATCCACAATTTCGCTACTCTTTCTGAGAACAGAAGTCTGTTTTCATGTCACCTTTGGAAGGCTCTGTCATAGTTTCAAGGTCATGGCCCCTTTGTCTAGATTCTCCCACGAGGGAGAATCGTTTCTCTCTAGCCAACCTTATAAACTCCTTTTGATCATTTTACCAACCTCAATTAGATCACCTATATTCAAGGGAATAAGCCTTGTTCAGAATTGAGTATTATGTGAATGTCATATTGTATCACTTGTATCTATTATACATGGCATGCACTTTGACTAAGCTGAGTAAAGAATAGTCATGGCACATTAGCAGCAGCAAAGGGAAACTGTGGAGATATCTTAGTGCCCTGTCGAACTAGGACAGGCATGGAAGAGTTGGAAGCAATTAGGCTATTGTTAAGTTGAACATCAGTAAAAGAAACAAGGAGACTTCAGGGGTTAAGTTATGAGGAGGGAATATACAAATTAGATCTGTAATGTCTAGAAGTTAAAGGGGTGATCAAGATATAAACAGGAAAGGGCAGGATAAGGTAAATATAAATTATTTTCACTGGTTGGGGATTCTCGAGCCACAGGCTGAGTTTGACAATGAGGGTCAGACCACTCAGGAGAGATGTTAGGAAGCACTTTGAGGTTTGGAACTCTTGTCCACAAATGACAATGGGTGCTTGATCAGTTATTAATTTTAAAATCTGAGATATGTAATTTTTTATTAAGCACAGGGACTAAGGGATATGGGCCAAAAGCCGATAATTGGAAGTAGGCCACAGTTCAGGCATGATCGTATTGAATGGTGGAACAGGCTTGAGGGGCTGAATGGCCTACTCCTGTTATTACATTCCTAGGTTCCCATAAAGGCGGAAATTACAAAGGAATAGAAATAAATGATTCGGTAATTACAAGACGACGAGGAAAACCCCTGGAAAAGGTGATGCCTTGGATTATTTGAAGGGATTGGGAAACTTCTTGTTGAAAAGTAGGTCTGCAGGGTAGATATTTCTGAATCAAGCTGTTCTAAACTGTTACTACACATTGCTGCAGCAAGTAGGATTTGAACCTACTGTCTCAGAGGTAGCAGCACTATCACTGCACTAGAATTCTTTCCGAGTCCCTGAATGACACAGCACTGGTCTAAAGGTTGGACAAATCGTGGAAGACTGGCAGTGAGGGGATTCTTGACATCAAGAGTAAGAAGTCCCAGTTTCCAATCAAGTGCTGAAAGGTGAGATCAGAATCTCACTAGAGAGCAGCAAAGTGCCTATTTGCACACATTAGCATGTCATTATGAGTTAATCTCACCTCATTGATAGGCAATTCCCCATTCTCCCACCTTCTCAATAGAAACTATATGGTGTCAATTCCCAACATGAAAGGCAGGGCAGGCTATTGGCAACTCCAGCTTGCTGCCTTCTCCTCCAAACCTGTACCATGGACACCTGGCACCTCACACGGCAAGTGACTGCATGCCAGCTCCACCCACCGATGTTGGCATTGGACACATACCCAGCCTCACGGCACATATCCGCCTCACTTACAATACAATTCTGATTTCTGTGCTGCACTTTGGTGTGTGTGCTGGCACCTCTCGTTGTGCTGCTGTAACCAAGTCACTTTGCGTATAGGGAAGGCTTGGACTGGATGAGGGTGTAATTCAGGGCTCCTCACCTGTTCTGCTCATGCTCACTCACTCTGTACCAACTTTAATGCCCACAACACCTCTGCCTTGCCTTCTTGTGCTTTGGCCTTCAATCAGAGCTTAAGGCTCACAGTATTGCTCTCTCTGCCTTGCCTTTTAGTGCAGACACAAAGCCAAGCAGTTTCTCATGCTGGTTCACAGTGATCAGTCAAAGGGGTGGACATGCTGCCCTACGGCAATGTGCTACAACAATCTCACACATGGACCATGTGCTAGCAGCAAACATGCTGTATGTACTTCACCCAAATCGCCAGGTCTCAAAATCCATGGAGAGGAGTCCTCAGTCAGGGGTTCTCTGTACAGGAAAACAAGGGCAATGTTTGTTCCCAATCCAGGGACATTTAAAAAAAAGAGCTGACAGCATTTAGCTCGGCCAACATTTATGTCCATGCCTACTTACCCAGAGGGCAGTTAATAGTCGAACAAATTGCTGTGGGTCTGCAGTCACATGTAGTTCAGAATAGGCAAGAATGACACCTTTCAACAACTGACCCACAGTCATCATTAGGCCATCTGTGCGGCCGGTGAATTGGCCATGCTAAATTGCCCACAATATTAGGCGCATTTGTCAGGGGTAAATATCGGGTGGGGGAATGGGTGTGGGTGGGTTGCTTTTCAGAGGGTCAGTATGGATATGTTGGGCCGAAGGGCCTGTTTCCACACTGTAGGGAATCTAATCTAATTAGACTCTTAATTCTATGGCAGATGTGAGCTCAGATCTCCAGAACATTATGTGGGTCTCTGGAGGGATAGTTCAGCAATAATGTCTCTGGACTATCACCTCCTGTTGAGTGTGGTCTGTTGGCTTCCTGGAGTGGTCAGGGTGTCGGTCAGGGAGTATGTGTCACTGCAGTCAATCCTGTCGGTCCAGGGAACCTAGTCTGGGAAGTCATGTAAGACATATAGCTGCACAGAGATCAGTCAGGAGTTTGGTTGCACACATCCGGGCTATCTGTCTACATTGGGCAGTGGTGGGTCATGGTCAGCTCTGAGGGTCAGCTCAATTAAATTCCAGGGGTGTTGTCAGGGGCCACTGATATGGTAAGGAATTTAGGGCAGTGAATCCTGGTGTGTGCTGAGATACAGAACGGACTAGAATTGTGAATCTCAACATAGAGGGGTGAGAGATGACAGAGCATTGGAGGACATGGGTTGCTGCAGGAGAGAAGGGTGTCGATGGTCAACCCCTCCCTAGCCTTTACAGGGTAGGTATATGGAGGTGAGGGGGCCAGTGCATGGTGGTGGGGCATGACTGAGCTGCAGGAGTGGGGCTCAGGAAGTAGTGTTCAGCGATCCTCCTCATGCCACTTATTAAAGCCCCATGGAAATAGCAAATGGATGTGACCACACCTAGATTGGGCGGAGTGGGTGTTTGTTTTCTGTCTGAGCATGCAGGCTCTGCTTGTGAGTGTGATGTGAGACCCATCAAGGGGCAATCGTATAAATCAGGTACTTGCACAGCCCAGCCTAAAGACATCTGCAATTGTAGTACCCTGCACATGAAATACACACAGTCTCCAACTGGGGGGACAAACAAATCCAGGCCACAAGCATATCATTGGTCATTGAATCAGAGAATTGTAGAATCCCTACAGTGTGAAAGTAGGCCATCAAGTCCCACCGATCCTCCAAAGAGCATCCCAACCGGACCTACCTCCTCACCCTACCCTCCTGTATTTCCCATTATGGTCATCCCTGTGAAGCAGAGTTAGTCACAGGCAAACTTACTTCAAGCCACAATTCACAAAGTCCTCAATAGGTCACATAAGGTCACAGAGCCAACTTGCTCTTAAATGGAAAGCTGTCTTTCTTGGGTGGTGTGGGGGATGGGATGTTGGTGGGGGAAGGGGATGTTGGTGAGGGAGGGTATGGTGGTGGTGGGGGGGGGAAGGGGATGGTGATGGGGAGGGGGATGGTGATGTGCAGGAGGGGGATGGTGGTGTTGGGGGAAGGAGAAGTTCATTCAACTGATGCAATGTATTAAACAAACATAGATTGATATGAACATAGGAGGTATAAGTTATTAAGTTTGCAGATGACACAAAAGTTGGAGGTATAGTGGACAGTAAAGAAGGTTTTCTCAGAGTACAATGGGATTTTGATCAGATAGTCCAGTGGACTGAGGAGTGGCAGATGGAGTTTAATTTAGAGAAATGTGATGTTCTGATTTTTGGAAAAGTAAAGCAGAGCAAGACTTATACACTTAATCCTGGGGAGTGTTGCTGAATAAAGAGACCTTGGAGTGCAGGTTCATATCCCCTGAAAGTAGAGTTGCAGGTAGATAGGATAGTGAAGAAGGTGTTTGGTATGCTTTCTTTTATTGGTCAGAGTATTCAGTATAGGGATTGAGAGGTCATGTTGCAACTGTACAGGACATTGGTTAGTCCACTTTTGGAATGTTGCGTGCAATTCTGGTCTCCTTCCTATTGAAGGATGTTGTGAAACTTGAAAGGGTTCAGAAAAGATTTACAAGGATGTTGCCAGGGTTGGAGGATTTGAGCTATAGGAAGATGTTGAATAGGCTAGGGCTGTTTTCCCTGGAGCATCGGAATCTGAGGGGTGACCTTATAGAGGTTTATACAATCATGAGGGGCATGGATATGATAAATAGACACGGTATTTTTCCTGGGGTGGGGGAATCCAGAATTCAAGGGCATAGGTTTAGGGTGAGAGGGGAAAGATATAAAAGGGACCTAAGGGGCAACGTATGGAATGAGCTGCCAGAGGAAGTGGTGGAAGCTGGTACAATTACAGCATTTAAAAGGCATCTGGATGGGTATATGAATAGGAAGGGTTTAGAGAGAAATGGGCCAAGTGCTGGCAAATGGGCCTAGATTAAGTTATGATATCTGGTCAGCATGAATGAGTTGGACCGTAGGGTCTGTTTCGTGCTGTATATCTCTATGACTCTATAACTCTAAATCTTTAATCACTTAGAATGGGGACGCAGGTTTTGATTTATTAATATGCAAATCCCTAAACTTTCTTGTTGGAGTTCTCCATGACCCAGTGTACGCAGGGCATGACTAAACTGCCATTTGTGAATAATGTGAGAGCTGGCTGCTCACGAAGGATCTGTTGTGTTTCTGACCTTCCCCAAGCAGGCTCATTGTGACCATGATCAATGTATGCTGCCAGGCAACATCTTCACTGCTGCTGCCGTGCAGTACAGGTGCTGAGAAATGGAGGTGCAAGCCCAAGATCTGTGGCTACTGAGAAACCTCCACATGCTGGGTCAATGCTAAAGTTCCCCTCTGGATGAAGGTTCCTCTGGTTCAGGAAGGCCAGAGTCTGGTGCCTTCACTGCCATTTCCTCTGGTCGAGTGGGGCGTAATGTCACTGCAGACTGAGGATGCCTCAGACACTGCTGTTGGACCAGGCAGGACCCCAAGCAGTGAGGGGTGGGGGCATCCTCTCCCTATGGCTGCTTCACTGGGGACCTACAGAAGAATTGAAGGATCCCGACAGTGTGGAAGCAGGCCATTCAGCCCATTGAGTCCACATCGCCATTCTGAAGAGCAACCCATCCTATCTCTGTAACCCTGCACTTCCCATGGCTAATCCGCCTAGCCTGCACATCCATGGACACTGTGGTAATTTGGCATGGCCACTCCATCTAATCTACATAACTTTGGACTGTGTGGGATCTCCCAGCCCTCAGTTTTCATTAAAGCAGAAGCTGGTACAATTGTGCCAGATCACACTACTGCATCTCAGAGGGACAGCCCTTGACCTTGGTCTTTGAGCTGGTAACACCACCCCGCCCTCTCCCCTCCCAGGCACAAGATGCCATCATCTGCACACATGTGATATTGACAGGCCATATCAAAATATACAAGGAGAAAGTGAGGACTGCAGATGCTGGAGATCAGAGCTGAAAATGTGTTGCTGGAAAAGCGCAGCAGGTCAGGCAGCATCAAAGGAGCAGGAGAATCGACGTTTCGGGCATCAGCCTGAAGAAGGGCTGATGCCCGAAACGTCGATTCTCCTGATCCTTGGATGCTGCCTGACCTGCTGCGCTTTTCCAGCAACACATTTTCATATCAAAATATAGCAGACTCCCATCCCATTGATATACATGTCATCTGTAATCATTGGGAGCACTTCATAGAAGTCAGCGTTAGGTAATCTGGGAGCTGCTATGATGCCTCTGTCCTTGGTAACTCTCCTGCTTTTACTTAAAGCGCTGGGGGCCATATGACGGTGGGAGACAGGGGCTACCATCTGTAGTCATGGCTGATAAGACCATTCACTGACTGAGGCTGAACATACATGGAAGGTAGCAACAGGGCCCTTGGGTGACGCAGATGCCAGGCAACGGGAAGATGAAGTTCTGCTTCTTGGATTGGTCTGGGATGAAGCTCATAGTACAGAGCAGAGATAGTGTCATGGAGTCATAGAGATGTACATCATGATAACAGACCCTTCGGTCCAACTCGTCTATGCCGACCAGATATCCCAACCCAATTTAGTTCCACCTGCCAGCACCCAGCCCATATCCCTCCAAACCCTTCCTATTCATATACTCATCCAAATGCCTTTTAAATGCTGTAATTGTACTAGCCTCCACCACATCCTCTGGCAGCTCATTCCACACGTACCACCCTCTGCATGAAAAAGTTGCCCCTTAGGTCCCTTTTATATCTTTCCCCTCTCACCCTAAACCTATGCCCTCTAGTTCTGGACTCCCTGACCCCAGGGAAAAGCCTTTCTCTTTATCCTATCCATGCCCCTCATGATTTTATAAACCTCTATAAGGTCACCCCTCAGCCTCGGATGCTCCAATGAAAACAGCCCCAGCCTGTTCAGCCTCTCCCTATAGCTCAGATCCTCCAACCCTGGCAACATCCTTGTAAATCTTTTCTGAACCCTTTCAAGTTTCACAACCGATAAGAAGGAACCAGAATTGCACACAATATTCGGTCGATAACTGTACAACCGGAGCTGGGAAAGATATGGTGAATGTGATGGACTCTGGAAAGCTGGGAGAGCGACAGCAGGAGGAGTGGGGCATTTTGAGGCTGAGGAGCATCACCCTCTGCCTGATAGAGCACAGCTGTATTAGGTGCAACAAGCCGAACAGAATTTAATTGACACTGAGCTCCAACAGGGTGTCGTGATCACTCATCAACTGTCAATCCATTGCTGCTTGAAAGCCAAATAGTCCCTTTGTGCTCTCAGAGACCAAGAGCAGCTCACTTTATTGTTTATTCTGGTTGCTGCTGATGAACATGGATGCCTATAGCTACTTGAAGGCTTTCCAGGGTGTGATGGCACTACATTGAACAATGACAAGATATTGGCCAACAGGGAAACAGCAACACTCCCTTAAACAGGGAGAAGGCTGAGCATGGGTAAGCTCTGTTGCTTGGTTTGTTAGCAGAAATAAATGTATAAATGTGCACTTCTGTTTGCAATGAAGGATTAGACATACCACCTCCATGCCCTGTTGAAATGTATGTTTTTGGTTGCCTTACTACTATATACATGGTGAAGGGCAGCTGCACTTGGTCTGGTGAATGGCTGGGTTTATATAGATGACACTGGGGAGGCCTCAGCACCGTACCTTCAGAATACAGCAGCTGTCCTCTGTGAGAAAAAGGGGCTGTGGCTTGCCTTCCTCTTCCCGAGTGGAAGTACAACTCCGAATTTCTGAAGGAGACCTTTGGGGGCATCTCGTGTCAGAAATACGGCGCTCTCACATTTCAGAAAAACATGAAGGGACGGAGGGTGTGAGATTGGCCAATCCCTGGGAAATCCATGCTCTCAGCATCCAGCCTTTCAATCATCCTCAGAATCCTCACTTTCATTCAGGTCACTTCTCATGCTCCTAAACTTTAATCAGTCTAGGTCTAACCATAGAATCCCTACAGTGTGGAAACGGAACCTTCAGCCCAACCCTTCGAAGAGTAACCGACCCAGACCCATTCCCTACTGCTCTACATTTACCCCTGACCAATGCACCTAACCTACACAATCCTGAATGCTGTGGGACAATTCAGCATGACCAATTCACCTAACCTGCACATCTTCAGATTGTGGGAGGAAACCAGAGCATCTGGCAGGAACCCACACAGACACAGGGAGAATGTGCAAACTCCACACAGAAAGTCACCCAAGGCTGGAATCGAACCCGGATCCCTGGCACTGTGAGGCATCAGTACTAACCACTGAGCCACCGTGCCACCCATAACCTAACCAACCTTTCTGCATTAGCCAGCCTTTTCATTCTGATTCTGACTCATGATAGATTTCTGTTTGTGAACACTTTAGCATTGATTAGTATTTTTTGTTTGCCATAACCAGAATTAATTTTTTTTTGTTTGCAGTTGTTTATTTTCTGTGCTTTACATTTTGTGCTTGACCTCATGTGGGCCTTTTTGGCTTTGGCATAGCAACAGATGGGAATAGGAGACTTTGCTAATCCTGGTATGACTGCCTGCACAATGTCAGGAGTTTAGAGCACATATCCGTGTTTTTAACGTAAGACTGTAAGTCCAGAGATAGAAACAGCCATATATGGCTATAATATTCCCTGCATTTGTTGCATCAGTCTTCCACAGAGTTCTAACACACACTGGGGTGGGTAAATTCTGCCAGAAATGTGTGTTTTATTAATTAACATAGGAATTCTTCAGGAGATGGGGAATTGTGCACATTTTTGAAGGCAGTAGCTTTACTGTTCTGTTGTCTTAAGTTCTGCTGTTGTCAATCCAATGGATCCTTCATTGTGGGGCAGTTTCCTCTCTCCTCCCCCAGATGGACTGAATACATTTTACTGAATCAACACATTGAACAGGGTGTGCACCATTAATCACTGTCTGTGGGAGCTTGCTGTGCACAAGCTGTCATGTGTCCAGACTGTGACAACAGTGATTCCACCTCACAATTTTTTTATTGGCTTCCAATAAGAACATGTTTGAACATTCGTTACTCATGGAAGTTAACTTATTGGAGGCACTGACCGAAACAGCGCTTTAGTTGCCTCGTTGGTTTCTGTTTTCACGCTTCTCTTTATTATTTTTGACGTTAGATTCCTCCCTTGTGCTTTCTTGTGGCACCACATCTTCCTCAAGTGTGACCACAAGTGACCTGAGGCTGGCAAACACGCAACCAGTCTCTCTCTGAGTTCCCCAGAGGAAAAGCACAGTCGCTCATAACATTATGTTCCTCTGTCAGAATTTATGTTGTGAATTTATTGGCATCAGTCGTGTAAAGTATGTGGAAATTAACAACAGGAGCTCTACTGTTGCTCTTTGAAAAGCTTCTTGTGGAAATCTTAGGCGTGTGGCTGGCAGAGGTGACTCCCAATTCCTATCACTCCATGACAAAGGGTATTGATACGAACAATTTATTTTCCTTTATAATTTTAAGGAAGTGTTTCTTTGAATAGTTCTGCATAAGTGGTACCACGTAGTTTAAGGGACAGAAAAAGTGGCCCTTCTTCTGTTTATGAACTCACTTTGAATAAGGGATCCGTGAATTTAGCTGCAGATGAAAGACCTGGTCAGGGACTTCAAGCTGAATTTCCCCTCCATGAATCAATTCCACCTTACGCCAGCAGATGGAGGTAAAGGCTGTTGAATGAAACCATTGTCAAAGGCAGAAATCATTGAATTACAGTGTTTACTGGTCACAGACTGGTTGAGATAAACTACTTCAGCTCGATATTAAATTTGGCAAGAAATTATTGTCCCATCATCACATTATGTTAAAAATAAAACAAAAAAAAACTGTGAATGTTGAAGATGTGAACCAAAAACAGAAATTGCTGGATAAGTTCAGCAGAGTCAATGTTTTGAGTACAGAAGTGTCACTGAACTGGATGCCATTAGCACTCCTTTCTCCCCGTGGTGGCTGCCTGACCCGCTGAATTTCAGCAATTTCTGTTCTTATTACACTCTATTTTTCTAATGAAAGGGTTGCCAAAGTTAAGAAACGCTGGCAGCCTCTGATGCACAGTAGCTCCTGAATACGGACGGTTGTTTGAAAAAAAGCACTACCAGCTTGTTTTCCTCTAGCTTTTAGATATTATGAAACAAACCTGTTCATACAGTCAAGGGCCATAATTTAATGGTCTCAGTTGGTCTTAGTTCCACCTACACTTTCCACTGCCTTGAGAAAACAGCCAACACAATCAAAGACCCCTCCCACTCTGGTCATACTCTCTTCCACTTGCTTCTGTTTGGCAGAAGATACCAAAGTTTGAAAACATGTACCAACAGATTTAAGAACAACCTCTTCCCTGCTGTTACCAGACGTATGAACAGGCCTCTTATATATTAGAGTTGATCTTTTTCTGCACCTTCTCTGTGGCTATAAGACTATGTTGTGGTTCTGTTCGCCGAGCTGGGAATCTGTGTTGCAGATGTTTCGTCCCCTGTCTTGGTGACATCCTCAGTGCTTGGGAGTCTCCTGTGAAGCGCTTCTGTGATGTTTCCTCTGGCATTCTACAAATGCCGGAGGAAAGATCACAGAAGCGCTTCACAGGAGACTCCCAAGCACTGAGGATGTCACCTAGACAGGGGACGAAACGTCTGCAACACAAATTCCCAGCTCGGCGAACAGAACCACAACAACGAGCACCCGAGCTACAAATCTTCTCACAAACTTTGAGTTGTAACACTATATTCTGCATTCTGTTCTATTGCCCTGATGTACTTATGTGAATACTTCTGCCAGTGTTACTAATCAATCTTCTTAAAAAAAAATCCCATAATGCAACACCTTTCACTGGATCTTGGTACATGTGATAATAAAAATTTTTCAGTATTTGTCCACTGATTCCTCAATTCTGCCCTTAGTGATTCCACTCAAATTTGTTAAGCAGTAAATACTTATGTTTGTTCTATATTGTATTATTACTGTCAATGAAATTCAAATTCAGCTCCAGAAAGAATACAGAATTTAGATCAGAGTGGTGCTGGAAAAGCACAGCAGGTCAGGCAGCATCCGAGGAGCAGGAAAATCGATGTTTCGGGCAAAGGCCCTTCATCAGGAATAGAGGCAGGAAGCCTCCAGGGTGGAGAGATACATGTGTGGGGGCTGCTGGTGGGGGGGTCTGGAGGCTTCCTGCCTCTATTCTTGATGAAGGGCTTTTGCCCAAAATGTCGATTTTCCTGCTCCTTGGATGCTGCCTGACCTGCTGTGCTTTCCCAGCACCACTCTAATGTAAAGTCTGGTTTCCAGCATCTGCAGTCATCACTTTTGCTCCAGGAAGAATACAATTGACTTTGCATTTTGTTTATTTTCTCTTTCACATTGCAGTGTGAGTGCAGGCACCATGATTGTGGAATAGTTTATGATTGCTATTGAATCTACAGCTCAAGACAAAAAATAAAATTCTATCCTTCTAGGAACTGCATTCAGATTTCAGTTAAAATAATAGCACATTCAAAGTGAACAGCGGTGTAGACTCGAGAGTGTGGTACTGGAAAAGCACAGCAGGTCAGGCAGCATCCGAGGAGCAGGAGAATCAACGTTTCAGGCATAAGCCTGTTGGTTGGAGAGTTTAGAACTTTCTAGACAGGGACTGGACCATTTCTTGCGCTGAATTGAGGAGTCACTCCTTCATGCAGAGGGTCTAAATCATTGGAATTATCTCCTGCAGATTGCCATTAAACATTCCCAGAGACTTGGAGACCCACCTTGGACCCAGTAGATCAAGCAACAGGGGGATAAGACAGGAAAATGTACTGAGATCACGAACAAGTTTTAATTGTAATGTACAGTGGAGCAGGTTCTGTCTTTCGCTATTTGTTGTATCACCACGTTATTATCGGGCAATATTCCATGCAACTTTAAAAACAGATGGAAAAACTGGACAAAAGTAAAATAAAAGAGGGATTACTTCCTTCAAGAAACCAAAGACAAACATAGAGGTGGAGTTGTATTCTTGCTTGAAAACTAATTACATTGAGTAGGCAGCTCCTGCAACAATTTTAAAGGAACATAGACCGACCAGCAGAATCTTCAAAACATAAACATGAACATTAACATGAACATAAACATAAATATGAACATACTCATAAACATAAATATGAACATACACATAAACATACACATACGCAAACATAAACACAAACATACACATAAACATAAACACGAACATGAGCATAAACATGAACATACACATAAAAATAAATATGAACATACACATAAAAATAAATATGAACATAAACATAAACATAAATATGTACATAAACATAAACATAAAAAATGAACATACACATAAACATACACAAACATAAACATAAACATACACATAAACATGAACATACATATAAACATAAATATGAACATAAATATAAACATGAACATGATGGATTACAATCACCACATCGGAGGGCTTGAAGAGGAATAGTAAAATGTGAAGAACAGACACCTCATTGTAATTAGAAAATAAAGATTGAGCAGTTTCCAAACACTGTGGGTAGGTGATTGTCACTTCAGTCACGTATCCTACAGATGATCCATTCATGCAGAGTAACATTCAGACTGAAAGATCAAAGTCAGTGCTGCAGGCTTATCAAAAGTGCACTTGCAGTTGAATGGTAAGATCAACAATGACCGATTCATCTTTGATAAAAGGCAG
This sequence comes from Chiloscyllium punctatum, assembly GCF_047496795.1. Lineage (NCBI taxonomy): Eukaryota > Metazoa > Chordata > Chondrichthyes > Orectolobiformes > Hemiscylliidae > Chiloscyllium > Chiloscyllium punctatum. The sequence goes on from NC_092777.1 coordinate 18,761,048, forward strand.
CAGAGATATTCTTCCGAATGCTCTCCAGTATTCGACGGGAAATGATGGGCAGAGTTTTCTGATGGAAACACTCAGACATTTCTTTGCCCCACTCATTGGTAACAACATCCATCTAGGAAAACAGCTTCCTTACTGAGTTGAAAGCTAATTAGCAAAATACTCAATATTGTATTTCTCTGTTTATGTTTCAGCTTTTTCAGGAGGGAAGGGAAAGCCTTGTGCTTACACAGACCCTGATCAGATCTCATCAAGAGTTGCTTGTCTTTCACAATAAGTGGATTAATTTGACTTGAGTAATTATGACTTGGAAGTGGTTCTGAAAAGCTTTACTAGATTGTCACTTGGAATGAGTGGGCTCGTTTTATGAGGAAAGGTTGGGCAGGCTTGGCTCATTTCCAGCAACGTTACGAGAACTCTGCCTTAAAAGAGTGGCAAGGTGGCTCAGTGGTGAGCACAGCTACCTCACAGAGCCAGGGACCCAGATTTGATTCCCGCCTCCGGCGAACTGTGTGGAGTTTGCACATTCTCTCCTTGTCCGCGTGGGTTTCCTCTGGGTGCTCCAGCTTCCTCCCACAGTCCAAAGATGTGCAGGGCAGTTGAATTGTCCATGTTAAATTGCCCATAGTGTTAGGTGCCTTAGTCAGGGGTAAATATAGGTTAGGGGAATGGGTCTGGGTGGGTTATCCTCTTCAGAGGGTCGGTGTGGACTTGTTGGGCCTAATGGTCTAGTTCCATACTGTAGGGAATCTAATCTAAAAGTTGATGAAGGTGGAACAGTTGAATATTTTTAAGGTGGGATTGAATAAATTCTGGTTAGGTGAGGGTATTGAAGATCATTGGGATAGAGCAGCCACCTGGCTATTAAAACACAGGTTAGATTGCCAATTTGGCTGAACAGCAAGGGCTGCTGGGTACATTGGTCAAGTAAAACTCTGAAGTCACAAAACCCAGAAACCAGACATAAACAGCAGCTAGATGCTAAAGACATTGGCATAGTGTAAAAGGAATATCTTGTCAACAGTTATCCTGGAGAGACATATCTCATCAAATTACCAACCAAGAACCAGACATGGAAACCTAAGGCAAGCATTAATAGGACATGTAGCAATTAACAAAGCCATCCAACCCATCGACTGTCATGAAGCAGGGCCGTCTGATTGGCTAAAACTGTAGAATGATCCAGGAACAAGGGGAAAAGGTACTGTAAATCTGGAGGAGACCTTCTGAGGACACTAGCACAGCAAAAGACCAGCTGACCATCCAGAAAGAAATAGCGAGCGAGAGAGAGAGAGAGAGAGAGAGAGAGCGAGAGCAAGAAAAAGAGGAAGCAATTTTGCAGATCATAGAGTCACAGAGATGTACAACACAGAAACAGACCCTTCGGTCCAACTCATCCATGTCAACTAGATATCCTAACTTGATCCAGTCCCATTTGCCACCATTCGGCCCATATCCCTCTAAACCCTTACTATTCATATACACAACCAGATGCCTTTTAAACATTGTGATTGTACCGTCTCCACCACTTCCACTGGCAGCTCATTCCATACACGCACCACCCTCTGCCTTAAAAGAGTAGGACCCTTAGGTATCTTTTAAATCTTTCCCCTCTCACTTTCAACCTATGCCAGACAGAGATAGAGAGAGAAATCAACAAAGAGAGAGAGAGAGAGACAGAGTGACTATATAAATCTACAAGAGAAGCACTGAAAGCTTCAGAAGCCAAATAGGGTTGGAGGTAGCATTCTGATAAGGCCTGCAAAAGCCCTGATTGTCCTGCTCCTCAGATGCTGCCTGACCTGTTGTGCTTTTCCTCCACCACATTCTGGACTCTGATCTCCAGCCTCTGCAGTCCTCACTTTCTCCTTACAAACAGCATTGTTTAGTATTAAAGGCAATTGTAACTTGTTTCCTAATAACATTGGGATAGAGCAGCCACCTGGCTATTAAAACACAGGTTAGATTGCCAACTTGGCTGAACAGCAAGGGCTGCTGGGTACATTGGTCAAGTAAACTCTGAAGTCACAAAACCCAGAAACCAGACATAAACAGCAGCTAGATGCGAAAGACATTGGCATAGTGTAAAAGGAATATCTTGTCAACAGTTATCCTGGAGAGACATATCTCATCAAATTATCAACCAAGAACCAGACATGGAAACCTAAGGCAAGCATTAATAGGACATGTAGCAATTAACAAAGCCATCCAACCCATGGATGATTGTGTTTGTGTTTGCAGTATTGTGGGACACCTGGGCACAAGCATTCAGAACATTCTGGTCAGAGTTGTCTAAGTTGTTTAGGGAGGGATTAGACAAACAGACCTCCATAATCTCTGTTCCCACTGGTTGTCTTTCTGGCTGCGTGGGACTGTAATGACTTCCTGCTGTGAAGAACGTTGGAACACCGATGGCTGTGTGGGACTGTAATGTCAGTGTGCAGTTATTGACTTCCTGCTGTGAAGGACATTGGAACACCGATGGCTGTGTGGGACTGTAATGTCAGTGTGCTGTAATGACTTCCTGTTGTGGAGGACATTGGCATGCTGATGGCTGCGTGCAGACTCTTTGGAGCAGCTTTGAGGACTGATTCATCTGTTTGATGCTGATAAGAATGTAATAGCCATTCCCCACACTTACAGCAAGATCCCGCACAAATGACCAATGTATTTTTCGGAAACAAAAACGGAAATTGCTGAAAAAGCTCAGCAGGTCTGTGGAGATGAGGAAAGGTCACTGGACCTGAAGCATTAATTCTTATTTCTGGCCACAGATGCCACCAGACCTGCTGAGCTTTTCGAGTAATTTCTGTTATGGTTTCTGATTTCGAGCGTCCCCAGTTCTTACTGCTTTTAATGTTTTTTTTGGGGTTGATGATTTTAATTAAGGACAGATTCTGAGTCGAAACACCAGCAGAACCCCTTGCTCCAACTCAACTCTGCTCATTATGAACAAAAACAGGCCATTTAGCCCCTCAAGTCTGTTCCTTTCCCAATCACCAAGAAACTTTTGATCTGTGATCACGGTTCATATATTGACAATTGTCCTGTATCCCTGAATGCCTTTGAGTAACAAAAGTTGATTAATTTTAGATTTAACATTTGTAGTTATTGCAAAATAAATTGCTATTTTCTAAAGAGAATTACAAGACCTAAATATTCCGTCTTAATTTAATTCCTGAAACGTCCAGCTCATTTTCATGTTCCCTGATTTGAAACTCCCAAATGAGTGGAAATAATTTCTCACCATCTCACCTGTCTATTTCCCTTAGCATCTTAAAAACATCAATCAAATCTCAGATTCAGCTTTAAATTTCCAGTTTCTGCAAGTTATCATTTTAATTTTATCTAAGATTATTTTGGTGAATCTGGCCTTCCCTGCTTCCAAGGCCAATATATAAGACCATAAGACATAGGAGTGGAAGTAAGGCCATTCGGCCCATCGAGTCCACTCCGCCCTTCAATCATGGCTGATGCGCATTTCAGCTCCACTTACCAGCGTTCTCCCCATAGCCCTTAATTCCGCTAGACAACAAGAATCTATCAATCTCGGATCTATCTGGGCAGAGTGCCTGGATCTGCTCATTGTGGGCATTGCCATTGATTCCAATTGCTTGGCATCAAGACCTAGACAAGTTCTTCAGTCTAACATTGGCAATACTGCAACTAGTTCCAGAGTGGGGATAAAATAAAAGATGCTTGTGCTATAACTCTCAGAGTACTGGATATGTAAAATTGCTTTCTACATTATTTCGCATAATTTTGAAGCAGTCACTTGAGGGCAATTACACTTTCTCATTTGGCATTCTCAACAGCGTCCTTCCAACCACACAGATTGCACTTTACAATAACATGCAAACCCTGCACCATGATAAAAATCAATTTAATTTTCAAAGTATCTCTGTGAAAACCTTCCTCACTGCAAAATGCAGTATTCTCTGACATAATAACAGGGACGATTCTCAAAAGTACATAATTAGCTGTAAAGCACATTGGGATGTCAGGAAGCTTTGAAAGGTGGGAGATAAATGCCAGTCTTTTCTCATTGTTGACTGGTAATCTCTATGGGGATTCTAAGGGGATTCACTGTAACTTCAACAATTGAAATGCAGAAACCTAAGAGAAATGGGATAATTGGATTTAGGCTGCTCTTCCAGGATTCAATACTTCTTCCAAGTTTATAAAAGATGGGTGGCGAACACACAGACTTATAAGCTGACAGTTTTATTGATTCTAGACTTTTTACATTTTTAATTTAGATTTTATTGTCACATGTACTCTAGCACAGGAACACAGTGAAAAGTATATGATGTCACCACACACAGTGCCATCTTGGGTATAAAGGCCCCAGGTACAAAAACTTAGGCACAAAGCAGCAAAAGAAACAAATTTTAAAAAGTTAAGCATTCCCTTCATAGAATAAAAAGAAGAAGAAAGAAGTAAGGTAATAGTTAACATAAAGTCCTTCTTAATATAAACTAGGAAAATAAAGGAATTAAGTTAAAAATTCAACAGTCTTTGATGGGTCCTCCACTTAGTTCGCTCTCAGGGAAACCTCAGCTGCCTGTACTTGATGCCGCTGCCCCAGAAACTGGGGGGAGCTCCCTCATCGCTAGCTCTTCCTGCATTGATCCACGATGCCATTCACTGCCGCTACTGCTGAAGCTGCCCTCTCCCCAGTCTCCTCCAGCTGCCTCCAGAACATGGCCCGGAAGGATCCACTTTCACTCCGAGAGACCGCCACGCCAGGCCGAGAGACCACGCTGAAAGTCAACTTCTAGAGTAATTCGCCTATAGCCCTTCTATTCATTTTGACCGGCTGCTAAATCAGCTCTTCAAAGCCGTGGCCAAAATTGTTGAACTCAAGTTACTGATTTTACAACCTGCCGCCTTGCATTTAAACTCAAAATTAGATTGTTGTTAGTGCAAAGAAAAGCATTAATTGCAGAGCAATTATTTAGCTGGCAATTTAGTAAGGCAATCATCTTTGAAGTTTGTTTATATAAGGTGTGATATTCCACACAGAAACCTGCCACTGTAAAGTTCTTTTCCACTGTTAGTCATTGCAGATCGTGCAACTAACATTCGGAGGCTTTCAGAAGAGGCCATGAGTCACAGCACTTTGCCACAACACCCTGGAAGATGCAACCTTCCAAACTGTGTGATTCTGCTTCAGTGTGTACACATCAGCCCTGGGATTGCAACACTGCCTGGTCTCACACAGCACTGTTAGACATCCTTTTACTCCCTAGATGGCAAGCCTGTACTGATATACATTTTGTTAATCCTTTCCTGACAAGAATACTGCTGTGTACTTTAACTGCTGTTGCATTGCAGATTGGATATCAGCTGCAGCTTGACAAATGCATGTAAAAGATATTGATCTACATTGTCCAAGTACAGACACTCAGGAGTTGAGTCATTTGCCAGCATTAGCTTAACATGTCCTCAGAATAGCTTAAAATAATTGTCTTCTATGATCATAAATCTAAAATCTGCTCAGTGGTCATCATTACTTTTAATATATTATTATTATAATTTGCTGAGTTACATTTGTCCTCATCTCGCTACAGCGTTCATCAGTCTTAAACTTACATAATGACTTATGAAAGATTACAGTATCTAATTCATACTAGAGGGAACTTTATTGCTCTGTTCTCTGAAGTGACCTTGATGAATTGCTAGACGTTGTACAATTAATTCCTCAAGATTCAAATATTGACTTCAAAAACTCCATGTTCTCGTTGCCAATTTAACCCTCCTTCCAGGCTACTGCCTCAGGTTGAAACAGACTCTTCACAAGAGAAATGCTGTTTTGACTTTGAGTACAATCACAAAGACCACCCAAGTTTCATCTCTAGGGCCCTGTTTCCCCCTCCTCCGTAGCCCATTGGCTGCGGAAACCTCATGTTTTGTTAGCTCTAAACTCCGCAATTCCTCTCCTGACCGGCCTCTCGTCACCAACCTCCTATAGCTTGAGTTCATTCAGAGCTTGTATCATAACAGGCAGAATCTTCCAGGTGCACTCAGAGCTGGTAGAAAGTCAGGCAGAGTCTTAACTAGGGCAAAGCTTTTCCTGATGGTTGGACAAACCTTTGTTGTAAAGCTCTCAGAAACTTTCAGGATGGCTGGCTTTTCCCATCACAATCACAATTTTGCATTCATTAGGGCATCATAAACATACATTAACATCTTAGCCCATTGCAGGTATGTTACATGCACAATTTTGTTCACTGAAAACCAGAAACAAGTCCATCTCGTAACCCAACTGTGTAAACAAGTTAATCTACTCGGGTGATTAATTGCTTCCTTCGGTAAGGGTAGAGATCAGAATGGTGCTGGAAAAGCACAGCAGGTCAGGCAGCATCTGAGGAGCAGGAAAATCAACGTTTCAGGCAAAAGCCCTTCATCAGGAATGGACTTTGGTAACTCCAACTCTCTTCAGGAACATGGCTCCTTCATAACAACACTATTTCTTTACACAAACATGAAGAGTGTTAGGGATGCTGCCAGTCCATGTTCATCAGTTCAAGAGAAGTCTCATGCATTCATAGACGTCTGGTGTTGAAATGCCTGAAGGATGAATTCTCAATGGGAACCTGAGCTTGGCCAAGCAAGGCAGTCACGTTGGCTAATTTGACTAGGTCAACTTCTAAAGGAGATCAACTGAAATGGAGGATGAACGGAGAAAGTGGACAGAGAGGCAGTGTATGTAGATAGGTATAGGAATACAAAGGGTATGATCATTAGGGGCCCTGAGGAGTGGAAAGAGCAAACTCAGATGCAGACAGGAGAGGAATAGTCATGGAGCAAGGGTGGGAGCTGGATATTAAAGGTGAGGAACACAATGGGATAAGTTGCTATGCCAGGGAGAGAGAGTGAGAAGTAGAATTGAATGCTGGGAGTTGGAACAAATATGAAGCTGGGCATCGAGACCTCAGTGGGACTGGGATCAGGGGGAAGAACAGGAATATCTGGGGGGATAATGCAAGTCAAATGGAAACTTTGAAGAAGACAAGAGAGAAGTTGAAAAAGGCTATTAATAGTAATGGCAAAGAATGTTTACTTAAAGGGGGGAGCTGACAGCTTGATAGAGTTGAATTCAACATTGGTCACTCCCATCTTACATCAAGTTGTTTTCCACCTGAGCACTTTGGAGACTGTGCAGTGCAAAAGGAAGGGATACCAAATTGGTTTGTACATGTTTATGCGCAATGAAAACACTTCCACCTTGCACCCAAAGAAAACTGAACATTAAAATGCCAAAAAGCATTGTGCAAATGATACCTGACAGCCTTTGCACTGAAGCTAAACAATAACTGCACGTTAAAGGTGGTTAAGGACTTGCCGCTGCAAATGTCTACTTCCCAACCATTTCCAGTCTTTAATTAATCTTTAGCAAAAAAGGACAACTAAGATTGAAAAAAAAGGATTCAGAATCTTTATCGCTAGAATCATGGGTGGCACTGCTGCCTCACAGAGTCAGTGACCTGGATTCATTTCTACCCTTGGTCTACTGTCTGTGTTAAGTTTGCCCAACATTCTGCTTGGGTTTTGTCCGGGTGCTTTGTCTCCCCCCACAATCCAAAGGTGTGAGGGTTACATGGATTGGCCATGGGAAATTGCCCGTAGTGCCCAGGGATGTGCAAGCGAGGTAGATTAGCCATAGGAAATGCAGGGTAATAGGGTGGATGGTGGGTCTGCCTGGGATGCTCTTCAGTGAGTCGATGTGCACTCAGTGGACCAAATGGCCTGCTTCCAGCTGCAGGGATTCAAGAAGGTGAGTTGATGTTGGAGGCTTGGGGGTGGCAAGATTAATATATAAGTGACCATGCAGGATCATTCATAAACTTAAACCCAAGAGTTTAGGGCGAGGGGCTAAAGCCATTATGTTGCCTAATGCATAGGGAAGACAGTCATGAAGAGCAACCAAATGCACATAATGTTACATGGCACATGCACACAAAGAGGTATTAAGTTAATGAACACAAATACCTTACACCTGGTAGCTTCAAGAAGAAAGAGAGAACTAGTCTTGTGCAACACTTCATCATTGGCTGCACAGTCCGAGGGTCTGTGCACATCACTCACTTGCCGACACTATTCCCAGCATTAGCTTCTGGTTCTTGGAATTCACTGCTGCATATGGACCTCAGCACAAAAACAAAACTGGAGGGACTATATATCATTGGTTATGGAAGTTGCTCCTCTCCATTTGCCGGGGGCACCAGGGCAAACCTTCAAAGGAGGAACCAGCTGACAAGATCTGAAGTTGCTATTGATTATGACAAGATGCCAAATGCATTCAGAATAACTGAATGAATTAATGGCACAAATATAAATTAAAAACAATGACTTTATAGTCATGTGGAGGCATAGTTATGCGAAGTTCAATGCTGGGAAATAAATATTCAGAGATATGTGAATTATGAAAGAAAGAGGCAGGAAGGAAAAGGTGGTGGAATAAGTAAGACAGCAAGAAATGATCATAGATTGGATGATGTAGAATCAATATGGATGGAGGTAAGAAATAAAAAGAGTACTCTGGTAGGAGTAATCTGTCGGCCCCCTAACAGTATCTATAAGGGAGGATAGAGAATCAATCAGAAGATAATGAAGGCATGTAACCAAGTACCCACATTAATTATCAATGACTTTAATCTTCATGTCGATTGGGAGAGTCTAAATTGGCTGAGGTAACCACAGGAAGAATTTGTAGTTTGTATTCCAGACTGTTCCCTATGATAGTATGTTGTAGATCCAACAAAGGATCAGACCATTTTGGACCTGCCAATATGCTGTGAGGCACATTTAGTAAATGATCCCAGTGTAAATGATCCTGAGGAAGCAGCGACCGTAACATGTTAGAATTAGGTATTCAGCTTGAGCGAGAGAAACTTGGGTCAGAAACAACTGTGCTCAGCATAAATAAGAGCTATTACAAAGGCTGAGGCCAGGCAAGCTGGAGAGGACTGGGAAAGGAGATGACCTGGGGGTTGCAGTGAGAGAGAGACTTACTGAGATCTTTATAGAGAGAGGTGGAGAACTTCCTCAAGGTAGGTTTCCTTGCAAGAGGATTCACAGTAAGGTTAAAATCAACTCGGTGAAAGTGGGTACTGCAGGTGCTGGAGATCAGAGTCAAGATTAGAGTGGTGCTGGAAAAGCACTGCAGGGCAGGCAGCATCACAGCAGCAGGAAAATCGATGTTTCGGGCAGGAGCCTTTCATCAGTCCTTCCTGATGAAGGGATCCTGCCCGAAACGTCGATTTTCCTGCTCCTCGGATGCTGCCTGACCTGCAGTGCTTTTCCCGCACCACGCTAATCTTGACTCTGATCTCCAGCACCTGAGATACCCACTTTTGCCTGGGAAAGGAGTTTAGCAACAAAAACAGTTGACGAATAATGGCAGAAGTTAAAGAAAGCTATTAATAATGTTAGAACCATGGTAATCATGTTATATGAAGCTAATGATTTATTCTTTTTATCATTTTTGATTTGGAGGTGGAATATGTGAGCTGAGAGCTGAAAAGTAACCTTTGAATTATCAGCAGCTTGTGTTAAAACTAAAGAGAGGAGACTGTTTGCTTATGAAGCCAGTCCTGCAAGTCTAGGAGAGACCCTGTGCTCAAGCCGATGCCAAATGTTGAACAGTGGCTAAGACCTCATGGATAGAAGGTTAGTCTAACAGAGAGAGGCCAAGGTTTGAATGGTGTTTGGGCTGTGATTGGGTCAGAAGGAATGTTGATCGTACAGCATGAAGACTTGAAATCTCTCTACCTAACCACCTAGCACTGAATATTAGAGGTTCTGAAAGTAGAATCTAGGTTATAAGTACTATTGAATCTTCATAAAATTGAACTGGAAAAGATTGCGCACTGTCTTCAGAAAATCAATGAGGAAACAATGATATGTTCCTGTGGAGCAATGCAGTGTGAAAACTTCTCAAGTGGACAATCTGCCCACCTTTCCTGAAGAAGGGCTTATGCCCGAAACATTGATTCTCCTGCTCCTTGGATGCTGCCTGACTTGCTGCGCTTTTCCAGCAACACATTTTTCATTCACCTTCATGATATGTTTTACTTTAGCCATTAGCTGTGTTTGTTTATCTGTCTAACATTTGTTTGAATGGGACTGATAACAAAGGTTATTACATTTAAATCATAGACATTAATTAGGTTGCTTTGTTGTTCAGTTTTGCTCTGCTAAAGTAACTATATTGTTAATAAATTGCTAAATCTTTTGTTTAACTGAAATCTGGACTCAATACCATCAATGTTTGGGATTGGTTATTCAAAACATCTGGTAAGTAACCATTGGGGTCAATTTTAAAGGTCTTGAAGGTTTTAATTTTACAGTGTTGCAAATATAGTTGGAGGGAGGCTGATTTGACCTGACTGTCTGACTCTAAGTTCTAACAATGACTCACAGCAAAAGTGTATCCCAGTGAGCAAAACAAATTCAGGGAAGGGGGTAAGCCAACCATGGTCAACTTGTGAAGTTAAGTGTAGCATCAGATTAAAACAAAAAATATATAATGTGGCAAAGATTCGTGGGAACCAAAAGTTTGGGAAAGTTTTTAAAAAACTACACAAAATGAAAGTATTGGAAGGTGGACAGAAGGAGGTCATTTAAGTGGGCGGCACGGTGGCACAGCAGTTAGCACTGCTGCCTCATAGCGCCAGAGACCCGGGTTCAATTCCCACCTCAGGCGACTGACTGTGTGGTGTTTGCACGTTCTTCCCGTGTCTGCGTGGGTTTCCTCCGGGTGCTCCGGTTTCCTCCCACAGTCCAAAGATGTGCAGGTCAGGTGAATTGGCCTTGCTAAATTGCCCGTAGTGTTAGGTAAGGGGTAGATGTAGGGGTATGGGTGGGTTGCGCTTCGGCGGGTCGGTGTGGACTTGTTGGGCCAAAGGGCCTGTTTCCACACTGTAAGTAATCTAATGTAATCTAATCTAATTTAAATATATTAAAAAGGAGAGAGCTGCCAAAGTGAATATATGGCCCCTTCAAGAGTAAGCCTCAGGAAATAATAACAGGGAAGCAGAAAGAGGCAAATAAATACTTTGCTTCAGTCTAAACGGTAGAAGACCCTAACAGTATTAGAAAAACAATGAATAATCAAAGGGCAAAAGGGGAATTAAGTACAATGTCTACCACAAGAGAAAAGGTCCCAAGGAAACAAATGGGGTGAAAGAATAGAGCTAACAGGAGAGACCTTGAAGCAATAAGGGAACAAGCAATATTGGATTCATAAATGAGTTGGATTTATTTGGTAATATAATTGCAAGTGAACGTTTATTGAGTAGTGATCATAACATGATCGAGTTCAATGTAGTTTTTGAAAGAGAAAAGCATGAACTAGCCATTTTAGATTTAGATAAGTCTAGTTTTAAAGAGTCGAGACAGAGTAAATTGTAAATAGTGTATTGGGAAAAATCTGCTGGTGGGTAAAACAATTGAAGAGGAGTAGAGGATGTTTAAAGAAGCAGTAAACACAATACAAAAGCAATTTATATCCCTAAGAGGGAAGAGCTCCACTTCACTGAGAAAACAGTCACGGTCAACTTACGAGGTAAGGGTGACAGCATAAAACTAAAAGAAAGGGCTTACAAAAATGAAAAAAAAATCAGCAGCACAGATCCCGCTGAGTGGGAAAGACACAAATACCAGCAAAGGGCCACAAAGCAACTTTAAGAGTTATGAAAAGGAATTATGAAAGGAATTATCAGTAAAGTGATGGAGGGTGTCATCAACAGTGCTATCAAACAGCGATTGCTCAGCAATAACCTACTCAGTAACGCCCAGTTTGGATTCTGCTCCTGACCTCATTACAGCCTTGGTTCAAACATGGACAAAAGAGCTGAATTCCCAAGGTGAGGTGAGAGGGGCAGTCCTTGACATCAAGGCTGTATTTGACCAAGTATAGCATCAAGGAGCCTGAGCAAAACTGGAATCAATAGGTATCAGGGGACAAATTCTTGTTGAAATCATACCTGGAATGTAGAAAGCTGGTTGTGGTGGTCAGATGTCAGCCATCTCAGCTCCAGGGTAAGCCTGTAAGAGATCCTCAGGATAGTATCCTAGGCCCAACTATCTTCAGCTGCTCCATCAATGACCTTCCCTCCATCATAAGGTCAGAAATGGGATGTTTGCTGATAACTGCACAATGTTCAGCACCATTTGTGACTCCTCAGATTCTGAAAAACCCCATGTTCAAATGCAAAAACATATGGATAATATCCAGGCTTTGGCTGATAAGTGGTAAGTAATATTCACAGCACACAAATTGCAGACACTGACCATCACCAATAAGAGAATCTAACCACTGCCCTTGACATTCAATGGTATTACCATCATTGAATCTCCTACTGTCAACATCCTGGGACTTTCCATTGGCCACAAACTGAAATGGATTTGTTGCATAATCACAGTGGCTACCAGAACAGGTCAGAGGCTAGGAATAATGTAAGGAGCAACTCACCAACTGACTCCCCAAGTCTTTCCATCATTTACAAGATGCAAGTCAGGAGTGTGATGGAATTTTCCCTACACCAACAACACTCAAGAAGCTTGACTCCATCTCGGACAAAACAGCATGCTTGATTGGTACCACTTTAACAGCATCCACTTCTTCCACCGCTGATGCTCAGTAGCAGCAGTATTTACTATGTAGAGGATACACTGTAGAATTTCACCAAAGATCCTTAGACATCACTTTTCAAACTCATGGCCACTCCCACCTAGAAGGACAAGGGCAGCAGATACATGGAACACCACCACCTTCAAGTTCCCCTCTAAGCCACTCACCATCCTAACTAGGAAATATATTGCCATTCCTTCAGAGTCGTTGGGTCAAAATCCTGAAATCACATCCTAACAGCATTATGGGTCAACTCACAGGAGGTGGACTGCAGCAGTTCAAGAAGGCAGCTCACCACCACCCCCTCAAGGGCAAATAGAGATGGGTAATATATGTTGGCCCAGCCAGCGATGCCCACGTCCCACGAGTGAATTGCCAGACTCCATCAAATCATTTTCAGAAGGTAGCTGTTATGAGGGCGTGGGTGTGTACTGTACCTTTACGAGAGAGAGGAATCTGGCAAGGACTGACCGAAAGCACAGAGTGTGCTGACCAATTTAAAAATGTAACACTTGGTTGAAAAAAAATAGCTGGGGTTGCATTGCCATGGAATAAAAAAAATCAAATCGGGCTACTCAGTTTAAATCATGCCCCAGATACCAAAAACCAATCAAATTTGAATTTTGGAATGACATCAAACCAATGAACCGATGTTTTGGGATATAAAACTGCACATTTTGAACAGTTAGCAGGAGAACAGCAAAAGGCACCAACAAGCATAGACTTCTAGCTGAATGGCTCTCTGGAAGGTACCTGTGTATGAGAAAGCTGTGCAGCAGAAGGCGGCCCAGGGAAATACAGACGAAAATCTACAAAGGAGAATCGACAAAGCTGACTGGTTTCGAAACATGAATTTATTTTGTAAATCTTAATCAGGGTTTTTATTTTTATCGGATTGGGAGGTAAAGGGCAGGTTTAAGAGAAACGAATTGTAAATAGCCCATGTTGTAACAGCAGCCCAGACCCTAACTTGTTATTGTTTTTAGGCAGATGCATTGTGGATATTCCAGGAGTGATGCAGCCAGTCAATGCACTCACCTTTGAAGAGCAATCCCCATTCCCTATATTTATCCCTGACTAATGCACCTAACACTTCGGGCAAGTTAGCATGGCCAAGTCACCTAACCTTTGGACTGTGGGAGGAAACCGGAGCAACCCATGCAGACACGGGGAGAATGTGCAAACTCCACACAGACAGTTGCCCAAGGCAGGAATTGAACCCAGGTACCTGATGCTGTGAGGCAGCAGTGCTAACCACTGAGTGCCGCCACACTTGGAATATTGTGTACAGTTCTGGTGACCACAGTACCAGAAGGGTGTGGAGGTTTTGGAGAGGTTACACAAACAATTTACCTGGATGTTGCCTGGTTCGGAGGTTATTACTAATGAAGAGAAATTGGAAGAACTTGGTTTGTTTTCACTTGTAAGTCAGAGGCTGAGGGCTGACCTGATAAAAGTTTACACATTTATAAGAGGCATGGATAGAATGGGAGTTGGAGTTTTTATTCCCAGGGTAAAAGTATCACTCACTAGTGGGCATAGGTTTAAGGTAGAAGGGGACAAATTTAAATGAGATGTGAGAGACAAGCTTTTTATGAAGAGGGTATTAAGTGCCTGGAATGTTCTGCCAGTGGAAGTGATGGAGGGAACTATGAAGGCACCATTTCAGAGGCACCTTGACAGATGTATGAATACATCTGGGGCGGCACGGTGGCTCAGTGGTTAGCACTGCTGCCTCACAGTACCAGGGACCCGGATTCAATTCCCACCTTGGGCGACTGTCCGTGTGGATATTGCACGTTCTCTCCATGTCTGTGTGGGTTTCCTCTGGGTGCTCCGGTTTCCTCCCACAATCCAAAGCTGTGCGGGTCAGGTGAACTGGCCATGCTAAATTGCCCATATTGTTAGGTACATTAGTCAGAGGTGAATATAGGGGAATAGGTCTAGGTGGGATACTCTTCGGAGGGTCGGTGTGGACTTGTTGGGCCAAAGGGCCTGTTTGCATACTGTAGGCGAAGTAATCTTATAAGCAGTGAATAGAGGGGCACGGACTGTATAGAGGCAAAAGGTATTTAGTTTAGAAAGATCTCAAGTGTTAGTGCAGTTTTGGTGGACCAAAGAGCTTTGTTCTTTGAACTGTTACCCATTGTTGGATTGACAAAGGAACAATCAGGGTGTTTTCTCGATCATATGAAGTTAAATACAATGGATGTCCAAAGAGACTTGGGGTTCAGGTGCATAGATCTATAAAATGCCATGTAAAGTTGCAGAAAATAATCAAGAAAGCTAATAAAGTTACTTATTGGACTGGAGATGAGACAACAATGATGCAGAAGTCATGCTGCAGTTATATAAAACCCTGGTTAGACATGTAGTACTGTGAGGAAGGATATATAGGACTTGGTGGGACTGTAAGCTAGGTTTACAAGAATAATACCTGGAGTTCAAGAGTTATGAGGAGAGATTATACAAATTAGGTTTGATTCCTCTAGCATTTGGAAGGTTGCGGTGTAGTCTGAATGAAGCCTTCAAGATATTAACAGGAAACGACAATGGAGATAAACTATTTCCACTAGGCTGGTAGAGGTTTGGAACTTTGTTACACAAATACCAGTAAATGCTGGCTCAGTATGGGTGTCATGGTGGCTCAGTGGTTAGCACTGCTGCCTCACAGTATCAGGGACCTGGGTTCAATTCCAGCCTCAGATGACTGTTTATTTAGAGTTGGTACATTCTCCCCATGTCTGCGTGGGTTTCCTCCAGTTGCTCCGGTCTCCTCCCACAGTCCAAAGATATACAGGTCAAGTGAATTGGCCATGCTAAATTGCCCATAGTGTCCAGGAATGTGTTAGTTAGTGATAAATGTAGGGGAATGGGTCTGGGTGGGATACTCTTTGGAGGGTCGGTGTGGACTTGTTGAGCCGAAGGGCCTGTTTTCACACTGTAGGGATTCTATTCTATGATCACTGCTGCCTCATATGCCAGAGACCCAAGTTTAATTCCACCCTCGGGTAACTGTCTGTGTGGAGTTTGCACATTCTCCCAGTGTCTGTGACAGTTTCCTCCCACAGTCCCAAGATGTGCAGGTTTGGTGGATTAGCCATGGGAAATGCAGGGTTACAGGGATAGGAAAGAGGGTGTGAGTCTGTGTGGGATGGTGTTTGAAGAGTTGATGTGAACGTGTTGGGCCAAATGACCTGTTTCCACACTGTAGGAATTCTAAGTCTGAGATGAATTTTTAGGAGAAGATATTAAGGAACGTGGGCCAAAAGCAGGTACTTGAAGCTCGGCTAGAGGACAGCCACGATCTCATTGAAGGGTTGAACAGACTCAAGGGGCTGAATGGTCTCCTCCTGTTGCTATATTCCTATGTTGTAATGTAGGCTCAGTATGCCACCTGGACATGAAGGGATGTATCCTAGGATGTTCAAAGGAACTCCAGAGGAATGTGTGTGCGTGTAGCATTCTTCCAAGAATTCCTAGATTCTGGAAGAGTCCCAGAGATTTGTAAAACTGCCAATGTAACAATTTTAATTCAATAAGGAAGGAGACAATAAACAGGTAGCTATAGACCATTTAGCTTCACAGCTGTTATTTGGGAAATGTTCAAGCCCATTCTAATGTATGTAATAACAAGGCATAGCGAAGTACACAATATGATCAAGCAGAGTCAACATGGCTTCATGAAAGGGAAACCATGCCTGAAAAAAATGTTTGAATTCTTCGAAAATGCAACAAGGGGAAGCATTGCAAGTAAAGCATTTGGATTTCCAAAAGGTGCCCGATATGGTACCACACATTAGACAAGTTAATGAAAGCCCATGATATTGAGGGTGGTATGGACTGAAGATTGATTAATTAATAGAAATCAGAATTTGGATAAAAGCAGCAGTTTCAGGATTGCAATCAGTGAATAGAAGACTGTCACAAGGATCAGTGGTGGGGCCACAATTAGAGTTAGTGAGTCATAGAGATGTACAGTATGGAAACAGACCCTTTGATTCAACTCATCCATGCTGACCAGATATCCCAACCCAATCTAATCCCACCTGCCAGCACCCGGCCCATATCCCTCCAAACCCTTCCTATGCATATACCCATCCAAATGCCTTTTAAATGTTGAAATTGTACCAGCCTTCACTACTTCCTCTGGCAGCTCATTCCATACATGTACCATCCTCTGCATGAAAACGTTGCCCCTTAGGTCTCTTTTATATCTTTCCCCTCTCACCCTAAACCTATACCCTCTAGTTCTGGACTCCCCCACCCCAGAGAAAATACTTTGTCTATTTATCCTATCCATGTTCCTCATAATTTTATAAACCACTATGAGGTCACCCCTCAGCCTCCGATGCTCCAGGGAAAACAGCCCCAGCCAATTCAGCCCTCTCTATAGATCAAATCCTCCAATCCTGGTACAATCTTCTAAATCTTTTCTGAACTCTTTCAAGTTATTATGTACAATATAACTAATAACTTGGATAAGGAAAGTGAATGTACTGTAGCCAAGTTTACAAACATAGGCAGGAAGGCATGTGGTGAGTTTAACATTGAGAGTCTTAGTGCAGAAGGACATAGACAGGTTAAATGTGTACGTAAAAACCTGGCAGTTTGAATATAATGTGGGAAACATGACGTTATGCAGTTTGGCGGGGAGAATAAAGGTGTTTTGCATCATTTTCATGGAGAAAGACTTCAGAAAGCTGCAGCACAGAGTGATTTGGAAATCCTCATGCATAAATCACAAAGAGCTGACAGATCAGTTCAGCAGGTAATCAGGAATATAATTGGAATATTGACCTTTGTACCAGAGGGAATGAAGAATGAAAAGAGGGCAGTCTTGCTAAAACTGTATAAGGCACTAGTTAGACCTCATCTGGAAAAGTGTGAACATTTTTGGCCCCCTTATAGAAAAAAATACTGACATTGGAGGCAGTCCAGAGAAGGTTCACCAGGCTGATACCAGGTATCAGAGGGATTTTTTACTGAAGAGAGATGGAGTCGATTGGGCCTGTACGTATTGGAATATAAAAGAATGCAAAGAGACCTTACTGAAACATTAAGATTCCTACTGAGGTTGAGAGGATAGATGTGGAGAGGTTGCTTTGCCTTGTGGGAGAGTCTAGGAGCAGAGGTCATAATCTCAGAATAAAGGATCACCTATTTAAAACAGAGATGAGGACTTTCTTATCTTGGAAAGTAGAAGCACATCAAAACGCCAGGGCATGCAGAAGACATGTACTAGAGGAATATCCAAGTAAAATTAGCGTGCAGTTTGGTGTTATTTAATTTCAGAAATTTGGCTTGGAATCCTTGGTTACTGGGAGATTTTATTTTTGTATTGTAGTCAAGCAGTTCATATAACGGTCAGCCAGAGATGGATGGTCAGGTGTTGGACGAATGGGAAATTGGGATAGTGGTTATAAGTACCGTAGGTTTGCCTCCCCTGGGATGAGAAATCAGAGTTAACATTTTGGGTCCAGTGACTCTTCCTCAGAACGTCTCCAGTTCCCGGATTCGAAACGTTAACTCTGATTTCTCATCACAGATGCTGCCAGACCTGCTGAGCTTTTCCAGCAATTTCTGCTTTCTTTCTGATTTACAGCATCTGAGGTTCTTTCAGTTATAAGGATTGCTCTGGGCTGAGCTCCTCACACACAGCTTTGGGATAAAATCCTTGTTCAGATTGCCCATCCTCATTTTCCTGCTCTGCTTGCTGTAAAGCCAATCTCACTCGATGATCTCCTTATGATGGTGAGATGGTACAGCATGCAGTAGACACACTATGTAACTTGACAATTGGTCCACCAATGCGAATGAAGCAGTAGTCGGAGAGTTTCAGCACACTGGTGAGTTGTTCTAGCACATTTTGTGGGCTAGCTTGGTTTCTTTGTAAGCACGGCACTCTTGTATGCCTGGGCTTCATATTACAGACATTGCCACAGGTAATCTTGTCCCCAGATAGCCACTCCTTGACTTATTATGGTGGCATAAATACAGCAGACATTGTGGACCACCACAGAACAAAGGTAATATGGCTGCTGTCAGGATATTGGCATTGATCTGCATGGTGTGCTGTGAGTGATCATACAAAGGTGAAGGCTAAGGGACTGGGATCCCTCTTAATTCAGGTATATGACAGGATGGATATAATGTATCTGTACAACATTGCATTTGCAGTCAAAGGTACTATGGGGAAGACTGTAATCCAAGTAAAGTCAATTGGTTACTCTGTCCATGGCCTCCATTAGTCCGCAATGAAATGGAGCATGAATGGCGAATTCAAGGATTTTCCAAACATCTCCAACATGGTCCTAGAAGGAATCTAAAGGGATACTGTAGGAAATGTAGTTAGGGTACGACAAACTACTTTAGAAAAAACGCTTTATTAACCTTATGGATCATTGCTTAAAAATATACAGTTGTACATAAAAACATTGAAACTGTTCCACATGGACGTTTGATCAATATGCAGTACAGTGACCTGTCTCACTGAAAATTAATCATTTACAATATTATAAACCATAATTAATATTTAGAAAGTACATATAATTATTTATGCCCATAAATATCTACGATGCTGTTCAAATTCCCAAAACAATGTGGTGGTGCAGTTTTTGTATCGATTCAAATAATCATTGTGTTTCAAAATGGAGGGTGGAAAATAATCACAAGACCATGGCTCATAACATTGATATGATGCACTTGTCTGGGCCACTAGCTCCTGCCAGGGAAGAGGGAAAGGGCAAAAATAACCAATTCTAGAAAACAAGGGAGAGATTTATTCAACCTGATCTGAGCAAGGAGTCATTGATCTGTTCTGTCCGAGGGGGACACTTTATCTGTTCACTGTGTGTTAGCAACATTGTAAAGTGACATTGTACACTGAGCCATAACTTCCTGCTAATGCCTAAGCTGGTTCAACAGATTGACAATTCCTCTGAAAGAATGTCACACCTTTCATGGATATGATATTTTTTTAAAAATGCCATGCAGCTGAAATGCTTTCTGAAATGCAGTCATCCTAACATAGGAAACAGGGCAACCAATTTCAGCACTGAATGCTCCCACAAACAGCTCGGTAGGGTCTCAGTTGTAAGCTCCCCTGGTTGCTGGGCTTGAAAACATGAGGAAGGTGGCTTAATATCTGGCCCCTTACTCCCTCACTCTTGCCCCACTACCATTAAAGGGGGAATGAGCAAGCCCCTAGGGCGGTTCTTTTGAGGCCCTATAAATGGGCCATTACCCATCCAGAGCCTCAATCCACTTCTGCAGGGATAAGGAGGGAAGGCCTCTTCCTGTTGGCAG
This sequence comes from Chiloscyllium punctatum, assembly GCF_047496795.1. Taxonomy (NCBI): domain Eukaryota; kingdom Metazoa; phylum Chordata; class Chondrichthyes; order Orectolobiformes; family Hemiscylliidae; genus Chiloscyllium; species Chiloscyllium punctatum. The sequence goes on from NC_092777.1 coordinate 18,780,993, forward strand.
CCTCTGTTATGTAGCGAGAATTGGCTGAGGTGAAGGGAAGGAAGAGGTCTTTGTGAAGCCATTGGGCCATTGGTGGTCTTTCCCCACTCCCAAAACAACATCCTTGCATTAATCCTTCTCTTCTATCCTCGAGGAGTTCTCTCGACTCCTCTTCCCTGGCCTTGTTGAACATGTAGCCCAGAATTACTTGAACTCCCCAATATGGTGGAAATGCCTGCTGTTATTATTTCTTCTAGTGGTACTGCTGGGGCTACAGCACTGACAGGACTCTGACAGAGCACGTCCACCTCTAACAACAGAATGCTGTTCTCATTGGGATTATGGATGGATTCCCCTGAACTTTATAGCCACTGGGGGTGGGCACCTGTTTAAGTCCTGGTTTGAGAAGGACCACAATCAGTTTTAGTGACTTAAAGTGGAGGGATAATTATTGATCAGGACATCATGATCAGATAGTGCCCTTTGACACTTTCTGTTCACTTAGGATCCCTGTAGTGTGGAAGCAGGCCATTCAGCCCAACAAATCCAGACTGACCCTCCAAAGAGCATCCCAACCAGACCCAGCCCCCTATCCTATCCCTGCATTTCCCATGGCAAATCCATTTAGCCTGCACATCCCTAGACACTATGGGCAACTTAGCGTGGCCAATCTGCACATCTTTGAACTGTGGGAGGAAACCCACGCAAACACGGGGAGAATATGCAAACTGCACACGGACAGTCACCCAGGTCTAGGATTGAACCACTGAGCCACTGTGCTGCACTTGAGAACACCTCGATTTAATATCTCTCTCAAAGGTTGCTCCTCACCCAGTGCTACAATCTCTCACAATGGCACAGAGTCGTCCAATCTACCTGATGGCTCAAGCTTAAGGACTGGAGTTTGAACCTGCAATCTCTGGACACATGGGTGAGCCCTGCTTAATACTCTGCTCATTGAATGTCACTCACACACAGTGATGAGAGGAAATCTGCCCTCCACTACCATTGTGAAATTATCTCAGTTCAATAGTCAGTAAGCACACGTTAGTAGATATGTGCACACCTCATACACTGTGTGCTCAGGAGTTCAAGCATTGACAAAAATATCTTCCCGGTTTCTGCTCATGATGAACTCCTGCAACTTTAAAACTATGCTCAAGATGGAGCAATGCAAGTTGAAAAAGGATTGAACAATCACATTCCAGTACAGTGGGAACGGTCTAACATATGAGAAACCACAAAGCTATTACATCTTAAGCCCTGTTATGCATTAAAGCATAAAAGCCATTACTATGACTGAGATTATTTTGGATCATTGATTTATACCTTGGGTATATAACTATAGAGAATTGTAACTGAATGGGAGTATGTTTGAAGGCTGTAACATAGATGAGGGTTCCTAGGATTATTAAATAAAGAGGGAGGTTTTCATAATCTCTTAGTGGTCTTGTGTCAACCTCCTGTTATAAACTGACAGGATACAAGTAAGATCTAGTAGGAAAACTTAGATTGGGTAGCAGCATTTTTCACTGGGTGCACATCTCCTTCTTAATGAAAACCTGTCAGTTCAGATGCAAAGTATTCAGCCTCAGATAGCAAGATTCCAGTCTTATCTAGTCAACTGCAAAATCTCATGACACACTGTCAGATAGCCCTTCAGTTATAATTAAGTGATACCCTGAACTTTGGCAACAGGTCTGATCTAAATTCAGAAGTAAAAGCTGCGTAAGGACTAGAAAATAAGCCAACAATACATTGTTGGACTAAAACATTTTTTAAAAATCCCAGGTAAGGCTCAAGTATTCCATTGTAAATGGAAGTGTAGTATCTGAAGCAGGACTTCCTTTTCAGTGATGTTCCACACCCAAGTGGATCATGAAGGGCCAGCTTTTGCACGGATTTGTGGCTGGTTCCAACAGAGAGCTGTTTCATTCAAATCCCAATTAATAGAACAGCTCAAATGTTTCAATGATTTCGCACTAAATTGGGACTTACATATTTTGGAACACACAGGAAAATTAGCTTTTGGTCAGGATTGGAACTGTCTTAACAAAGGCTAACACAGACTTAACTGTTTGGCTTCATTCGAAACAAACAGTTGAGAAACACTACAATTAGCAGCAGAGGGGAGAATTACACCGTTCAGTACTTAATACTGATCATACATAATTCTTTACTATTCTAACAAGTTATCACAAAAAATATCATTTGCTCTATTCTTCCTTGGAAATGTTCAAGCTGTTAAAGGTACAAAACTATCTAGAGTAGCACAAAACAACGCATTTTAACAAGTATTCTGATGGAGCTAAAGTTTTGCATATGTACAGTATGTCACACCGCCTCATAGTTTTGAGATCCAAGAGTGAATGTCCATTTGTCCAAGGTGTTTCCGATTTCCATTGAGCTCTTTTCAGGAGACATCACCCCCAATGGGCAAATGGAAAATGGTCAGGTTGCATGGTGGACATGCCCACCCTTGGCACATTGGCTATCCAGCACCATTGAGCAGACATTGGGACTCAATTCCATGATTCAAAACAAAGGGAAGAGCATACAAAGTCCTGTCAGTTATCCAAACAGGTCACGTTCTGATAGCCAGGCCCATGAGGATTGAGCTGTAAACAGACTTTGTATGCACAGCCATTTTCCAGTCATCCTGTTCAATTTACTGTCTGTGTGAGCAAAATGACCAGTGTGCCTCAAGCTGTGTGAGGTGCCCTGCGCTATGTAACAGTACAGTCGAGAGGTTAGAATTATTCCCTCTCAACCAGATTTTCATCACACCTCCAAAATGTGGTTTGCAAATGTAGAACAGGCACTAGGGCAAAAGTTTCCTTTCTTTGCAACTAAGGTTTGTTGACAATGTCAAGTGAAATTAGACTAGACTATCCAATTGAAATTGCTGCAATTCCACAATATTTGGCACAATTTGTACAAACTTGGTCTCACTCAGAAAGGCCACAAATATAGGCAGCATGACAAATGGAAAAGTCACGCTGGTGCAGTAAACTCCTGTTCTGTGGAGGTTAAGCTTTAGACACTGGCCAGGCATTCTATACTGCATCTAACTCATGGTATAAGTCATGCTTCTGGGTGAAAAATATCATGACTCCCAAACTCTAATGTTGCATTGTATTCTTTGGTGATATACATAATAAACAAATTAACACAACAAATATCTTGACAAGTAATTGCATTATCAGGAAAGTGAAGTGTTATGAAATGTTTGCATCATTGTTGGACTACTCTCTATTAAACATTTCTCGATGGGTTTGGCATTAGAAACCTAACAAACACCACTAAGGCATGCAGCTTCCCCTCTAACCAGTATTTTGGCAGCTGGAGAGAGAGAAGCAGCTATAACAGGCTAGATGGCATGAACAGGAAAGCAAAGCTGACTTCAAAGTAAGCTGCCTACAATATTCCACAATGATGTGGATTTCTCTTTTCCTGACATGGATTTGAATCTGATACCCAAGTCAAGAGGAATCTCTAGGCATCGAAGTGGAGTAATCAGCAAATCACATTGAAGCATTCTCATAGACAGCAAACCAGCAAGTAAAATTGACTGAAACAAAGTCAGAAATTACTGGAAAAGGTCAGCAGGTCTGGTGGCAACTGTGGAGAGAAATCAGAGTCAACGTTTTGGGTTCAGGGACCCTTCCTCAGAGCACTGAGGAAGATGCTGCCATTCCTATTGAGTTTTTCCAGCAATTTTTATCTTTCTTTTTGATTTACAGCATCCACAGTTCTTTCAGTTGTTGTTTTTTATCCTTTTCTTTTTTTCCCATGTTGTGTGTGTGTGCAGGTGTGAGATACAGGGAAAAACAACAGGTGTATAAAGCTTTATTCAGTTTCCACCACCAGGAAGAAAGGAAACACCCGAGTGGCCAGTGACAAGCAGGGCCCTTCACATCAAAGGGCAATGCTGCGTGATCAAAAAAAGTGAAGGGGAGGGCAGGGATGAAATCAAAATAGAGTTGGAGGGGGAAATAATACTCTCCACTCCTTGCGGCGCCCACCTCTCCCTGAACAGCTCGAGGGGGTTGGTAGACAGTGTGTGCTCCTTCTCCAGGGTCGCCCGGGCTCGAATGTAACCACGAAAGGGGGTAGGCAATCGGCCATTACGACCCCCTCCATGGCCCACTGCCTGGACCTGTTTATGACCAGTTTATTCTTTTGGTTTTTTAATAATTAAAATGGACTGACCATCTCCTAATTTGAATCTAAATTCACAGAGTGTGAAATCAATAATTGTGACGTAGATATGGGGTAGAAGCCAATGTTTAATCAACAAATTAAAGACCTTTTTAAAAATATGTATACATTTTTTTGTAATGGAGAAAATTAACATTCCACAAATATCAAACTTATTTCTCAAGGTGGGAGGATATTTCGCCATCAATTATTAAGTTAACGTACTGTAGAAAAAAAAACAGTTAGGAAGATAGAATTGAGAATTACAGAAATTCAGCTGAAGTTGGACTGAAACTTGGTGAGGCAATACTTGAAGTACTGCGTACAGAGTTGGTTTGCCTGTTACAAAAAAGTGGTGCTGAAAAGATGTTTGAAAAGATGCAAACAGAAATGGGATATGGGCCAAATGCTGGCAAATGGGCCCAGATTAATTTTGGATATCTGGTCAGCATGGACGGGTTGGACTGAAGGGTCTGTTTCTGTGCTGTACAACTTTATGATTTTAACCCATGACAGATCTTATTTATTTTTAAGCTTGTAGGTTGAGGAGAGACCGCGTAGAAACAAACACAGAGAATGTTGGAGAAATGCGGCAGGTCTGGCAGCATCTGTGGAGAGAGATGTTGGTGTTTTGAGTCTGGTCTGACTCTGCTTCAGAAACAAGTGGCGGTCTTTAAAACGATAAAAGGTTTTGGTCAAGCGGCTAGAGGGAGATTGTTTCCACTTGTGAACAAAGGCTAAAATAAAAGGCCATCAATTAACGATTGTCAGAGAAAAAAAGTCAAATGGAGACTTCTTTATGAAGTTCTTTACTCACAAAATGATGAGAATGTGGAACTCGCTACCACAGGGAGTGATTGAAGTGGATCGCTTTAATGTATTTAAAGGGTGACTTCACAATCGTAAAGTCAGAAGGGAATAGAGAATTATGCTGGTAGGATTAGTTGTGTGAAGACTTGCGGAGGGCGACATGGAGAATAAATACAATTTTGTTCCAGCTGGACCAGCTAGCTTGGTTCACTGGCACAATCAACTTCCTTTCTCACTCCAGAGACAGGATTCAGTGCCAGTGGCATGGATCCCCCAGCAGTTTTGGGAATGAGCGGGATTTCCATTCCCAGCGGGAAAGGCTAGCCACAATCACATGATGGTCAGCGAGTTAGTTATAAAGAAGCCTGGGTCACAATAGTGTGGGTCACAAGTTCTGGCATCATTTTAAATGGCACCTGAACAAACTTGCATTCTCACAGTATAATCAGTCAGGCCATCTGACAGGAACCTGCTGCCGCCTTCTGTGCACACCTGGTTCGCAATTGCCTGTTATCACCACAAAACGGGTCAGAGAGATGTCACAGACTAGGCAACATTTGGTGTCACAGTGTAGTGAGGCCTTCCTGCATGATATTCTCCAGGTTGTCTCGGATTGACGCTCTGCTGCTCTCCTGCGGGCACATCGCAAAATATACCATCTCACCTCATGACCTGACAAAAGTGGCAGCGGAAGTTAGAAGTTATGGGGTCAACAATAATGTGAACATATGAATCAGGAGCTTATGTAGGCCATTTGGCTCCTCAGGACTGCTGCACCTTTCAATGATGTAATGACTGATCACTTTGTGCCCTAAATTCCACTCAATGGCCTAGTTCTGATCCTACATCTTATGGTCTTACATTTTGCCCAATGTTGTGACCTTCCAATAACATTTGCCGAATTGTACATTTTATCAAGTTAATGCTAACTTTAACTTCCTCAGGGGTATGTCATAGAGTCATAGACATGTACAGCACGGAAATAGACGCTTCAGTCCAACTCCTCCATGCCGACCAGACGCCCTAAATAAATCTAGTCCCATTTGCCAGCACTTGGCCCATATCCCTCTAAACGCTTCCTATTTGTATACCCATCCAGATGCCTTTTAAATGTTGTAATTGTACCAGCCTCCACCACTTACTCTGGTAGCTCATTCCACACACACACACACAACCCTCTGTGTGATTAAGTTCCCCATTAGGTCCCTGTTAAATCCTTCCCCTCTCATCTTAAACCCGTGCCCTCTAGTTCTGGACTCCCCCATCCCAGAGGAAATACTTTGTCTATTTATCCTATCCATGCCCCTCATGATTTTATAAACCTCTATAACGTCACCCCTCAGCCTCCGATGCTCCAGGGAAAATAGCCCCAGCTTATTCAGCCTCACTTTGTAGCTCAAATCCTCCTACCCTGGCTACATCCTTGTAATTCTTTTCTGAACCTGTTCAAGTTTCACAACATCCGGTAGGAAGGAAACCAGAATTACACACAATATTCCAGAAGTGGCCTAACCAATGTCCTGTACAGCCGCAACATGACCTCCCAACTCCTGTACTCAATACCCTGACCAATAAAGGAAAGCATACCAAATGCCTTCTTCACTATCCTATCTACCTATGACTCCACTTTCAAGGAACTATGAACCTGCACCCCAAGGTCTCTTTGATACGCAACATAAGCAGGACCTTACCATTAAGTGTATAAGTCCTGCTCTGATTTGTCGTTCCAAAATGTAGCACCTCTCATTTATCTAACTTAAACTCCAACTGCTACTTTCTCAGCCCATTGGGCCACCTGATCAAAATCCCATTGTAATGTGATGTAATCTTCTTTGCTGCCCATTCCACCTCCAATTTTGGTGCCACCTGCAAACGTACTAACTATACCTCCTATGTATGTGTGCCCCTCTGCTAGAATCTTTCTCACTTGAATGTGTCTTTAGGGAGTACTCTGAAATATCCTCTTTAATATTTGCCACTGTATCTTTACTCAGCTGTCCCTGAACGTATCTTCCCAGTTCACGTTTGATAGGTCTGTCTTCATTTCCTCATAACTGTCCTTATCTGAGTTGAATACATAGGTTTAGACTCATTCTTATCTCACTCAAGCTGAAAATGAAATTCAATCATTTTATGATCACTGTTACCTACTGCCACTTTTATTATTAATTAGTCCCAACTAATTACACATTACCAGGTTAAAAATGGCCTGATCTCTAGTTGGCTCTGGAATGTTGATGTAAGAAAGGTCTCCTGGCAGACACAACGTACAGAGGGAAGGTAAGAGAGATATACTATCCCATAGTGGGAGCTCCTGCCTTCAGTGCAAGGACCAAGCAGTTCCTGCCAGCCAAAGTCCTGGTAAAGACAGAGTCCAGCAGGAAGTGGTGTGGCTCTGTAAGATGGTGAGAAGGTTCTGTTCTGGCTGTAGGCACTAGCAGGAGCCAGAGTAAGAGGTGGGGAATGGAGGGTGGGCACTGAAGTTTGGAGGCTGGCAGCTAAGAACAAAGTGAGGGTGGTTTCAGAGGACACTGCTGAAACAAATTGCCTCCCTTCTTTTCTGCCTTTTAAGCAGACTACTCAGCAAAAGTCCCACACACTCTGCCCACATTAATTTTATTATGGTGTGGGCAGAGTGTTATCCGGGTTGAACCTTTTAGTATTATTTGCCCGTGGATTGTGGATGTCACGGGTTGGGCTGGCATTTGATGCCCTTTCCTCGCTGCCAACGGGGCAGTTGAGTATGAACCTAGATTTGCTGTGGGTCTGGAGTTAGGTGCAGACCAGGCCAGGTAAAGATGGCAGATTCCCTTCCCTAAAGGACATTAATGAAGCAGCTGGGCTCAGATCAGAAAAAAGTACAAAATTGCAACACGGAAGCAAGGGAAGATACTCAAGCGGAATGTTTGGCAGAAAGAAGGAAGCAAAATCCTATCACAAATGTGCAACATTTGAAAGCTTTGATCACAAACTGGAATTCTGAATGAATTGGTAATGAATGGTCTGCCCCTTCATGATTTCAGAAATAGCCTCTGGTGTAATCCTCAGGCAATATTGGCCTATTTGCTCTTTCTAGCAGACACACCACACAAATAACTGATTATAGTTTTCATTGATCTTCGGCTTTGTAACTGACTAATATTGTTGCTGGGGAACACACTTCAAATGCCAATGTTAACTTTAATACGTTAAAAGTGGTTTCATTTACAGTAAATCTTCAACTTGTTGAAAAATTATTTCCTGTCCTTTTCCCATCCATATAACACTGATGGGGCTCTTGTTGCTGTCCACTTACTGTGATCAGTTCATACATAACCTTTGCTTCAGAGCAGGAACTTCCCTTCCAGTGCATGTAACCAATGGGGTGATGATCGTAACAGTAGGGAGTTTGAGTCAGTCAGTGAGTCACTCTCCTGTCTTCCTCCTGGGTTCAAGCCCTAGCCCAGGTCTGAATGGGTTGCCATTGAAGAATCCAAGTCATTGTATATTGGTGCTGGTCTGCAGCCTGGATACGTGTAGGGAATTCCTGATGAAGGGCTTTTGCCCGAAATGTTGATTTTCCTCCTCCTAGGATGCTGCCTGACCGGTTATGCTTTTCCAGCACCATTCTAATCATGAACCCGTGACGTCCATTTGTGAGTGGACTGCAGCAAGGGCACTATTAGCATTCCATGGATGTGGGTAGGAAAGGACAGGAAATAATTTTTCAGCAAGTTGAAGATTTTCTGTAAATTAATATTTTTTTAATGCACTAAAGTTAACATTGACATTTGAAGTGAGTTTCCCAGCAACAATGTTAGTTCCAAAGTGAAGAGTGATTGCCCAGCATTATGGAAACCTTATACAAGATGGGGTAAGTTAAAAGTGGAAGGAAGATGATGGCATTGATGTAGCTGATCCTGTTCATTTTCACACCATATCAACCTGTTTGATGTCCAATTAAAAAAAAGCAGAAAACCACAGCCTGAAGGAACAAAGGAAAAGGGGAGATTATGAAATGTGGAGGATGGAATATAAAATCTGAACTGGATATGTATAATAGTTTTGAGCTATCAAATAAATTTTGTGATCTGGTCACATTTTTGTCACCATAATTTCACTCAAACAGTTGTACTTAAAACCTTTCACCCTCTGAATTTTGGTTCTCATAAGGGGGGATAATGTTTATAGTGAGGAATGAAACATTATTTTCAACTCAGGTAGCCTATGCTCAGGTTGTTTCTAATGGGGTAAAGTTCTTCACTCTGCTTCAGTACAAAAAACATGCCAATCACAGCCTCAGAAAAGCTGTACCTACAGCAGCAGGTCCCATTCTGTGGCCTCTCTGAGTTCGATTGAAATTGAGGGCTAGATTTTCCAACTGTTGGCTCCGGAGGCTCCGGTCCTCATGCGAGATTAGCCCCGTTTTGTGCTTTAGTTCTGACCAACCCCATCTTACACATGACTCTTATACATAGCAAACAAAGAAGACATTGATTGCACAGCCTGAGATGAATTATAATCCAGTTTGCAGTGATGGAAGACGAGTGACTAACACTCTGTTGTGTGTGTGTGTGTGTGTGTGTATATCTGTGTGTGTGTGTTTGTGAGAGAGGGAGAGAGACAGAGAGAGAGTCATTCACATAATCTATCCACTGTCCCACAGGTAAATGTTAGCACTGCCTGCATGGAGGTGATTGCACACAGCAGTGATCCCCCAAGAACAGTCCAGTGATTAGGACCAATAGGACAACACTGCTTAACATGTGTTGGTGGTTTGTGAAATACATCTTTGAGACAATGGGGATTCTCTCTTACACCATGCAGCAACAATGAACTCAGCAGGATCTGCAATAACCAGCGATTAGATGAGCCCATCTCCTTCCAGTGCCGGAGCTCTTTGCCAACTGCAGTGTAATATAACAGTTGGTTAGAGAAGCAGAGTGTAACAGAAATACTCGCTGCGTTCTGCCATGATAATGCCTGATGTGTGACATCATAAACCTGCGCAGAAAAGGAAAGAGTAAGAGAGAATGGTCTGGAACATACAGGTGATATCTAGAACCGATCTGGCACAATGTCCCAGGAATCTCAGCAGTACTCCTCACCCTGTGCATCCAGGATGTCATTGAGATCTGCGAAGACCGAGCCACTGGACATCTTGCGGCCATTGCTGGAGAGATCGAGGAACTCCTCTGTTGAGCTGGGCACCGAGCTAATGTATCTGTCCCAGACTCGGTCTGCTGGCACTTCATGCTCAATCAATTTGGATTTTGTTTTTAAACTTCTTTCCAAGTTCTTCCTTTTGTGCTTGAACTCTAGGATGGTCTTTGTGTATGTGTTTATTGTTGTCACTGAAGCAGCCATACAGCATGTGAAGGATCCCCAAGCGAGACTGAGGGAAAATATATGTCTTAAAAGTTAATGAATTAAAATAGAGGTTTAACATTTAAGGAAAGTCACAAGGAAAAAAAGAATGGGTTACTTGCAGATGTTTAGAAGGAAGAGAGAACAATTATACTTAACTTTTTCAGTGCCTTCACTTCAGTAGTATGTACTATCTACAAGGTGTGGAGGTGCCGATGTTGGACTGGGATGGATAAGGTCAGAAGTCAGATGACACCAGGTTATCATCCAACAGGTTTGCTTTTTCATTTGTCTGATAGCTTGTGATTTCATATAAACTTGTGGACTATTAGCTGGTGTCGTGTGACTTCTGACCTGATACTGCAGAAAATCACCAAAGATTCTCAGAAGTTACCTTTTAAATCCAAGACCACTTCCATCTAGAAGGACGAAGGCAGCAAATATATGGAAACACCACCACCTACAATATGATTAGATTACCTACAGCATGGAAACAGGCCCTTCGGCCCAACCAACCCTCCCAGTCCCATTTCCTTCTGACTAATGCATCTAACGCTATGGGCAATTTAGCATGGCCAATTCACCTGACCTGCACATCTTTAGACTGTGGGAGGAAACCGGAGCACCCGGAGAAAACCCACCCAGATACAGGGAGAATGTGCAAACTCCACACAGATAGTCACCCAGGGCTGGAATTGAAACTGGGGGACCCAGGGGCTGTGAGGCAGTAGTGCTAACCACTGAGCCACCATGCCACTACTTGAGTTACCTGTCAGCCACTAACAGTGGTTACTTAGTCAATGCATTAGTGTCCCTGGGAAATGGTGTAACAACTCTTGCTCACATTCAAATAGTTTTGGGGTATTAAGCAAAAGTACCTTGCAGTTTATTAGAATTAGACTTGGCCTTTTTTTTATAGAATCCCTAGAATGTGAAAACAGGCTACTTGGCCCAACAAGCCCATACTGACCCTCTGGAGGGTAACCTGCCCAGACCCATTCCCCTACCCTTTTACTCTACATTTACCCCTGACCACTTATCCTACACCTCCCTGAACACCTTGGGCAGTTTAGCATGGCCAATTCACCTGACCTGCACATCCTTGGACTATGGGAGGAAACCCATGTAGACATGAGGAGAATATGCAAACTCCACACAGTCACCTGTGCTAACCACTGAGCTATTGTGTCCCCCAAGCTCCCCTCCAAGCCACTTACCATCTTGATTTGGAAATATGTCACTGTTCTTTCATTGTCACTGGGTCAAAAATCTGGAATTCCCTCCCTAAGGGCATTGTGGGCCAACCCACAGCAGGTGGACAGCAGCAGTTCAAGAAGACAGCTCAACGCCACCTTCTCAAGGGCAACGAGGGACAAGCAAGAAATGCTAGCCAGCTAGCAATGTCCACATCCCACAAGTGAATAAAAACTGACTCTCTAGAAGCACCAGAGAGGTTAATATCCATTAGCAAAAGATCCATTCATATCTTTGTACCACTTGGTCAAAGTAAAATACTACCTGTATTGGTTTGGATCATAAACATTTTGACAGCACGTCTAAATGGGAAACCAAATAAATTAAATGAATGTAGCCTAACTAATTCATTGCCCTTGTTTGAGAATGAGGAGCTACTTCTGTTATTCTCTTGCATTGACCCGTTGCTTACTTTCCTGCATGCATGTTGTCACCTGTACAACAATGATGTATTCTGAGTTTTTGAGATCCCTTCACTTCAATAATTGGCAATTACTCTCTTAGATGGGTAATCCAAGATGGAGGATGGGAAAAATTTCTGACTGTAACAGCTGCTCCTTTTTTGAGGTATTTTAGGTGTTGGAGGTGATTTCCCTGAATTCTAGGAGCAGCAATTATTGTTTTACATACTGTTGCATTGTTTTGGAACTTTGGAGAAAAGAAAAGTCAAAACAACAGCACTTTTAAAAGTCAGTGCAGGAGAGAGAGAGGGAAAGGAACCCACATTGCTAAGTGACACAGCACTGAACCTGCACAGTTACTGCCTTTGCTGTTGAATTCATGTATCATCGGATATTGGAGTGCATCTGGGAAAATTGAAAAACACATCAATATTTACAAATGATCTCGGAGGTTTGGGAGAGGTCATAGCACAAAACAGATAATTAGATTTTAAGTGTGGCCTCACAATATGTCTGCAGTAGTGAGTAGAGTGGGTTCTTTCTTGATTATATGTTTTATTGAGCTATGTCTCCTGATTAAACTTAAAATATAATCCATAAGTATTAAGTTAGCCTGGAGCAGTGTTTTGTAAAGGAATAAGACAGTGCCATTTTCTGGGTCTGTCGATTGAAAGAAGCAAAAATGGCATTTTGTACAGGAATATGCCTTTCTTGTCGGATGTGGGAGTTTAGTGAGAGTTTACGTGTTACTGAGGATTATATCTGCAATAAATGCTGTTGGTTGCCAATCCTATCAGATCAAATGGATCGGTTAGAGAGGCACTTAGAGGCAATGAGGAATTCACAAGAGCAAGGGGATGTGATGGATGCCAGTTATAGGAAGGGGGGAAAGTCACAGATACAGTCACATAGATGGGTTAACTCCAGGAAAGGTAAAAGAGGAAGGCAGCTAGTGCAGGAGTCTTTAGTGGCTATCCCCATTTCAAAAAAGTATGCTGGTTTGGAAAATGTATGGGATGATGGATTCTCAGGGGAATGTAGCATGAACAGCCACGTTTCTGGTATTGAGACTGGCTCTAATGCAATGTGAGGTATGTTGGGTTCCAAGTGATTGATTGTGTAAGGGGAATCTCAAGTGCAAGGTACACATTTATGTTTCTGTGGCCAGCAGCGAGAAATCAGAATAGTGTGTTGCCTCCCTAGTGCCAGGATCAAGAATGTCTCAGAGAAGGTGAAGAATGTTTTCAAGGGGGAGAGGACCCAGCAGGAGGTCATTGTGCACATTGGTACCAATGACATATGAAGGGAAAAGGTTGAAATTCTGAAGGGAGGTTACAGAAAGTTAGGCAGGAATTTAAAAAGGAGGTCCTCAAGTGTAATAATATCTGGATTATTCCTGGTGCTACGAGCCAGTGAGGGCAGGTATAGGAGGATAGAGTAGATGAATGCATGGCTGAGGAGCTGGTGTATGGGAGAAGGATTCACAATTTTTGGATCATTGGAATCTCTTTTGGGGTAGAAGTGATCTGTACAAGAAGGACAGATTGCACCTAACTTGGAAGGGAATTAATATACTGGCAGGGAGATTTGCTAGAGCTGCTTATGAGGATTTAAATTGTAAGGTGAGGCAGGGAAGGGGTGGAACCCAGGGAGATAGTGAGGAAAGAGATTATTCTGAGACTGGTACAGGAGAGAACAAAGGCGAGTCAAACAGTCAGGGCAGGCAGGGACAAAGCAGAGAACAAGGTAGCACTGATTAATTAAACTGCATTTATTTCAATGCAAGGGGCCTAACAAGGAAGGCAGATGAACACAGGGCATGGTTAGGAACATGGGACTGGGAAATCATAGCAATTACAGAAACATGGCTCAGGGATGGGCAGGACTGACATGACAGGATCTGGTTACAAATGCTACAGGAAGGACAGAAAGGGAGGCAACAGAGGAGGGGGAGTGGCAGTTTTGATAAGGGATAACATTACAGCTGTGCTGAGGGAGGATATTCCCAGAAATACATCCAGGGAAGTTATTTGGATGGATTTGAGAAATAAGAAAGGGATGATCACCTTATTGGGATTGTATTATAGACCCCTAACAGTCAGAGGGAAATTAGGAAACAAATTTGTGAGGAGATCTATTATCTGTAAGAATAATAGGGTGGTTATGGTAGGGGATTTTAACTTTCCAAACATAGACTGAGACTGCCATAGTGTTAAGGGTTTAGGTGGAGAGGCATTTGTTAAGTGTGTATAAGAAAATTTTCTGATTCAGTATGTGGATGTACCTACTAGAGAAGGTGCAAACCTTGACCTACTCTGGGGAAATAAGGCAGGGCAGGTGACTGAGATGTCAGTGGGGGAGCACTTTGGGGCCAGCGACCATAATTCTATTAGATTTAAAATAATGATGGAAAAGGATAGACCAGATCTAAAAGTTGAAGTTCTAAATTGGAAAAAGGCCAATTTTGACGGTATTGGCAAGAACTTTCAAAAGTTGATTGGGGGCATGTTCACAGATAAAGGGATGGCTGGAAAATGGGAAGCCTTCAGAAATGAGATAACAAGAGTCCAGAAAAAGTATATTTCTATCAGGGTGAAAGGAAAGGTTGGTATGTATAGGGAATGCTGGATGGCTAAAGAAATTGAGGGTTTGGTTAAGGAAAAGAAGGAAGCATATGTAAGGTATAGACAGGGTAGATTGAGTGAATCCTGAGAAGAGTATAAAGGCAATAGGAATATATTTAAGAGGGAACTCAGGAGGGCAAAAAGGAGATGTGATAGCTTTGGCAAACACAGTTAAGGAGAATCCAAAGGGTTTTTACAAATACATTAAGGACAAAAGGGTAATGAGGGAGAGTATAGGGCCTCTCAAAGATCAGCAAAGCGGCCTTTGTGTGGAGCCGCAAGAGATGGGGGACATAAGAAACGAGTATTTGTATCAGTATTTACTGTGGAAAAGGAGATGGAAGCTATAGAATGTAGGGACGTAGATGACATCTTGAAAAATGTCCATATTACAGAGGAGGAAGTGCTGGAATAAAGTGGATAAATCCCCACGACTTGATCAGGTGTACCCTAGAATTCTGTGGGAAGTTAGGGAAGTGATTGCTGGGCCTCTTACTGAGAGATTTGTATCACTGATAGTCCCAGGTGAGGTGCTGGAAGACTGGAGGTTGGCTCGCGTGGTGCCACTGTTTAAGAAAGATGGTAAGAACAAGCCAGGGAACTATAGACAGGTGAGCCTGACCTCTGTGGTGGGCAAGTTGTTGGAGAGAATCCTGAGGGGCAGGATGTACATGTATTTGGAAAGGCAAGGACTGATTAGGGAGAGTCAACATGGTTTTGTGCATGGAAAATCATGTCTCACAAACTTGATTGAATTTTTTTGAGGAAGTAGCAAAGAAAATTGATGAGGGCAGAGTGATGTGATCTATATGGACTTCACTGTGAGATTGATGTTGGGTGAGGGGGCATAATAGGCATGGTAAATAATAGGTAGGAGGGTCCATGGGTATTGGGAAATGGACAATAAAATGCGGTTATAGCCATGAAGACCAGGATGATCTCGGAATGGCAGAGCAGGCCCAGTGGTTGATATGGATTACACCTGTTCACATATCTATGATCTTATGAAATATTAAGCAATAACTACTATGAGTATGTAATGAGTAAAAATGCTCTGTTACAGGCAGAGTGTATACAATTAGGAGTCAATTTTTAGAACAGTTGAAAGATGGAATGCATATTAGGATTGAATCGAAATGGCATGACACACGATGGGCAGAGAGGAATGAATTGAGCATAAAGAGGAGTTGAAGTCTAATATCAGGCATGATTATTTTGAATTGTGGAGCAGGCTTGATGGGCTAAATGTTCTACTTAGGCTCCTATCTCTTGTGTTCTTATGTTCCCTAGTCAGCTGACACTCTCTGTTACAGACTCAATACCTTCTCCCATTAACTCCTCCCTGACTCCCATCCATCTTACTGAGAGTTATCACTTTCTTTCATTTATAAGTCACTGAAACAATGAGCATTTGTATGGATCTCTTTGAAATATTGGAATTGTATACTTTTCTGAAGCTGTCATGGGACTTTTGATCTCAAAACATGCATAGTATTCAAGACAGACTGAGAAGCATTTATTGTTTTCAATGCATTTTCCATGTGTTAAGAAATCCACATTATTAATGAATGGATTAATGGAATTTATATGCGCAATGTACAACATGAAAATGCCCCACTTAGCACAGAGAGTGATTAGGATGTGAAACTCGTGACAATAAATAATAGTTGAGATTAATGGTGTAGATACATTTAAGGGAAAGCCAGATAAACACAAATGAGAAAGGAAGATTGCTCAGTTCACAGGAGTAGTGGAGGTTTGTGTGAAGCATGGAAAAAACGAACATGAACTATTCAGGTCATATGGATTGTTTTTGTGTCATATCTGTTATGCAATGTAACAGCTGACTGTCAGCCACACACAATGGCACTGAAGATGGATTTTAATTGGAATCTTTTGTACAATTTGGACAATGTCACTTACCAGTAAGACCACCCATAATCCCAAGTCTGTGGCCGCCAGTCTTCGGGGCCAAGGTTGACGGTCATTTGAAACACAGTCGTATACATCATGTGGGCAACCATTCCCAAGAGACCTGCAACACCAAATCATAAGTATATTGTGTGGTCAGCAACACCTAACACAATTGGTACTAATTATTTTTATGTCAATGGATAGAATTTATGCATTCCCCTCACTTCCCCATGATCATTACATTTAGACAGTTGTGTTTTCTTACCAAGTGAATTAAATTGTCAGTAGCAAACTTTTGTGAATTTAAAACAATTTTTTTTATCCATTCACAAGATGAGGGCATCGCTAGCTGGGCCAGCATTTATTGCCCATCCCTAATTGTCCTGACGGCAGTTGAGAGTCAACCACATTGCTGTGGGTCTGAAGCCACACGTAGGCCCGACCAGGTAAGGATGGCAATTTCCTTCTTGAAAGGACATTAATGCTATTTATTCTCATAGACTTACTGTAAATTTAAAATGTGATAGCTCACATACTTATTCCCAGATGTACACTCATGCATGCACAGATTGATTACAGGTAAACATGGCACCTTGATACAATGGTTAAACCAATCATTGGCCTATAGTCTTCTTCTTTCATGCAGCGGATCAGATAACATTGATGCTTTGAAGCAGATGTAAGGTTTTTGTAAATTAAAGAACTCTCAACAAGCTATGAAGGTTCCTTCAGTTAAACTTTTACGAGGTTGGCTCTCAAGCAAACTTTAATGGGAACAAGTTTGGGGTGTGAGAGTATGACAGTCTTTCTCCATCATGCAATATCCTCCTTTCAGGTTACTGTTGTTAACTATCTTAAGTGTATGGAATACTTGCAGCTAATTTGATGGCTTTTGGTAAGACTTAATCTGCAATCAGCTTCTCGCTGATTATAAAAGCAAACAACAAAAGTGCTTCCTCATTTTGTGACTTGTGCAAATACAAAGTCCTTTCTGTAAAAGGAAGGTGGCATTTATGTTGATTTCAACTTTGTGGATTGTTGTTCAATCTCTTGAGACTTTGAGGTCAATGTCTTTTTTTTCCCCGAATGACCTATTCATTTTGATAACCCTCTTTTAGACTGAGTTGAGGAAAGGACATTGATCCTTCCCAGTCAGGACTCTTGTCCTCGTTCACTCTTGAGTGAACGAGGGGAGAGTGAACGAGGGGAGTGGTTTAAATTCACAAAACAAATTAGGGTGCAACCTTTTGTGTCCAGTTGTAAAATATACTGTAAATTTTGAACTTCAAAATATAGTAAGGCATGGTGTTCATCTAGCTTTAAAATTACAGTAGGGTATTTTCTGTCGATAGCAGGTGCATCCAAATCTTCTCAGAAACAAATGTCTTACCGGCAGGACTGTCTGAATTTCAATCATCTGTTACTTCACAGAGTTAGATGACTGTGTGAATGCAGTCTGCATATGTGTTATCCCACTGTTAATGTTGACAGATGCCTGGATTCAATCCAAATGTGATCTCATAATATTGAGAACTAAATAAATCCAATGCGTGTGATCTCCCAGTATTATTACTGATGGATGCCAAGATTCAATTCATTTATGGTGCCTCTGAGTTAATGGTGGTGGTGCCTAGATTGCGTTATGCGTGTTTAACCTGTTTATGCTTGCAGATGTCCAGATTAAGTTCCCATCAGCTTGTCTGGGTTTGTATGGGAGAGGTGCCTGAATCCATCTGATTGTCCAATGTTGCACTTGACTGATGTCAGATATCAGTTCATGCATAAACCTCAGAGGAGCAGTGAGCTTATCGGAGCTCACTTCTAATGCAGTCTCCCAGAACTAATACTGAGAGCTGTCTTCAGAGACAGAAAGCAAGAGGCAACTGATAGCTGGTGAAGAGATAGAAGAAGAGAGACAAAGATACAAGACAGGGAAATGAAGATTTCTGACAGGAAAATAAATATGTTCAAGCTGCCTGACTGTTCCCTGAGAGGGCATGATCTGTTGCTGTGGAAAAGGTTAAATCACAATTGAATAATAGAAGCTCTCAAATGTTTTGGATGAAACATAAAAATACACTAGAATGGAGCAGCTACTCATAAATCTAGACTATACGAAATTCAATTGTGATTGTGTTGAAAAACCTTCCTCAAGCTAGGTTCCTTCTCAATTGCTATAATCTTTTTCATTTGGAGAAAATCCTGTCCCTGCTATGTTAATTTTTACACTGTGCCTCTGGGAAGCTCCTTTGATCACATTGCCATGCTAAAAGTAACATATATAGTGTCAGTTGTGGCTCAGGGATAGCCCTCGCACCTCTGAGGTTATAGATTTTCAATCTCACTTCAGATACAGGACACAATCTAATTAACCCAGACTGACATTGCCACGCATCAGGGAGGAAATGCTACAGTAGTAAAGGACTGTGTAAATAAGATACTAAAAGACAGTTATGTTTATACTTCCAGTTGGAAGTAAAATACTATTTACTTACTGAAAAAGCCTACCACCACAGTCAAACTCCCATTACATTCTGCACTTACATTTTTCTTTTACATTTTAGAACTGGATATTAAAGTCTGCAGATGATGTTATCTGAGGTTCACCTGAATTCCTTTATGGATTTGAGCTTCTCCTCATCTCCAAAGGGAACAAAAGAATCATTCAGACTGTTAATTCAAACAGTCAATGCCCCTCCCAATCCAAAATGCTTCCACCAAATGGAATGGGTCATTCAACACAAAGAACCTGACTGTACCATCCTCAGAAGGTGCTCAACAACATATCAACATGACTCCCTGTTATATTTGGAATGGGGTTCTAAACTCACAAAGGTCACATGGTGAGGAAAGCATAATATTTATTTACTTTTATTGAGTTTCACTGGAAGGCCACCAAACTCATCCAAGGTTGTAAACCAGAATACCTTGAAAATCTGACATTTAAAGAGAGATGGACACCCCAAATTTCCCAACTTCAAATTCACTTGGTAATAACTAAGATTTAATTTATCAGTCCACAGTCAGTTATCCTTGAATGAACAAGTCCTAACTTCTCAAGTTCATCGAGTGAGGAAGTGCTCCAACCTCACAGTGTCATGTGATTATGAAAAGCCTAATTGAGGTATTACTGTCGTGAAGTTTGTAAAGGAGTAGGGCAAATCAGCCAAGAAGCTTCATTTTCAGGATTTAACTACACATTTGTGGATGAGAGAAGTTTCTGTCCAATTTAGGGAGGCTTTATCATTACTCTTATCATAAAGTTGGAACCACTGTAGATGATCTCAACTGCATTAACATTTGACATTATTCGCTGTTTTATTTCTCATACTGGTGGTTGCTGTAGCTCAGTTAGTAGCACTTTCATGTATAGGTCAAACATTATTAGTTTATAGTCCCACTCCAGGCACTTGAGCACTATAATCTAGGCTAAAACATGATAGAGTACTGTTTGAGTACTATCCTTCGGGTAAGATGTTAATCCTTCTTGAGAGGTTTCATATCATCCTGTTTCAGAGGAGAGGAGTTCTGCCTAGTGTCTGCGTCCCCATTTATACATTTGCCAAAATCGCTAACAGCAAGGGCTTTTTTGGCCATCACATCATTGTTATTTGATATCCCTTTGCACAAATTGGCTTATACTTAGCGAGTTTTGAGAAGATTTGTAGCTCAGGTTGAGGTTCTGGACATAGGTTTGCTCGTTGAGCTGGAAGATTCATTTTCAGACATTTTGTCACCATACTAGGTAACATCATCAGTGAGCCTCCTGATGAAGCAGTGGTGGTATGGCTCACTTTCTATTTATGTGTTTAGGTTTCCTTGGGTTGGTGATGCCATTTCCTGTTCTTTTTCTCAGGGGGTGGTAAATGGGATCCAAGTCAATGTGCTTGTTGATTCGGGTAAGATGTTAATCCTTCTTGAGAGGTTTCATATCATCCTGTTTCAGAGGAGAGGAGTTCTGCCTAGTGTCTGCGTCCCCATTTATACATTTGCCAAAATCGCTAACAGCAAGGGCTTTTTTGGCCATCACATCATTGCTATTTGATATCCCTTTGCACAAATTGGCTTATACTTAGCGAGTTTTGAGAAGATTTGTAGCTCAGGTTGAGGTTCTGGACATAGGTTTGCTCGTTGAGCTGGAAGATTCATTTTCAGACATTTTGTCACCATACTAGGTAACATCATCAGTGAGCCTCCTGATGAAGCAGTGGTGGTATGGCTCACTTTCTATTTATGTGTTTAGGTTTCCTTGGGTTGGTGATGCCATTTCCTGTTCTTTTTCTCAGGGGGTGGTAAATGGGATCCAAGTCAATGTGCTTGTTGATAGACTTCCAGTTGGAATGCCATGCTTCTAAGAATTCTCACACGTGTCTCTGTTTGGTTTATCCCAAGATGGATGTGTTGTCCAATTGAAGTGGTGTCCTTCTTCATCAGTATGTAAAGTTACTAGTGAGAGTTGGTCATGTCTTTTTGTGGCTAATTGATGTGGATACTAGTGAGAGTATGTCATGTCTTTTTGTGGCTAGTTGATGTTCATGTATCCTGGTGGCTAGTTTTCTGCCTGTTTGTCCAATGTAGTGTTTGTTACAGTTCTTGCAAAGTATTTTGTAAATGACATTAGTTTTGCTTTTTGTCTATATAAGGTCTTTCAAGTTCATTCACTGTTGTTTTAGTGTCGAGAGTGTGGTGCTGGAAAAGCACAGCAGGTCAGCAGCACCCGAGGAGCAGGAAAATCGATGTTTCACGCAAAAGCCTGCTGCCAGACCTGCTGTGCTTTTCCAGCACCACACTCTTAACTCTAAGCTCCGGCATCTGCAGAACTCACTTTCTCCTTGCTGCTTTAGTGTGTCGGTGGGTTTATGGGCTACCATGATGCCAAGAGGTCTGAGTAGATTGGCAGTCATTTCTGAGATGTCTTTGACGTAGGGGAGAGTGGCTAGGGTTTCTGGACGTATTGTGTCTGCTTGTTTGGGTTTGTTGCTGAGAAATCGGCAGACTGTGTTCATTGGGTATCTTCTTTTTGAATGCACTGTATAGATGATTTTCCTCTGCTCTTCATTGTTCCCTCTGTGCTGCAGTGTGTGATGGCTTGTTGAAATAATGTTCCAATGCAACTTTGTGGGTGTTAGGATGATTGCTTCTGTAGTTCAATATTTGGTCCATATGCGGTTGTTTTCCTGTATTATTGATGGTCTTGAAGGTTTCCTCTAATTTGTTTCATTTAGTGATGACAAAGATGTCATCCATGTAGCGGACCTAAAGTTTGGGTTGGGTGCTTGGCCGAGCTGTTTGTTCAAGTACCTGCATTCCTACCTCTGCTAAGAACCCTGCTATTCTTTTTAATATACAATTGCACTCCTCTACTCTTAAAAGGTATTGAATTGTCAGCACAGTGCTTTATGATGTCCAGGCCTTGTGAAAGTTGCTCCATAAAAGAGATTTTGTTTTACTAAGTACAGTGGCTAGCTATGAAAGCAGGTCAGATGCTGGGAATCCTGCAGCAAGTAACTCACCTCCTGACTCCCCAAAACCAGTCCACCATCTACAAGACACCAGTCAAAAGTGTTATAGAAGACTCCACACTTACATGGACAGGTGCAACTCTGACAACACTCAAAGACAAAGCAGCCCACTTGAGTGCTACCACAATGAGCGGCACGGTGGCTCAGTGGTTAGCGCTGCTGCCTCACAGCACCAGCGTCCCATGTTCGATTCCAGCGTCGGGCAACTGTCTGTGTGGAGTTTGCACATTCTCCTCTTGTCTGGGGGGTTTCCTCCAACAGTCCAAAGATGTGCAGGTCAGGTGAATTGGCCATTTTAAGTTGCCCATAGTGTTCGGTACACTAGTCAGAGGAAAATGGGTCTGGGTGAGTTACTCTGCGGAGGGTCAGTGGGGACTGGTTGGGCTGAAAGGCCTGTTTCCACACTGTAGGGGATCTAATCTCATCCATAAACATCCACTTCCTCCAGCTGCAGTGTGCAGTATGTCCAAGATGCAGCAATTCAATCCTTGGACAGCACCTTCCAAGCCCAAGATCACTTCCATCCAGAAGGTCAAGGGCAGCAGATACATTGGAACATGACCATCAGCAAGTTCCCCTCCAAGCCACTCGCCATCCTGACTTGGAAATATTCCTTCAGTGTTGCTGGGTCAAATCCCAGAATTGCCTCCCTAACAGCATTATGGTTCCAACTACAACACATGGACTGTTATGGATAAAGAAGACAGCTCATGACCACCTTCTCAAGGACAACTGAGAACAGGCAGTAAATGCTGGCCCAGCCAGCAATACCCACATCCTACAAGTGAATGAAAAAATAATCTCTTACATTGTGTATGACTCTAAAGGTTTAAAACGGAAAACTATCAATCGTAATACGTATGATTGAATGCAATCTATCAGCAATCATTAGAAAACTTAATAGTAAGCCTGGGCTCAATCCAAGTTGAGTCCCTGGGATTAATGCAGGTAGTGAACTGAATTCAGGTCATGTCTGACCTCCCAGGGTTAATAGTGAGAGCTGCGTGGATTTATGCCTGTGGACAGTCACCCGGGGTTAGTAATGAGATTGTCTGAATTCCATCCATGCATTACCTGGTGCTAAATTACCAGCCGTATTAATGCACCAAATTGCTCTGTTCCAAAGACAGCTGACATTTTGCATCAGGCACTTCATACCAGGCTGGTCAGCAGCCCAGATGGTCAGGAGGTCAGCCCTCATCACTTTGAAAAACGTTCAGAATAAATATCTCTGTACTTTTTAATGGCAATAGTGCACATTGATAGCAGATAGTTCAAGTGGAGCTGCAGTTTTGATCAGATAGTCCTTGGTGACACAATTATGTTTTTGATGTGCAAGGTTTGGGACAGACAAGCAAACGCAACATACACTCACTTGATGAAAATGCCAATGGAGCAGCTTATTCTAAGTCGAAATGAATTCTCCTAGGTGAGGGATGAAGTGATTATTTTGTATTTGGCATTGGAAGTACCTTAGCTAATCAGTGTGTCATATATTCAGGTCTGTGTTTGCATTGGGTGGTATTACACTAAAAGCCCAAAACAATCTCTGAATGTTTCTCTGACAGAAATCAACAGAAACCTGCTTTTTGGTGTTTGAACCAAGGTTGATGCCAATCTCCTAACCTGTGAGTTGAACTTCTGACAGAAATTAAATAGCAATTCCTTCCAGCTAGCTTCAGTCAAATTCTGCTTGAATAGTCTCGCTGAAGGAGCAACAAATCCGAGAATATTGTCTCCAACTCCTTCTAGTTTCGATGAAAGCTTATTGGCCCGCGAATAATTTTAACTTGGGTTTGTGAGTGGGTTTCCAGATGTAAATGGGCAAGCATTCCAAAAAGCATTGGGAAGCTGGGTCCAATACCTGTGTTTTACTGAAGTACAGTGTGGGCAGCCAATCGACTCCAGGAGACAAGAGGCCTAATTCCAGGGCCTCAGGATATTCAAAAACTGCAGCAAGGACAGTATGTCTTTACATAGAAATGTAAAAAAAAAGGAGCAGGAGTAGGCTATTAGAAGTAGCTAGTTGCTCTGGCCCGTGAGTTTTGTATTTTGCAGTGATTTCCAGAACCCATTGATTCCCTTGCATGGAATTGTGGGATGGCTGTGAGTGCACAGACAGGATGTGACCTAAAAGGCTGCTCCACCATTTTATACAGTCGTGGCTGATCATCCAACTCCTGCTTTCTCCCCATACCCTAAGTGCTAAGATCTATATCTAACAATAGATAAAAAGATTTTAGAAAGAATGAGACAAGTGTAATCGTAGGACTGCTTGAACCTCATTCCCTCAAACCTCTCATCTGAGCCTCCCCCTGTACAAACCTCACTTCAGGATCAGAGGCCTCTCTAGGGTTGGGAATCAGATCCTACCCACAACCTCCAAACGTCCAATTCTCTCTCCTAGTGCCCTCCATCACTCCTTTCAGCCAGGACAGGACAGTGCCTAAGAACTGAAGCCCAGGGTTCTAAGGGCCATTTTTTCTGTGGGGTTCAGTGCTCAAGACAGGAGCAGGGCTGTTTTGCGAAGGAAGGCATGGGGTCAAGAGGCCCAGGCCAGAGCCGCACTGGGCCCTGAGATTTCTGACCTTGATCCCATCACCTGCATTGCTCTCTAGTCTGTCCCTTACTTCTGGACCAGCAACTCCCTAGAGCCAAAAGTCAATAGCTACTTAAGGTGATAGCACATTGAGTGGAATTGAATTGAACTTATTGTCACGTGTACCGAGGCACAGTGAAAAGCTTTGTCTTGTGAGCAATACAGGCAGATCATAGAGTTAAGTAGCATAGATAGTAAATAACAGGTAAACAGCAGCAAAAACAAACACACAGGTACAGGCGAATGTTAAGAGTTTGTGAGTCCATTCAGTATTCTAACAACAGTAGGGCAGAAACTGTTACAAAACCGGCTGGTGCATGTGTTCAGGCATCTGTACCTTCTCCCCAATGGTAGGGGTTGTAGAAAAACATTACCAGGGTGGGATGGATCTTTAAGAATGCTGGCGGCCTTTCCTTGACAGCGGGCCTGGTAGATGGATTCTATAGATGGGAGGTTGGCCTTTGTGATTATCCAGGCCGAGTTCACCACGCGCTGTAACTGTCTCCAATCTTGAATAATACAGTTGCCATACCAGGTAGTGATACATCCAGACAGAATGCTCGAGATTGGCACACCTATAAAAGTTGGCAAGGGTATTTGCTGTCATGCCAAATTTCCTCAGCTTTCTGAGGAAAAAGAGACATTGTTGGGCCTTTGTAACCAGTGCATCCACATGAAGAGTCGAAGAGTCAAAGAGTCCCAGGAGCTTGACATTCTCCACTCGTTCCACCTCTGTGCTGTTCAAGTGTAGGGGGGCATGAGAGTAACATCCGGCCAAAAGTCAACAATGAGTTCCTTGGTTTTGCCGTCATTGAGAGCTAGCTTGGTTCTCAGTGCACTATTTTTCCAGGTCTTCCACCTCCCATCTGTAGTCTGTTTCATCACCATCTGAGATTCGACCGACTATGGCGGTGTCATCAGTGAACCTGTAAATGGCATTAGTCTGGTATTTGGCAATGCAGTCATGGGTATACAGTGAGTACAGTAGGGGGCTGAGTACACACCCCTGGGGGGCTCCAGTGTTGAGTGTTAGTGAGGATGAAATATCGTCCCCAATCTTCATTGATTGTGGCCTGTGGGCCAGAAAACTGAGGATCCAGTTGCAGAGAGTGGGGCTTAGTCCGAGATCACTAAATTTAGTAATCAGTCTTGAGGGGATAATAGTGTTGAAGGCTGAACTGTAGTCAATGAGTAGGATTCTTACGTAGCTGTTCTGGGTGTCAAGATGTTCTAAGGAGGAGTGAAGGGCAAGTGATGTGGTATCTGACGTGGATCTGTTGGTCCGATAGGAAAATTGGAGTGGGTCAAGAGTAGTGGGGAGGCTGGAGTTGATTTATGCCATGACCAGCCTTACAAAACACATGAGCAAACACTGGCTTTACTGCATGTGACCAGGCCTCTTGGGTCTCTCCCACTTTTACCGCAAGCAAAAATTATTTATTTCCCTCTCCACAAGACCTGTCTGACCCACTGAGTGCTTGTGACACTTCCTGTGTCTATTGTTGTAGAAATGCAAGTTTTTTTTTCATGCAGTGAAACCTCAGCTGTCAGCAACATCAGGGAAATGGTAGTCTCCCTGGGATTAATCAATTCTCAGGTCACTCACTGTGACATTGAAATCCATTTGAGTAAATACATACACTTTCAAGTTACTGTATACTGGCTTTATATTGTGTAGTTTTTTTGCGGTGATGTTCATTCTATGGAATTGATGTAAACACCACTTCAATTAAAAAGTAAATATATGCTCATATTCCTTTTCCTTCATCATGATTTTCCTTTTCTGTCAGTTATTTTTTGTTGATTTTCCCTTCCTCATTTCTTTGTGTTCAGTTTCAATGCGTAACAAGCTCTTTCTCACTCCCAAAGCCCAAGGGATGTGAGCCTAGAAGATGGGACACAGTAACTGAGATGCAAGCCTTGTTGTGCTTGGTTCTGGATTAGTGGTGCTGGAAGAGCACAGCAGTTCAGGCAGCATCCAAGTAGCTTCGAAATCGATGTTTCGGGCAAATGCCCTTCATCAAGATTAAAGGCAGTGAGCCTGAAGCGTGGAGAGATAAGCTAGAGGAGGGTGGGGATGGGGAGAAAGTAGCATAGAGTACAATGGGTGAGTGGGGGAGGGGATGAAGGTGATAGGTCAAGAGCTCAGTAACTCTCCCCATGACTTGTCCGGACTTGTCCTACCTGCCTATCTTCTTTTCCACCTATCCACTCCACCCTCTCCTCCTTGACCTATCACCTTCATCCCCTCCCCCACTCACCCATTGTACTCTATGCTACTTTCTCCCCATCCCCACCCTCCTCTGGCTTATCTCTCCACGCTTCAGGCTCACTGCCTTTATTCCTGATGAAGGACTTTTGCCCGAAATGTCGATTTCGCTGCTCGTTGGATGCTGCCTGAACTGCTGTGCTCTTCCAGCACCACTAATCCATTGTTTTTACCTTGTTGTGCTTGGGCCAGGGGCTCTGTGGTGGAGTTGGGAGCCCAAGTTAGAAACAGGATCAGCTCCTGTGAACTCTTCTGTTCCTGCCCTCTCTGATTGGGAGCCCAAGGTTTTGGCTGAACGAGGTTAGTCTTTAATATGGTTTGTACTTAGCGATGGTCAAATGTATCACTTTGGCAGCCTCCCGTGATTGGGGGGCGAGGGGGAGGGGGCTGGACAAGTAAATTCATGGTAATTCTTCAAGTCTTAAAATTAGAAGTCGGATGAAAGAGATTGGAATCACAAGTTCAATGTGTGCGTAGATGGGAAATAAGTGAAGATGCACTTAACTGAAAATCACCCCTATGATTAAGCACTTAGCAGAATGGTTTCCATGGAAATGAAGTCAGGTTACTATCTGGATGCTTTACACATAGGAGCAACCTTTAATATAGGTGAAGGCTCTGACTGTGAAGTACTTAATACTGATGGGTTCAACTTTATTATCTGACATGGTTTCTGAGAAATCATTGTGTGAGAAATGTTTGTTTCATTCATGGGAGAGATGGTCACCACCTGACATCAGTAAATTGGTTGGTGCTGTAAGTGCATCCATTACACGTGTGTCTGCCCATTACAATATATAGGAGTGTGCATCTGTGTGTGTGCAAAAGTACCTGCATGTACATATGAGGCTTTATTTGAGTGTGCGATGCATATCAACCCTATGTGTGTGCGCATGCAAATATGGATCTGCTTATTTCTGGCTGCATACATCGGTGTATAGTTTCGAAGGAGTGTGTTTATAGATCGTGTTCAGTATATATATAAAATTTCTCCCAACTGTCTCCATATTGACAAAGAGCTCATTCAAACACTTATCCTCTGCTTGTCTTAAAAGTGACTAGGGTTTGATTCTTATGCAACATATCCAAGTTATCATCCTGGGATTGATTTTTAATTGGAAAGGTCTGATGGAGGTGTATTTTGAGAATCACATTCTGTAACAGGGTTCCCGTGTTTTGATGCTCCAGGGCATCTTGCTATTTTCAAAGAGCAGCTAGAGTTAGGTGATTAACTGCAATTAGCTGCTTAGTAAGTGCCTTGGGGGTGTTTACTCACAGGCTGTGGAGGACCAGAAAGAGGCTTCCAAATTACAGGGTGGTAAGATCAAACGTTGGGAAATGTTCGAGTCTATTATAAAGGATGTAACACCAGAGCATTTAGAAAAACACAATATGATCAAGCTGAGTTAAGGAAGTAACAAGCAGAATAAATAAAGGGGAAGCAGAGAAGGTTGCTACTAGGTACGGAGGGACTGTTATATGAGGAGAGGTTGAGTAGGTTGGCCCTGTACTCATTGGAATTTAGAAGAATGAGAGGTGACCTTATTGTAACCTGTGATTCATCAGGGAGTTATCAGGGTAGATGTGGAAAGGGTGTCCCCATGTGTGAAAGTGGAGAACCAGAAACATAATCTCAGATTAATGGATTGCACCTTTAGTGCAGAGATAAGGAGGAATTCCCTCTGACAGGAATAATGAATGTGTGGAACTGTTTACCACAGAGGGCTGTTGAAGCTGGGTTGTTAAGTATGCGCAAGCCTGAGATCGACAGATTTTTAATCAGTAAGGGAATCAAGGGTTATGGGTCAAAGACAGGAAAGTGAGTTAAGGATTATGAGATCAGCCATTATTTAATTGAATGCTGGAGCAGATTCAATGGGGTGAATGGCCTACATCTGCTCCTACGTCTTATGCTCTAACTCTGATCCACGACAATGTTGTCAGGTTGTTGGGAATGCAGATTTATATTAAGAGACTTTCTGGGAAATACTGGAAAATTTTGTGCTGTTCAGATAGTTTTCAGATTGGAAAGTGTTGTGCCATGACTTTTCCTGGAACTTTAAGCCAAAAGTTTACAATGTGCCGTATGCCACACGTGTTTTTAGTGGAAATTAGCAGACTTTGGAGTAACTATGAAACCTAAAAGTTCACAAAGTTAAGAAACATTAACTAATTCCAACAATTACTAAAATAAAGCATGGCTTTAAGAGGACAATGTTCTCTCACCCTGGAATTCTGTTTTGCGGACCCAGCAATCAGTGAGAAAAGGTGACATCCCGCAGCTACAATCTCTCCCCTGAATTTCTGTTATTGAGAAAATGCCCCAGGAATATGATAGTGTTACCAAAAAGCTTTTATTTTCTATACCTGATAGAACCTGAAGTTGTGGGCTGTGATTAACTCACAACAACTCAATTCCACGTTTGTTAGAATCAGCTTTGAACATTTATCATCAGTCTACAGCTGTCAGTAATTCAGCGGGCCTGAGAAATTATCACATTTTATTATTTGTTTCCAGGCCTTTGGCTCAAAGGTGTTGTTTTAACTCTTTTGCTTAAGAAAAATATCTGCAGAATTGTCCTGTTCTTTATTATGGGAGTGTACCTGTAAGATTAATGGGAAATAGATTAGACTCCCTACAGTGTGGAAACAGGCCCTTCGGCCCAATAAGTCCACACCGATCCTCCAAAGAGCAACCCACCCAGACCCATTCCCCTACATTTACCTCTGTACCTAACACTACGGGCAATTTAGCATGGTCAATTCACCTAACCTGCACATCTTTAGACTGTGGGAGGAAACTGGAGCACCCAGAGGAAACCCACACAGACACGGGGAGAATGTGCAAACTCCACACAGACAGTTGCTCAAGGTGGGAATTGAACCTGGGTCCCTGGCGCTGTGAGGCAGCAGTGCTAACCACTGAGCCACCATGCCGCCCATTGTTCCAGATTATAGTTTAGATGTTAAACAGAGGGAGAATCAGGTCTGTTCACAGTAAATATGTTATTTTAAATTAATTTTAAAAACCTGGGAAGTTTGTTTTATCATTGATTGTAATACTAAAAAGAAATAACTAGTCATTTGGATAACTGCATGGAGTAGTTAGAGTTCATTAACACCATATTCCTCCACCAGAGTCATATTTAGGCAAAATGCAAGGATCTGTTGTGCAATATTTGTCCTGAGCAAATTTTTGTGGAAAAAAGATTGAATCCGCCACCACTGTGATGATCATTTGGCCGCTTGTCCGTGTTTTGGGACAGCTGACCCTTTCACTCCTACTGCCTTGATTGAGCAAGACAATGGCTATCCATGGCTGCCAACTGCCTTTCAGAATTGCACTCCAGAGTCAGGTCCTGCTAACTAGGGATCTGCATTTAAAGATACTGCCATGCGACCCATGTAGGCAGGGGGTCTGGATCAAGACCCAGTAAATATCTGGACAATGAGATTGTGATACTGAATTGAAAATCCAGTCCATTGACCTTGAAGCAGCAATAGCCAGCTCACCATGACAACAAGAATATATTGCAGTCCTGACCTCACAAACCACACTTGCAAAGTTTCCCCAAGAGCGGCACAAAATAACCACCAAACAAAAGAAACACTGACTAATTTTCACCTCATTCCCAGCCTGAACCAACACCAGGCCCCTATTGTTGCCCATCTGGACTTAGTTAACAAAGCGTTGACCAATTCATAACTCCATTCTATGGACAGCACTTCTGATTGCACCTCACATGGTGTCCAGTTGCATTCAAACTCTTTGGACAGATATGTAGCGTTTCTCTTTCGCTGGCAAATGTTTCATTCGTTGGAGAATATGGGAGCATCAACATCTTGCTCACATCTTAACAAATAAGATTGAAATCTGATGCCCAGATTTTACAAACAGGTCAGAATGCAGCTAAGGGAAAACACAATCTATTGACTTTACTATTTTTTATGGACCAGATTTCCAACGTGAGATGCAGTGTAGCATTCTTTGAAGGGAGCAACAAGGAAAATCTCCATCGAATACACACATCTTTTACAGCACTAGCGCTGTATTCCAGTAAGTAAACATAGTTCAAAGGTCCCAAAGCCTCTTTAACAATCTACTGACAGAAGCTAAGTGTTTACTGGATGAGGGGAGTAGGATGGTTGGTGTGCGAGGGAGTAGGATGACAAGTGATTGAAAGTGTAGAGTGCCAGGTGAGTAAGGGGTAGGGTGCCAGGTGAATAAAGGGTAGAGGGCCAGGTGAGTAAGGGGATGGGTACCAAGTAAGGGGATGAGTACAAGCTGAGTAAGGGATAGAGTGCCAGGGATGTAAGGGGTATAGTGCTGGTTCGGGTGTGAGATGTTAGGTTGGCAGGTAAGTCAGCATTAGGTTGGGTTGTGCGAGTCAGCAAAACTAGATGCAGTGGTGTCAGGTCGAGGGGAAGGGGGTCAAGAGGAGTTGGGTCTGGTTGGGGTTGGGGACTGGTTGGGATGGTAGTTGGAAGGTCAAGGGTTACTCACATGAAGACAGGAGGATAGCCAGGATTTTGATACAGTAGTCAGACGATCAGGATCCTGATGAAGGGCTTTTGCCCAAAACGTCGATTTCGCTGCTCCTTGGATGCTGCCTGAACTGCTGTGCTCTTCCAGCACCAATAATCCAGTATTTGGTTTCCAGCATCTGCAGTCATTGTTTTTAACCGAGAAGATCAGGTGGGGCCTGTTCCAGTGTACACTCAGTATCATAGCTACCCAGGAGTTGGAACCAATTTTAATGCTTCCCATATTTCATGGGTAACTATCCAGTAAGTGAGATGGGAACCTAGAAAGTCTTCACATCTAAGTCAGAGTTGGAAATGGTTATGACGAGTATGGGGATAATTGCCCATCAGAAGTTTAAACTTCTAAGGCAATTCCCTTGCAGTCAGTGCATTGGGACTTCCAAAGACAATGGGAATGTATGTTTTAGAGTATACCTTATTTCAAACTGTTAGAGGCACTGCCTGCAAAAGTGCAAGGTCAATGTGTCAACCGAATTTAAAAAAAAGGTGGTGGGACACAGACCAACAATAATTAGAGGTATCCATGGGCTTTTGGTAAGATGGTGGAGTAATATGGCTCCTGATCCCACAGCTTGATCACTTCATTCACTTTCTTTTCATTTCTTTTCTTCTTTTTTTGTCTTTTTCTTGAACTTACCTCTCATTGAAGAACTCGGTCTCAGCAATGGCATGAGTGGGCCCAGTGCGGACTCAAAGTGAGCCCAGTGCTTCTACGTTGGACATGTGCCAACTCATGGTTGTTGCCAGGGAGATAGGTTTGGGTCAGCGTGGTACCCATCAGCAGTGGCCTGGTTCAGGGAGGACTCAGTGGTGAGCAGGCATCGATGGAGGCAAGATGGCGTCGAAGAGCGGCGATTGTTTTTCCAGCATTGACGGGTGGATGGGGATTCATGCCAGGCCACAGGCCTATGGCCCATAGTGGAGCACTTAACAAGAAAGACTGTAAACATGAACACTTTTGCTTTAGTCGTTAGTTTTCTACTTTTGTGTAGAATGTTCTATTTAATATGGTTTAGTTTTCTGTGTTTTAAGACGATGTGGAGAGCCGACACTGTATGACACTTTTCACTGTATTTTGTAACAAAATGTATGTGATAATAAATAAATAAATAAAATTACACATCTTTAGGCCAATATAATTCACAACCAATTACTTGTTCTGCCTATCATTCTTCAACTGTTCACTCTGTAATGATGCTTCTAATGATTCAAGAGTTTCAATAAAGGGATTCCAGACTTTGATGAATTTGGACACTGGAGAATTTGAGTTGTTAGGGTAAGGATCAATTACAAATGTTTTGAATAAACTGTTGAAGAACAAAAATCACTCTCTCCAGCAGCACTCAAAACAATGAGCATAGGATGAAGAGTCTAATTGATTTATCAGGGCTGTGTACTCTCTCCCTGCAAAAAACTAAACATGCTGGCAGAAAAATAGCATTCAAAATGTTTAAATAAACCATTTTATGTTCATGGTCAGATTTGTGATGGATTTTGGCAAATTAATGGGTGTTCTCTCTATGTTGGTGTTTGCCTCTGTAAATGTGGCCGCTTCTCATTCAAAGTTCCTGGGCACAGCTAATCTGTGTTTCAGAGATATCGATGGATAAATATCAAATGCAAAATCAAATGGAAACAGCAAGTGGTGTGGGACTATTTGCTATAACTGTCATCACATCTCTTGTTTTAGTGCATTAGAGTCACATTGTGTCCGATCTCCCAAATGATACTGACACTTCGACTAATGCGCAGTTGAGTTTGTTTTGCATTGATGGGAATGTGTCATACTTCTTGAGGTTTGCAAGTCTCAATTTTCATTCTAAATTAATTCTTTAATGTATTTATTCATTTTGTAGTTTCCTCGTAGTGTTCTAATGCATGGAGATCATGGACTAACCTTTCAATGTCTCAGGTTTTGATCTTGCTCTGGATCTTCAAACATCTGTCTCAAATGGATTTTTCAGTTTGTGACTGTATTGCGGCCAAGTCCAGTGTTTATTTCCCACCCGTAACTAGCCCGGAGAAACTGCTGGGGGGTTGTCATCTTGGGCCTTTCCAGTATGTGCAATGTAGAGATTTCTGGAATAATATAAAGAGTGGAAGACCAGGATTTTGACCCAGCCACAGCAACAGAACAGAAGATGTGTAGGCAAGGTGAATTAGCCATGGGAAACACAGGGTTATAGGGTAAAGGGGTAGGTCTAGTTGGACTGCTCTTCAAAAGGTCAGTGTGGGCTCAATGCACAACTTGCACACTGTTGGCATTCTATGACTCTATCGCAACATACCCTGACAGGATTAGTGCAGGATTATTACATCACACTCCTGACTTGTGCCTTGTAGGTAGTTTTAAGGAGCCAGGAGGTGAGTTACTAACACCAGAATTTCCAGCCTTTGACTTGCTTTTGTAGCCACAGTATTTATATTGCTGACCAAGTTCAGTTTCTGGTCAATGGCAACTCTTAAGAGTGTTGGTAGGGTTGGTGGTGTGAGGATGCAATGGTCGTAATGTCATTGACCATCAAAAGACAATGGTTGGATTCTGTTTAGTTGGAAATTGCCATTGCCTGATGGAGGGAGGTTCAATGAAGGAGCAGCTGAACATGGTTGGACCTATTTCTATGGATGTGAAGGTATCAATGAAGTAAAAGATATGTCTGAACAAAGGGTGCTAGACAGACATCTTGTAAATATAAGAAGTTAAATAACTTCTAGCAGCAAGAAAATAGGCATCAGGCTTAACAAGCTTTCTTATGATAAATCATATCATCTTACCAAACCCCTTCTTCACCACAAACAGATTTCCTTGTTCAATAACATCTGTTACTTTCATGTTTCATCCTGTATTACTTATTCTTTAATTCTGTTACTTTTAGTGCAACAACAGTCCCCAATATTGTATGGTGAATGGTTCACTTGCGTTAATTTTTCCAATTCACAATCATGAACCTGAAGAAGCTATTGCTCAGTTTAGGTGTTGAGTCCTAGAACAGCACCATCTGTTGGACAGGTTGAATACTTACCTGTACAGGTACCTTCAATGTCGCTGCAGACATAGAAATAGTAAGATACTAAGCATTGACTTTGCATTCAATTCTTGTTGGAACTACCATCTCACAGAAATAACTAACAAAACAGTATCATCACTGTCGTGATTCTCTAAGACAGTGTTGGTGATATTTTTGATTCCCAAAGGGAAGCTTGAAGTGCCCAAGTAAGAGATCAATCATATCAATCCTGAACTTGGAATCCCGTTCACGTCTTGATACCTCAGTGCCTCTCAAAAGCAAGTTCATGTCTCATGCTTGATTAATTTGCAATTCAGAAGCGTATCAGTGTGATTTCATTGAGGTGCCAAGGGAAAAACATTCTATATTGTGGAACACATGTCTATTAAATTAATATGCAACTCCTGATACTGTATGTCAGAGTTGGCATCACTGCATATTGAGATGGATGCAATTGGCTTCCAGAAATCACAGTGAAATCAAAATGCAAGCAATAAAAAAGTTTGAGCTTATTCCTTTCCTTTTTGCCTTCCTTGCCATTTCCTTGTCTGTCTTTGTCCTCCATCCCTTCATCTCTCTCTCTCTCTCTCTACTAATTCTACACTCTCTACTAATTCCTTCCTCTTTCCTCCCCTCCCTTGTATCTTCTTTCTCTTGCTGCTTTACCACTTTTTTCTTGTTTCATACTCTTCCTCTCCCTCAATCCCTTTTTATAGATCCATTTTTCCTTTTCTGTTTTCTCCTACTTTGCTTTATTTTATTGTCAGAGGGGAGACGTAGTGTTCAGTGGTAGTTTATCTGTATTAATTAGGCTAGTCTGTTCACTGATACATATAATTGTGCTTGATTGCCAAAGCCTGCAGGTGGGGTTACAGGGAAAGAATTCCTGATGAAGGGTTTTTTCCTGAAATGTCAATCCTCCTGCTCCTCAGATGCTGCCTGACCTGCTGTGCTTTTCCAGCACCACACTCTTGACTCTAATCTCCAGCATCTGCAGTCCTCACCTTCGGTCCACAGGGATCTAACTGACTCTACACAAAGAGAAAATTTGAGAAAAACCACATGTAGAGTAAAAATTCTTAAATTATTATGATGTTTACAGTCTGTAAATAATTTGTTTGGATTTGGAGCGTTGACTCTGCATTGTACTGAGATAAACAAGACTAATAAAACATTCAAAAATATGGCAAATCCACAAGTTGAAGCTCCAAACCACTCTTCATCCTGATTTGGAAATAGATTGTCATTTCCTCAGTGTTGCCGGGTCAAAACCCCCGTGCCTCTAGACAAACTAAATGGATTGCAGCAGTTCAAGGAGGTTGCTCGACTACACTTCTCATGAACATATCAGCAATGAACATGGGAGGTAATGCAGCAGTGTTTGGGAGACTGGGGAATTGAGTCTTTGTTGCTGCAGTTTTCCTATTCTTCAAGAGTCCTCAGCAGCTTCACATACTGATTCAGATTTTCCCAAAGAATACTGCCAATTATTTTTATGTTTCATCTCTTTGCATGGTTTTCCAGCTAATAGCCTGTGTATTTATGAATATATATTCTTGCATACAGCTTTCTGTTTCCAACATCATCCTTCTTTTCAGAATTTTTCTTTTCATTCCCTGCTCCAATTTTGTCTTATTATTTGTTATCTCCAGCAGCAGTGATTTAAACTAGAGCACTGTTTGTAGTTAGCTGCACCATTCCATAACAGGTCAGGTGAATTGGCCATGCTAAATTGCCCGTAGTTGTTAGGTAAGGGGTAGATGTAGATGTAGGGGTATGGGTGGGTTACGCTTCGGCGGGGCGGTGTGGACTTGTTGGGCCGAAGGGCCTGTTTCCACACTGTAAGTAATCTAATCTAAAAAAAAACATGTCCAGGTGACCATTCCACGTGTGCAAAGCAAGACAGCAAAGATGGGAATCACAATGTCTCAGACCCTTCCTCACTAATCTGGCATTTGTTATCATCCATTAACTATAGCTCAGAAATGAAAATCCCAACCAATCATAATCAATCTTTTAGGTTAAATAACCACCTTGACACATCTCATCACCATTTTAATTTCAATTGAAATTTCCTGAGGAGTTACTAGTACAATCGAATAAGGAAGTCTAGAGTAGAAAAAAAACTAGAGGGCTGGAGAACACAAATGTCAAGCCCTTGTTCAAAAGGGATGTAAGAATAAACCCAGCAATAAACTGGGTGGCACAGTGGCACAGTGGTTAGCACCGCTGCCTCACAGTGCCAGAGAGCTACGTTTAAAGCACCAGAGAGCTACGTTTAATTCCCGCCTCGGGCAACTGTCTGTGTGGAGCTTGCACATTCTCCCTCTGTCTGTGTGGGTTTCCTCTCATAGAGATGTACAGCATGGAAACAGACCCTTTGGTCCATGCCAACCAGATATCCCAACCCAATCTAGTCCCACCTGCCAGCACCCGGCCCATCCCTCCAAACCCTTCCTATTCATACACCCATCCAAAAGCCTCTTAAGTGTTGCAATTGTACCAGTCTCCACCACATCCTCTAGCAGCTCATTCCATACACGTACCACCCTCTGCGTGAAAAAGTTGCCCCTTAGGTCTCTTTTATATCTTTCCCATCTCACCCTAAAACTATGCCCTCTGGTTCAAAGATGTGCAGTCCAAAGATGTGCAGGTTAGGTAAATTGGATATGCTAAATTGCCCATAGTGTTAGTTGAAGGGGTAAATGTCGGGGAATGGGTCTGTGTGGGTTGCTCTTCGGTGTGGACTTGTTGGGTCAAAGGGCCTGTTTCCACAATGTGAGTAATCTACACAGACCAGTCAAATTAACCTTGGTCGTGAGAAAATCTGAGATAAAATTAACATTATTAGAGACAATTTACCCAAATTAATGAAAAGCAACAGAGATGTATTAAAGGTAAATTGTGGTTAACCTAATCTGATTGAGACTATCTTCAAGGTGGGCATGTCTAGGAGTGGCAGTGGATCATTAGATGTGATTTCTGCTAGC
This sequence comes from Chiloscyllium punctatum, assembly GCF_047496795.1. Classification (NCBI taxonomy): domain Eukaryota; kingdom Metazoa; phylum Chordata; class Chondrichthyes; order Orectolobiformes; family Hemiscylliidae; genus Chiloscyllium; species Chiloscyllium punctatum. Next base: position 18,818,454 of record NC_092777.1, read on the forward strand.
TCCAGTGAGATGCCAACCTTGTCAGCCTTCCGCAGGGACTGTTCCCTCTGGTTCACCACGCTCTACTCTTCTTTCACTCCCAATATCCCCCCACCTCCCCTCACTCCTGGCCACACCCTCATGGTACCTTTCACTGCAAACGCAGAAGGTGTAACATCTGTTTGTTTGCTTCCTCCCTTCTCAGTATCCAGGGCCCAAACACACCTTCTAGGCGAAGCAGTGCTTTATCCGCACCTCACACAATCTAGTCTACTGCATTTGCTACTCACAATGTGGTTTCCTCTGCATGGGGGAACAAAGCGTAGACTGGATGACCATTTCGCAGGAGACTTGCATTCGGTTTGCTAAAAAGACCCTGAACTTTGTTACCTGCCACTTCTTAAAAATGTGTTGCTGGAAAAGCGCAGCAGGTCAGGCAGCATCAAAGGAACAGGAGAATCAATGTTCCTGAAGAAGGGCTTATGCCTGCCACTTCAACACACGACCCTGTTCTCTAACCAACATCACCTTCTCAGACATGTTGTAGTGCTCCAGTGTAGTTCAGTGCAAGCTGGAAGAACAGCATCTCATTTTTCACATGGGGGACCCTGCAGCTTTCTGGATTCAATATTGAGTTCAATAACTTTAGGGCTTCAGTTCTCCTGACCCCAACCCCCACATAGCAGGTCTTGTTATCACATAGCCTGCTATGACACACCACCATTGTTAGTCACTTACAATCCCCATTACCAGCTATTCACTCTCCTATTATTTTGTTAAAACTACATGAGCACCTTGTTTGTGAACAGATCTGCATTATAACTAAGTTGACCAACAACTCTCCTATCCTGATTGTTATCCACTCCTTTGTCTAACTGCTCTTCTCTCTCTTTGCACTCTATCCCCACCTATTGTTTATTCCTTACCCCCTCCCTCACCCTATCTTCTGGATATAAACCAATATTTTCCTAGCTACCATCAGTTCTGAGGAAAGATCACTTGACCTGAAACATTAACTCTGATTTCTTTCCATGGATGCTGCCAAACCTGATGAGCTTTTCCAGCAATTTCTATTTTTGTTTCTGATTGAGACTTTGATGAGGTAAAAGAGAGGTTTGCTGGGATTAATGCAGGTGATGTGATGGATATGAACTTCCGAAAGGTATTTGATAAAGTTCACCTTACCAACAAAGTTGAAGCCAATTGAATAATAGGGCCAGTTGGTCAGCAAGTTGGATGAGTGACAGGAAATAAAGAGTAATGGTGAACAAAACTTAATGAGGGAATAGAGTTGAACTATTGTGGAGAGGACATAACATGAACACTGCAGACAACACAACCCTTGGAAGAATTGTGAACTGTCAGGAACGATAGTGGTCAATTTCAAGAAAACCTTGACAGGCTGGTGGAATGGACAGGCAAGTGCAGATGAAATTTAAGCAAGTTTTATACAATTATTTTGGTGGGAGAATTCAGAAGATGCACGTTTAAAATAGGGTTCAGGAGCAGAGGAATCCTGATATATGTGCACACATCATAGAGGTAGCAGGGCATGGGTATGATCCCAGTCAGTTTCTAGAATGAAACCTGGCTTGTTACACCATTAGTTGAAGAATGTGACGCTGGAAAAATACAGCAGGCCAGGCAGCATCCGAAGAGCAGGAGAATTGACGTGTCGGGCATAAGCCCTTCTTTAGGGAGGGCTTATATAATGATAGACCATTAGTTTTACTTTTTTGTTGGTCAAATTAGTTATAATGCAGGTCTGTTCACAAACAAGGTGCTCATGTAGTTTTAACAAAATAATATAAAGTTTCTTAAACAAGACAAAGAAAAAAATGAAATATATAAGACAATTTGAAAAGATCTTCTAAACAACAAAAATAAATAGTAAATGATTTCCTCCAAATATCCTTTACAGATACTCATTTACAGATAGTGTGGGGGGGGAGGGGGTAAGGAATAAACAATAGGTGAGGATGGAGCTCAAAGAGACAGAAGAGCAGTTAGACAGACAAAGGAGTGTCTGACTCTCACTTCACTCTTTAATTTCTTACTCAACTCAATGAGGTCTCAAGAACTTTATTCTAGTGAATTTCTGCATATTCACCAGATATGATTACCTACATTAGTGACTCTCCCTAAGACACACAGACACGGGCTAACTCACTGATGTTTCCTCACTCAACTACAGGAAAAGCTCAGGGTTTTTAAAAAATTCAGTCTTGTACACTTGGATTGCAAATAATCTTGATACTACTTTCCAACTCTAATGACCGGGAGACTGCCAAATCAAAACTGTCCTTTTGTTGGTTATGGATATGTTCTCTCCAAACTGGACTTTTAGTGGCTCCTCTCCATCTCTCTCTCTGTGGGTTATAACAACTCAAGTTATAGAGTTGTAGAGATGTACTGCATGGAAACACACCCTCCAGTCCAACTCGTCTATGCTGACCAGATATCCTAACCTAATCGAGATCCATTTGCCAGCACTTGGTTCAGATCCCTCTAAACCCTTCCAATTCATATACCCATCCAGATGCCTTTTAAATGTTGTAATTGTACCAGCGTCCACACTTCTCTGGCAGCTTATTCCATACAAGCACCATCCTCTGCATAAAAATGTTGCCCTCAGGTTTCTTTTAAATCTTTTCCCTCTCACTTTAAACCTATGCCCTCTAGTTTTAGACACCTCCTACCTTGGGAAAACAATCTTGGCTCTAAACCCTATCCATGCCCCTCGTGATTTCATACACCTCTATGAGGTCACCTCTCAGCCTCTAATGAGCAAAGGAAAATATTCAACCTCTTCCTATCGTTCAAACCCTCCAATCTCTTCAACATCCTTGTAAATTTTTTCTGCACCCTTTCAAGTTTAACAACATCTTTGCTATAGCACGGAGGCCAAACCTGAATGCAATATTCCTAATGTGGCCTAACCAATGTCCCGTCCAGCCATGACATGACCGCCCAACTCCTATACTCAGTGCACTGACCCATAAGAGCAAGCATATCAAATACCTTCTTCAATCCTCTGCATCAGCAATTATTGCACCAGTGAGTTTATCTAATCATTTAGCTTAAGTAACATCATTTCTTGGAAATGCTGTTTTGACACACTGCTAATAAAAAATCTCTGACCCTTATAAATGAAAAGTAGAACTATTTTCCCTTAACATTGGTATTTTTGCTGAGCAGTGTTGATTCCTAAACGCTGTAGGAACTATGCCAAGTAAGCCAATTCATGAATCTTGCAGAAATTCTGGTATGCGGTTGAAAGCCTTGTGAAAAAAAAATCTTGTCAACTTGATATCTCAGAAATTAATGGTATAGGTTGATTTAAGATTGTTTTCAACACAGTGATTGATCACAATTCTCTGTTTTGAAGCAGGAAGTCATCACTAAATTGACCATGATTGCCTGCATTCAAATACTTTATCTACTGGATAAAGCCATCCTTTGTACTCTGCAGTACTGGGAATCTAATATGAGTCAGCCATTGACACTATGGTTTGAGTCTCTGGATTTAAATCCAGAGATCTAAAATGGCTTTGAAAGAAATGGAATAGTTGCCAGACATTTTTTGATAAGAATTCAATTCAGCCTGCAAAAAGAAATGTATCTGATGTTTGTGGTCAGACAATTTTATATAATTAATTGAATTGAGCTCAGTTAGTTCCATTCAATTGGCTGTGTAATAAAGTCCCATAATGGATGTTTGGCTGAGCTCCAAGTAGGTGTAGCTCAGCAGGAGTTGTTTACACAACTGTGCATTTTATTTCATTGACGGTTTCACAAGAAGCTAATAGAATTAAATCTTTTGAAGCAGCTTATTTTTCAAAATAGTTGTTTGTCTATTTTGTCAGGTTAATAAGTACTTGAGATAAATGTGTGTTTTTTCAAGGACAGTCATAATGATTTTATAGCAGGTGATTAGGAAACCAATTAAGTGTTGGTCTTTCTTGCAGGAGGAATGGAATACAATTGTAACAAAACATTGTTGTGGTTGTTTGGGACATTGCTGAAACTACATATAGAGTATTATATAAAGTTTTGGTTGCTTTATTTAAGAAAGACCAACATTTAATTTGAAGTAAGGCAGAGTGTTACAATCAAATAACTCCTGCGATGATGAAGAAATGTTAGACAGGCTGGCTAATATCCATTGAAATGTAGAAGATTTAGAGGTCACTTTATTGAAATATCCTGACAGAAAATTTGCTGAGAGGAGATGTTTCTTTATAAAAACACAGTAGAACCAGGGACACACTTTAAAAAGGAGTATCACATTTAAGATAGAAATTAGGATTCTTTTTCTCTTCTCGGCAAGTCATGAATGTGTGACATTCTCTTCTGACATAGCAGTGAATACAATATTTTATAGAGGGAAGTAGATAGACTATTGAATGACAAATATCATGGAGGGAAATCAAATCTCCTGAATTGGATGTTTCTTTGTCCATACGTATATCTGATTGACAGTTTTATGAGCCCCTAAGAGAGACAATCATTTCATTTAGAATTTGAATAGTTGAGTTTACTTTTTAATTTCTTGACAATTGTGAAGATTTTTCCAGCATTATTCTATGACCATGAGCTCTGTCTGTAGTGGAGTCTGGATCAGTGTGTATGAACTGGGCTATGAGATGGATTATGGGTAAGTGTTAGAGGGTTTAATATCTCTATAGAGACTTTATTTGAGGTTTCAGTGAATGGAAGTGGACCTTTGACCCTGGTGGCCTCACATTCATCCACTTCCATTGATCCTTTGGCCTTCACCAGAATGTGGTACCATAATTCCAAACCTTGTCCAACTCCGCAAAATGTAAATCCTAGGAGAATGGGGTGACTTTCAGAAGTCAGGAATGTGCTGCTGGCAAATAACTTGATGCACGTTTGATGACTAGTAAGGGTTACCCCAACCCATAGAGGAGTGGGACCTAGAACGCCTTTATAAAATACGTGTTCAACCTCAACTAGAATATTGGAGTATTGCGTCCAATTCTGGACACCGCACACTTTTGTTGTGTTGCCATAATCTTACAGACCTTAGGGGCTGCTCTCTCATTAGACTGGTCGTGATTTAATCTGAGGGTTAGAAGAACCTCAGGCAAGGGGAGAGGTTGAGAAGGAGAGTCCTTCATCGTAACCTCAAACTGGTGACAGGAATTGAATCCACGCTGTTGGCATCACATTGCTCTGTAAACCAATGATCCAGCCAACTGCACATTAGGAATGATAAGAAGGCATTTGAAAGGGTGCAGAAAAAACCCCCCACAAGAATGATTCCACGGATGAGGAACTTTTGCAGGTGAATAGATTAGAAAAGCTGATGTGTTTCTTATAGAGAGCCAATGTTTGAGAGAAGGGGAGGCGATGGCCTGGTGATATTATCACTTATCTGTTAATCCAGAGAGGTAAAAATTAGGACTGCAGATGCTGGAAACCCGAGTCTGGATTAGAGTGGTTCTGGAAAAGCACAGCAGGTCAGGCGGCATCCAAGGAGAAGGAAAATCAACGTTTCGGGCAAAAGCCCTTCATCAAGAATACATCTATTCCTGATGAAGGGCTTTTGCTGTCTGACCTGCCACGTTAATCCAGAGACCCTGGTAATGCTCTGGGGGGACCCAGGTTCAAACCCTGTTATGATAGATGATGGAACTGGATTCAATAAATATCTAGAGTGAGGAGTCTCATGAAGACTATGAATCCATTGCCAATTGTCAGGGTAAACCCATCTGGTTCTTCTAAGTTCTTTTGGAAAGAAAACTGCCATCATTTACTAGTCTGATCCACAGCAATGTGGGTGATACTTCACTGCCCTCTGTGCGATTTGGGAAGGGTAATAAATGCTGCCCTGGCCAGAGACACCCACATCCAGTAAATGCATAATAGAGGTGTTGAAACTCAAGAGAATAGATAGAGAGAAACTGTCTGCATTGGCAACAAGATTAAGAACCAAAGGGCACTAATGTAAGGTAAATGGTAAAAGGACCAAAAGCAACATTAGGAAATACTTTTTTCAGCAGTAAATCATTGGGATTTCAAACGCACTGCTTGAGAGCGTGGCAGGTTCAACCATGTTTTCAAAAGGGGGCTAATTAGTCACTGTAGTTGAGGACAATGAGAAAAGAGGTAGGAGTTGGGATGAGCTGATTTGCTCTTGGAATGGACACAATGTCAGAATTCCTCCTTCAGTCCTGTAGTCATTCTGTGATGCACTGATCTTCATTTCTACTGTGACTACACTTCCAAAAGTGACTTCTTGTAGCCAAAGCATTTTGAGATGTAAGAGATGTGACTATGTAAATGGAAACTTTTCTCTTTTAACAACTTACATTTATCTCTCACAGGATGCACTGCGTTCGGCCAAATGTTCTTATGATGAAGGATAGTAGACGTGCGGGAGGAAGCAGGATGTTGGAAGTGTCAGGATAGCACACCAGGTGCCTGTGTATTGCAATATGTGTTTTCTTTATATGCCTGGCTACAGTCCGAGCAAGCGCACTGCAGTTGGAGCGCCACTTAAGGATTCCAGCCCATTAAAGGTGGCAGCCTCATTTAAATGAAGCAGCAGGCATAGCAACGTGGGGCTAAACTAAGATTATCACTTGGCTGCTTTTCATTCATTCATAGATTGTAAACAACACAGCTACACACTTTTACAAATAAAAGACATGCTTTTCATCTTCAATTCTGTGGGTCATGATTGCTAGTTATTTATGTTTTCAATATTTTTTTTATCACAGCACATAAAGCTGAGAATTTACAAATGATCTGACCTGGTGCTTGAACCTCTCCCATATCCAGCATGATCAACTTTATCCTTGGGAACTGGAAAAGCATTGTCCATCTTCAGTTCTCATTGCCATGGGAAGGCAGCCAACATCATCAAGGACCCCTCCCACCCTGGTTATGCTCACTTCTGACCTCTTCCATCAGGCAGAAGGTACAAAAACCTAAACACACATACCAACAGGTTCAGGAACAACATCTTCCCTGCTGTTATTAGACTGCTGAACGGACCTCTCAAATTTCGAATCAGGTGTTGATCTTCCTTTGTGCAGCCCTGACCTTGTATGCCTCACTCTGTTAAGCATCCTATGATCTGTTTATCCTTGTACGTTATAATCGGCCTCTACTGTTTGCCAAACAAAACTTTTTCACTGTACTTAGCTACATGTGACAACAATAAATCAAATCAAAACAGGAAACACCAAGCTCTTTGCCATCTCACTTATTGCAGCAAAAGGCTGTGGGACTTAAACAGTTAACTGAGAGATTCCATACCGCCAAGCCCCGGCGAGTGAATTCTGCTTGTGCATTTGGATGAATCTATTATCTTCACTCGTTACGATTCAGCTCTGGTTTATATCGAAGATCACACACCTTCATACTGTCATGGGTGGGGCTGTTGAAGGAAAGGGAATGGCAGACCCCAGAACCTGTGAACACCATGGACCTTTGACCCGAACTGCTAATGTTGTGTATGACTCAGGGAATGAGTAGACAACAATTAGTGGATACCCTATCTTGGCATAAAACTCGAGCTAATAATAGGGCAGGATGTAGAAGGCAATAAATCAAATTTAAAGTGACAATGTCATAATTCAAATGCAAAAAGCGGGGCAAAAACTGGTTAACAAAACAATAAAACTTGGAAGTCAACTTACTGATCATATTGGAGCTCTGCTCTCAGGATGCAAAATTCTTCAGACAAGCAAATATTATTGAAACTCCCTTCTTCTAAAATAGCTTTTATCTCAGCAAAGAATCATCAAAATTACTTCCGTTTTAAAAATTACATGCAAGGATATAAATCTATGGAATGACATTGAAATATTTTTTATATATAGATTTAAATGAATAATATATATTCAGCTATATTTATTATATTTGTATATAATGGACATTAATATAAATCAATACATTTTTAATATTTCATGGGTTATGAGCATCACTGGTAAGGCCAGTATTTGTTGCTCATCCTTAATTCTCCTTGAATTGAGTCACTTGCTTGGCCATTTCACATAATAGTTAAGAATCAACCAAGTTGCTCTGAATTTGAATCACAATTAGGCCAGACCAGATAAAAACAGTAGGTAGCTTTCTCTAAAGGTCATTAATGAATCAGATTGTCACATTAATGACAGTCGATGATAATTCCATGGTTGGGTTTACTGGAATTAACTTCATATTCTGGATTTTTAGTTAAATTTAAGCCCGCCAGCTGTACATTCTATGCCACTCAATAGGTGCAGATCCCTGCTTACAAATTTAATGGAACAAAAATAGTTTTGAAGACTTTTGCTCTGAAATACAGAGGCTGTCAGATACATACCTGAACTGACAGAAAGATGTTCAGCCTTCCACACATGAGATTCAAGGCAAATATATGGCAAATACAAATCAGAAAGTCACTGAGGATGCTACTCCAGAATTCTTGATTTTAAAAGTTTGGACACAGCACTGGATCCCCACCTCAAGTCCCCTGCCAGCCTACTTCCCCACTCCTCACACTCCCTATTCTTCTGGGGTCAGATGTCTCATGTAGCTGCACTAAACCCCCATTCCTGACTTCCCCCTAACAAATGTACGTTGCCAAGAAGCTGGGAATGCTTCCGATTCTGTGCATCTGACCTGGGAGCAAACATCTGGACTATAGGCATCAGAAATCAAATCAGCGTTACCTTGATCACAAACACAGACATTAAATCACAACAGATTGAATGTGTACTGTCAAGTGATAATTCTACAAATCAGACATTGGTTTATTGTGATATTTTTATGTCACACATGGAATGCAACATGTATACTACGACAGTTTGTGTAGCTTAGCACTCAATAAAATGGTGACTATATGTACAATGTTGAGTAAAACTGTAAATTAACCCATGACTATCACTACGTCAGTACTACGTGTCATCTGAACTTTACCTTAAGCTGCTACTAAGTGCCTGTTCCATCTCAAGTTGGACAAACACTGTTTGATGTGACTCTGGTGACACAGTGGTGTCCTGTACTTAAGCTGGAATTAGTTAAGGATGAATTAATCAAAAAGACAACTGACCTCCACTGTCACACATGTTCCAGCTTCCACTCCAGTGGAGAAAGTTGAAAAATGAGGACTAAAAGCAGGAGACTCTCACTGCTGTGCCATGACATTTTAGCACAGAATTATCTATTTGTTAGCAAAACTAGAGCACTTAGAACTGAAGTTTCATTTGTCCATAAGCAGAATGGTAACTCTTGTTTGACTTAAATATAGTCATTCCATCAGAAAGCTTAAATTGTTACAGAATTGTTGCATCATGCTTTATTATGTCATCTCAAAATATTTCATATACGACAAGCTCTTCATGAAATGCAAGAAGCTGTGTGTAAACAAACTCAGTAACCATATTATATATCAAAGTCCCAGACATCTCCTTGGCCAGTTCTTAGGTGGCCATTTGTTAAGAGATGAATGTTGGTCAGTGGACTAGGGTAGGTGGTCTTCTTCAGGTCAATGAAGCAATATCTCACATGAAGGGCAGCACCATTTGATAATGCAGAATTGTAGTCTTTAGGCTTTATCATGAATCAACTACCCCTTTCATAAGTGTATTCACTGCAAATAAGAAGGTTCTAGCTACTTTATCAAATGTTATCATATAACTCTACTCATTAACTCACTTACAAAACATCCCTCATTCTCACTTGCAGACAAATGCAAATATCTTTGGGATTATGGGAAAACGAGGAAGGCAGTTCAATTGCCCCTGTTCACTGATGATGCTTTTGGCTTGGCAGGACTTGTTTCTTCTTGATCACTCTGCTTTAGGTATTTCCACTTGCTTTCAGGAGGCACAAAGTGACTGGTTCACAGTTTATAAAGTCTCAGACTTTTTGATTAAGAGGAGCAGCAAAACGCATTAGTGAGCAAAATTGAATTGCATTCTTCATACTTTGGGTGTTTTTTTTTACTGCAGATACAATGACACCATCCAGAGGTCCAAAAGCTTCCATCCATATTGTTTGCACCTACAAGCTGTTCAGCTACTTGACATCCAATCACACAGTTGTTGGTAGGCAGAAGAAAATTCGTTGGATGCTGCCTGAACTGCTGTGCTCTTCCAGCACCACTAATCCAGGCAGAAGAAAATTGACAACCAATTGCCAGTCCACGCACTAATCAGTTACATGTTGCAGCCAAGACCTCACTTTGTACACATCTTCTGCAAATAAACTGGTTGAACAAGCAACAGTGTAAACAGCGCTTATAATAAGCACTAACATTTTACTTTTAAAGTGTACAGCAATCCTGATCTCAATTCTTAGTTTTAAAGATAATCCTTTTTCCATTTCAATTCACGATCAAAATACAGAAAAATAAAAAAGTTCCAGTCTTTATAATAGTGGAGTGAAGGCTCGGAGCGGAATGCACTGCAGGCATAGAGTAGAGTTGACTAGAATCCCAGAGTAGAATGGGCTAGAGACATGGAGCAACCTAGTGACATGGAGCAGAGTGGGCTGGAGACATGGAGTGGAGTGGGTTAGAGACATGGAGTGGGCTGCAGACATGGAGCAGAGTGGGCTCGCGGCCTGGAGCAGAGTGGGCTGGATACATGGAGTGGAGTGAGCTAGAGACATGGAGTGGAGTGGGCTAGAGACATGGAGTGGGCTAGAGACATGGAGTGGAGTGGGCTAGAGATATGGAGTGGGCTAGAGACATGGAGTGGGCTAGAGACATGGAGTGGGCTAGAGACATGGAGTGGGCTAGAGACATGGAGTGGGCTGGAGACATGGAGCAGCCTGGAGACATGGAGCAGAGTGGGCTTGCGGCCTGGAGCAGTGTGGGCTGGATACATGGAGTGGAGCGGGCTAGAGACATGGAGTGGAGTGGGCTAGAGACATGGAGTGGAATAGGCTAGAGACATGGAGTGGAGTGGGCTGGAGGCATGGAGTGGAGTGGAGATGGTTGTTGGATTGGGGACCAGTGTGGGCTGCAGTGGCTTGTGAGCATATGTGGAAGCCCTCTGCGCTGACCTACTGCAATGTAATGTTTATCTGTAATCTTTATGTGTTTGATTTTGTTTCTTATTTTCTAACTCATACTATGAATCATTGCAAGGTAATGTAAGTTTATTTTAATTTCTCGATTTTGTGTTGAAGATTTGTACCGAGGTACTTTCTGTCAAGATGGCTCTGTGTGGGGTACTTGAGTACATGTGACAATAAACTTAATTCTAATTCTAGACAGTAGAGAATCATCATCCGTTAGAAGCCATCATATCCAGTAGTTTTATGTGTGAGCAATTTCAAATAAAGCCCTTTCCTTCTCTTATTCTTAATTATATTTCAACTTTTGCATGTCTTATTGCAGTCTTAATAAGTTTCATTTATCTGCCTATCATATTACAACATGCTGACAGGCTTCCCCACTAGTCTATAATAACATCAGTACCTATATTTAATTACTTTTCAAATGATTTTTTTAAATGAATTTTGTGTTTATCATTGTGAAATATATTACTTCTCAGAGTGAAGGAATCCATATCATGAAATCTGGAAGTAATAAGGGGTTTTAAGGTTTGAAGATATTTTTTCTCCCGATAAGGTAGAGCTTGAGGAACGTAAAGGGGTTTATTTTTGTAAAAGGTGAAATGAACACAGAGACAGACAGCAGGACCAAATCAGCCTTTTACCCTGTATTCGCAACATCTTAAACTAAACCCTTCAAAGACTCTCCAAATTGACCCCGATGATTCCCATCCAGAGTTTCAAATAGCAGTTCCGGATGTTGTGAATAATCAATTCGTGACACCAGTTTGTCACTTAAACAAAAATCTTAGCAATTTAGTAACAAGACAATAACTTTATAGAACAAAGTCAAACAGCAAAGTCATCGAATTGTTCTATACTTTAAATCCAAATACACTCATTTCAGCCCCATTAGGGTGGCATGGTGGCACAGTGGTTAGCACTGCTGCCTCACAGTGCCAGGGAACTGGGTTTGATTCCAGCCTCAGGCGACTGTGCGGCATTTGCACATTCTCCCCGTGTCTGTGTGGGTTTGCTCCAGTTTCAGCTCACAATCCAAAGATGTGCAGATACGGCAAATAGGCAATGCTAAATTGCCCATAGTGTTCAGGGATGTGCAGGTCAGGTGCATTAGTTATGGATGAATGTAAAGGAATGGGTTGGTCAGTATGGACTTGCTTGGCCAAATGTTCCCACACTGTAGGGATTCTGTAATTTGCACAAAAGACAGACAGACAAACATAGTTAGGGGATAAATAAAAGGAAATAACAGAATTGGTCAGATGACTAAATTGGTTTTCATGATGCATTATTCCAAAGGCATCGATGGTGGTTTCTTGGCTGATTTTCTGAAGATGTCGATCAGGATCATCCTTGGCAGTGGTGTAGGACACTCCAGCCGCAGCTCACCTGCTCCATCTGCTCCTTTTCTTTTTGTCTCTTTTCATCTCTCCCATGTTTTTCTTTTCTCGGCTGCATTTTTCCTCCTCTGCCCAAGGACCTGGCGAGGAGTGGGGATGGCCAAAGGGCCTAGAGAGGAGTGGGAATGGCCAGTGGGCCTGGAGAGGAATGGGAATGGCTAGTGGGCCTGGAGACGAGTGGGGATGGCCAAAGGGCTCAGAGAGGAATGGGGATGGCCAGTGGGCCTGGATAGGAGTGGGGATGGCCAGTGCGTCCAGAGAGGAGTAGGGATGGCTGGTGGGCCTGGATAGGAGTAGGGATGGCCAGTGGGCCTGGAGAGGAGTGGGGTTGGCCAGTGGGCCCGGACAGGAGTGGGGATGGCCAGTGGGCCTGGAGAGGAGTGGGGATAGCCAGTGGGCCTGGAGAGGAGTGGGGATGGCCAGTGGGCCCGGACAGGAGTGGGGATGGCCAGTGGGCCTGGAGAGGAGTGGGTTGGCCAGTGGGTCTGGATAGGAGTAGGGTTGGCCAGTGGGCCTGGATAGGAGTGGGGATGGCCAAAGGGCTCAGAGAGGTGTGGGGATGGCCAGTGGGCCTGGAGAGGAGTAAGGATGGCCAGTGGGCCTGGATAGGAGTGGGGATGTCCAGGAGGTTCGGAGAGGAGTGGGGATGGCCACAGGGCTCAGAGAGGAGTGGGGATGGCCAGTGGGCCCGGAGAGGAGTGGGGATGGCCAAAGGGCTAAGAGATGAGTTGGAATGGCCAGTGGGCCTGGAATGGATTGGGGATGGCCAGTGGGCATGGAAAGGTTTCTGAATGGGCAGTGGGTCTGGAGGAGTGGAGATGGCCAAAGAGCCCAGAGAGGTGTAGCAATGACTGAAGGGCCTGCTGAGGAATGTGGATGGTGGCCAGTGGCCTGGAGAGGAGTGGGCTTGGGCAAAGGGCCCAGAAAGGAGTGGTGATGGCGGCCAGTGGCCCAGAGAGGAGTGAGGTTGGCTAGTGACCCAAAGCGAAGTTGGAACATATGGAGACCCGTCAGACCAGGTGGAAGCCTTTATAGAAAGACAGCAATGTCCATCTTTTTAGCTCTACTTATTATTTTCCTAACAATACTATGTATACCTGTAATGTAATGTAACATTTGTTTCTTTATTTTCTCTACTTTTTCTACCTAAAACACATCTAAAACAGTGCCATGCATTGGTGACATTGTGCACTTTTCACTGTTCTCGTGTCCTTATGGAACTTGAGTATATGTGACAATAAACCCTAAATCTAATTAAAGTTCACTCAGGTAAAGTCAGTCATAGTTATATCTCAGTTTTGTTTTATTCTCTGACCTCCAAGAGCTGTTCATGGAGGTTAGGCAGGGAGCTGTCAAATGCTCATGCTGTAGTCAGATTCATTTTTCACGGAAACACCAATCAAACTTTATCCACTCTCTGACAGACTGACTGTCTCCTTCATGAGGTCCCAGTTACCCTTCGATTTCTACCATCATATTGAGCATGTGATCTTTTCCAGACTTGCAGGAACCAATTCCCAGGTACGGACCTTATTAATAGCCAACCTCTGCTGTCTGTTTGAACATAATGCTCTCCCCCGGTGACGAAGATTCTGCGGAACCTTCCAACCAGGAACCAGCCAGAAATTAACTTCCAAGCCTGGCCTCACATCATAGATAAAGAACCACAGAATCCCTACAATGTTGAAAAAGGCCATCTGGCCTATCGAGCCCACACCAACCTTCCGAGGAGCATCCCACCCAGACCCAGCTCCCCCCATCCCCATAACTCTGCATTTTACCATTGTTCGTCCTCCTAACCTGCACATTCATCGATATTATGGAGCAGTTTAGTGTGGCCAATCCACCTAGCCTGCACATCATTGGACCATGGCAGAAATCCTACACAGACACAGAGAAAATGTGCGAATAAACAAAAGTTTGTTTGGTCTGTTTCTCTTTTAGCACAATCTGTTATCCGCAGTCCAAAAGTCATCTTTAGCTCACAGTTCCCGGTTCTTAGCCCCAAACTAAAACTAAATTAAAATAATGAAAAATCAATGAGGGTTGTAACAAAGGGTAAATACAGTTCCTGATGCCTGACTACAGGACTCTATATATAGCAGTGAGAAGATCATTGTTTGCACCTCAAAACTCCAGATTGTTGTATACTGTCAGAAAAGGGAACACAATGTGAGATTTGGCAAAATGAATTTATAATGATATTCTTAGACCATGCACAACTGGGATTTGTTTCACAGCCCAGAATCACATTATAATCTTGGAATGCAAACTCCTCACAAATGTAAATTGAACAAAGTAATTTCTCAACTGTAGCATTCCCAAAATCCATGAGGCCCTGACTTTAGAATTTCACAGCGAAAAAAGTTATCTCAAATCAAAAAGGGCTGCCTTAAAGTTGAAAGTAACAGCGAGCAAATTCCAATCAGGAACACATCAGGGTTGAAATTAGTTACAATTATGCCATTACCCCGTGTGTAAGCCATTAGCTGCACACCCTCCAAAAACATGATAACAGTTAAAAAGGTATTGGATTTTTCAGATTTATTTAACTCCTCAGTTGAGGCTCAGCAAAGATAATCTCTCCCTGGCTGGAATCATCTTCTCAACTATTGATAATGATTCATCTTGTTAACTCTGTGAACTCCAGTCAGAGATTTAAAGTAAATATCATTTTAGTAATTGATGAGTGTCGAGGGGTACATAAATTAAAATATTTTACAATAAAAATAACTGAGATTTAAAATGGGATGTTCTGCCATAAAGAATATAAATTATATTCTGCCCCAATGGAATGCCTCAGTGCTAGCATGAAAACAGTACCAACGAGATATTTTTTTCCATTTCAAACATTAGCAACTGCTGACATTGTTGAGTAACTTTGCTGGTTGCAGATCCTTCTGGTAATTGACAATAAAGCTTGAGAGTGGACTGTGGAACTCTTCCAGACAGCAGACAAAGAGAGCATTCATCCTGTGAGCACGGACTGGACCACACAATCACACCCATTTTGATCTTAAGGATTTATGACTTGCTGTTACCTGCGATAGAATATTCATGGGAATTCTCGTCATCATCTGCCATTATTCCTTTAATCTCTGGAGAAAGATGGAGATAATGGCTGTTTATCTCCACTTGCCACTGGTTTACTAGACGTGTCTTGTTTGTGTCAATATTGGATATTAAACTCAGATACTCAAGCAGCCCATTCCCAAATGCAAGGCCTGGACAATATCCAGACTTGGCTGACAAATGGCCTAAAACTTTTGTGCCACACAAGTGCCAGGCAATGACTGTCGCCACCAAGAAAGAATCGAAGCATCGTTCCTTAATTTTCAATGGTGTTACCATTACTGAATCCCCCACAATCAATATCTATTGACCAGAACCTGAACTGAACTAGTCATATAAATAGAGTAGCTATAACAGCAGGTCAGAGAGCAGGAATCCTGCAGTGTGTACCTCACCTCCTGCCTCCCCAGATCCAGTCCATCATCAACAAGGTACAAGTCATGAGTGTGATGGAATACTCCCCATTTTCCAGGATGAGTGCAATTCCAACAACACTGAAGAAGCTTGATAGCATTCAGTACAAAGCAGCTACTTGATTGGCACCACATGCACAAACATCTGTGCTTTCCACCAATTATGCTTAGTAGCAGTGATGTGTACTATCTGTAGGATGCACTGCAGAAATGCATGATATCTCCCAAATCCATGTCCAATACCAGGACTGAAGATGCAGGGGGACTTTACCACTTTTCATGTTCCCCTCCATGCCATTCACCATCCTGTCTTGGAAAATATCACCAGTCCTTTAGTCGCTGGATCAAAATTCTGGAATTCCCTCCCAAACAGCATTGTGGTCTACCTACAGCAATCCATTAGCAGTGGTTCAAGAGGGCACCACACCAACTGTTTTCTCAAGGGCAGCTACATATGGGCAATAAATGTTGGCCCAGTCAGTGACACTCAAATCCCATTATTAAATAAAAAAAACAGTAGTGCACTCACTTATAGATTTGTTGATTCTAGTCCTGTTCCAAAGACCCCATGTTCACACATCAGTGAAATCCTGAAGAAGATGCCCTGTTGGGAGGCATCCACTCCCACATTAGAGTTACCAAGGTCCTCCCTGCTCTCTCAGGTGGACATGAATGATTCCACAGTGTCATTTCATGCAAGTCTGAAGCTACTGTCTTGGCCACATAATCTCTGGGTTACTTTCAGATTTTGTTGAGCAAAATACCTTCAAGTCCATCCTCCAATGTTACGGTGGATAACCAGGCAAACTGTAGGAATTATTGAGAGCTGTCTTTAATTCACCATGCTTTATTTATAGTTTCATGCTAGTCTCCCAGTGAGTGGCAATGTTAAATAAATAGAAAATAATGGACGGTTGGCAGTTAACTGGAGCAGAAATTCAATTGTCCTGGTCCAGTGATTTCATAGCAATGAGAATTCAAGAGATTAATGAATATCAGGGGAACCCTGAGATCCAATTATTCCCCTAACTCCATGTCATTTATTCTGCCATTGTTGGTAGTTATTCTGTGCATCATTTGTAGTATATAATCCTACACAGTGAATGTAAGACTCAAAGTCAAAATATCACCTCAACTAGAGAAAGAAAAGAAAAACTTCCAGTTAGTTCAGCACACTGTCCACATAATTGTTGACACTGAGGTCCAGCAACATTTATGCTGCTACTTGCAGGATCCAATACACAATCAATGGACCAACCCACATTCTATTGCAGATCATGTGCATTGGTAAATAGGCAAAGGGAAAGTTGTCATAGTCCCATTGGAGCATACAGAGAGAGGTTGAGAAGGACAGTCCTTCGTGGTAATCTCAGCCCATGTGGTATATAATATTGGTACATAATTGGGAAACTCAAACTGTCCCAGTAGTTTTACAAGATTTCTCTACTGTGTTGCTGGCATGTTGGGGCCATTAGCTCCTGGGGTGAGGGTCTTTTGCAGATGATGACATGCCTCACCCAACTTCTGCCACTGAACTCCCAAAGTAAACTTCCTTGTTAAAGGCTGATGCCCTATTTAGTCTTTAATTGGGACTTCCCGACTCTTGGAGTTAGTGAATCCAACAAGTTGCCATTGTGATGGAAGTGTCAGAAGCGTGTTTCACCACAAGCTGGCAGTATATTGTTTGTATTCATCCACAGGATGTGGGTATCACTGGCTGAGCATTTATTGTCAGTCTTTGGTTGCCCTTGGGAAAGTGGTGGTGAGGCGTCTTCTAGAACTGCTGCCGTCCATGTACTGAAGGTAGACTCTCAATGTCATTAGAGAGGGAGATTGTGACCCAGCAACACTGAAATGAAAAGGAGTCTTGAAGCAAGGAAATAGAAGGAGGTTACCATGGCAGCCTTCTAAACAGGTCACTGGATGAGCATAGGCCCATTGGTCCCATCATACTGATCAGCTCAAAGCAAGAGTCTGGGTTTGGCACATGACTTGATTTGCGTACTCTACTGAATGCTCTGAAAGTGCCATAAGCAGCAGCTCTTGCATGTTCCATCCATAGTCAGTAAATTGAAGAGGTCTCACCATTGTTTCTATTGGATTTATTTTATTGGATTAGCAGGTATGATGGTTGGATAGGAGGCGTAGTATAAGTAACCTACCTTAAAATTTGAATGTAGGAGAGTTCATTCCTGTTCGTACACTACTACACATGGAAAATACAGTACTAGCAATGTGACTGGTCTCATAATTCATATGCTAATTCTGGACAGACAATCTCGAGAATGCATACAAAGAATGGGCTTTTTAAGACCCTATTTAAGCATTGGGAGTATCCTTAGAAATGGTATTGATAAACAGAATGTGTTTATTACATACCACCTTTTAGCTATCTACATTGCATTTGAGACACGTGATGGTCTCTTGTGTGATGTGAGGCTCAACTTAAGAGTAAGTGCCAAGTGAACAACTAGAGCATTTTTAACACTCAATTACTCCCCACTGGAAGAGTCCTTTATATCCTGACAGGCAAAGGCAATTTTATATTGTCAGCTTTCAAATGTGGACATACTTGTGGCATAAGTTATGTTGAACGTCACATTGGTGAAGGTCTTAATATGTGTGCAGTGAAGGTCCACTGGAAGCACATATACAGACAGATACTGAAATCAGTCAGTATGTAATGCTGATGGTATGTCATATCAACATGACAATTAATATCCTCCATTCAATTTAGACAATTGGGCATGCATTCTTCGGCAGGAAGGAGCTTTCCCATCTTCCCATTGGCAGTGCTATTTGAAGGGATAATTGATGACTAACAGATTAGTTGCTGGCTGGTTCCCACTATTGTTATGACTCTGTAAGTGTTTGATACTTTCTGTAGTTGTTTTAATGTGGAATGGTTTACAGTGAATGGTGAGGCAGGTGCTGAAAGAGTTTTTTTGTTGACCTCCAAGGCTTTTGCACAAATCAGTTCCTCACAGAAAAAGTAATTGGCAAACAGCATGACATCGGGAATGGACAAAAGTCAAACAGAGGCTGGACAAGCTTTTGAATGAAAGGTTGGGGGGGGGGGGGGGGTGTAAAAGAAGGAGATGGGATTACAGCATCAGGTCACATCCCCCCACGACATTAGGAAGCAATATCCCTTGAAAACTGTACTTTCCCTGTTGTGTTCTGTTGTACTTTTCCCAAAGCCGAACAAGGTCAGCATCTATTCCAGTCAGAGGTGCTTTATGCAATGGTCATAATGTTGGGGTGCAATTTCTCATCTCCTGATGACACTTTCAGCCCATCAATAGCATGTACATATTGGCTGGATGGAAAGGAATGGGATGCATCAAGTTAACAAACTGTGAATTAATCATGCTTCATGATCCCCAAGCACATTTTCAGAGGATAATCATCAGAGATCATGGTTTTAAGACCAGTTCAACAAAAGCTTTGTCGATTAAATGCTAGTAACAGTAAAATTGATGAGAAACCTCCCATCCTTACCCGGTCTGGCCTATCTGTGATTCCAGACTGGATACAACATTGTTGTTGTGTAAAGACGTGTAGGGTGGCACAGTGGTCAGCGCTGCTGCCTCACAGCATGAGTTCAATTCCACTCTGTTTGTGTGGAGTTTGTACATTCTCCCCATTTCTTCCCACAGTGCAAAGATGTCCAGATTAGATGTGCTAAATTGCCCATAGTGTCGAAGGATGTGCAGGCTATGTTGATTAGCCATCAGGAATGCAGGGATAGAGAGGTGGGATGTTCTTCAGGGTTGGTATCAACTTGATGGGCCTAATGGCCTGCTTCCACACTGTAGGGATTCTAAGTGACGCAACAAAGCTTTGTATTATCCAAAAATTGATTAAGAAGTATATCAGGATAATAAGTCTGGGCAAGTGGTATCAAAGTTTCCACCAAAGCTGACCTCCCAGTAATGATATTAAAGGATATATGAAGTCAATTTACAAATACATTAATTCAAATTCCAAGAACTATTGGGTTGACTAAAAACAGCGGGCATGAAGTTTGGAATGTAAGTGACAAACTGAAAGTGATGTGCATCACAAAACCATCACGAAATTTAATATATTCATGGAAGAAAGTGAACTGGAATGGGTGTAAGAATTCAGAAAGCACGGCATCGACAGATGTAAGATAGAATAAACTAAGAAAAATGACAGCAACGGGAAAGGACACATTAGCTAAGAAGCGATGGTAGCTGACTGAAAACCTGAATAAATGACATGATTTGGGAGTCAGTAAAACAGATGTGAGTCTTCGACCTTCCAGAAAGGTGATACTAATTATAGAATCCCTACCGGCCCTTCGGCCCAACAAGTCTACACCGATCCTCCAAAGAGGAACCCACCCAAACCCATTCTTCTACCACTCTACATTTACCCCTGACCAATGCACGTAGCCTACACATCCCTGAACACTGTGGGCAATTTAGCATAGCCAAACCACCTAACCTGCACAGCTTAAGACTGTGGGAGGAAACAGAAGCATCCAGAGGAAACACGCATAGACACGGGGAGAACATGCAAACTCCACACAGACAGTTGCCCAGGGCTGGAATTGAACCCAGGTCCCTGATACTGTGAGGCAGCAGTGCTAGCCACTGTGTCACCCTACTCAATGTACTCAATTGCTTTGAAATGTGGCTTTGGAGAACGGTGAGAAGAATCAGCCAGGCAGAAAGAGAAACAAATGCTCGAGTGCTGAAGAGAGTAACCAAACAAACACGTCCTGAGCATCATTAAGATCAGACAGATACATGTTCTACTCTGTGTGCCTCTGGTCATTCTCCAAGTTGTGCTGCATATTTATTTTTGCGAAAGAAACTTATTTGTGCAGAGGTCTGGTGGTCAGCAAAAAAACTGACCTGCCCCATTGCTCACTGTAAATTGTTACCCATTGAAACAACTTCAAAAAGCATCAAACACCGATAGAGTGAATGTAATAGCAGAAACCAACCAGCAACCGATCTGCTAATAGTTGATGTTGGCTAGGGAACATCTTTACAAGAAATGGATTTGTAAGAGATGTCACAAAGGATTTCATGGGAGAAGGGGTTTTAAAAAGATTATCAATGATAGATGGCTTGAGAATTCAAAAGTTGAAGTAAATCATTGTCAACTGCAAATATTGGCACAGGTTAGGGAGATAGGGAGAGTCCATTCTATTTTTTTAGGCAAATGATAAGAATAATAAATTCAATGAAGCCTAACAAAATATAAAGCTAAGAGGTTTTGTGAAGAAATGGATATTACTGTATTAGATAGTCAGGACTTGAAAGGGTTAACTGACAATATAAGATTGCCTCTGCCTATTTGGATGTGAAAGATTGTTCCTGTGAGGGGTAATTGAATGTTCAAATGCCCCAGTTGTTCACTTGGCACTTACTCATAAGTTGAGCCTCATGTCACACAAGAGGCCATCATGTATCTCAGATGCAATGTAACTAGCTAAAAAGTAGTATGTAATAAACACATTTCATTTATCAAGACCACAATATTCCTCTGCCTAGGATATTGTGTGGGTGTTCTTCCCCAGTTCGTATTGGTTATATACACTGACACCAATGAGAAGATATCTCAGATGGTTCTGGCTGAAACCAACACATACAAGAGGTGGCATCTTTGGCTCTGAGCGTCTGGACTTGATAACCAAACATCACATATTCAAACAGATATTGTATCAAGCTGTAAGTAGTTCCAACATACACACACATGGCTAGTAGTAAGAGCAGCACAGATTTCTGATCAGCATGAGATTGAGACAACACTGGAGCCTCCACCTTTAATGTTGATATGTAGGGACCACAATATACATGTAATCATGGAAATGTTGTCTTGTCAACCTGGACCCCGAGTGAACGAAAATACTACAATCAAATATAAAGCTGATTCCAAGTATCTTTTTCTATTCCGGTGATTTTCCAACAAAAGAAAAAGAAAACTGTTATTTTGATTGCAATTTTCATAACATTTCAGCCTTGGGTTGAGATACTGCCACAAAATTAGATTAGTATTTCAATTCCTCACGAATGCAGTGTCCGAAACCCTTGCAGACCATTTTCTGGCCATTGAGCCACTTCTCACTTTTTCCCAGGTCACACTCACTTCAATCAAACCTCCCAGCATCTGCTCCATCATAATGCACCTACCTCCCCTTCTGGAGGTGCTGGGTGCATTAAGCGATGTGCACGATACTGGCATACCGTCCATTTTCACCTCACATGCACAACGCGATCATCCCTCGCTGATGTGTCCAACCAACAACAGCACGATTCATGTTGATGGGAAATAGTGCTCATGATTACCTGCAGAATAATGGGCATGGGCAAGTGCTGCAATTTGATTCCCTGTGCCCATTCTAGATTGTGAATTTAAATTTGATTCGTTAAAAGGCTGCAAAGACCTGATCTTAGTAAATTTGAACATGAAACTTTTAGATTACAGAAACAGCCCTATTGGGTTATTCACATCTTATAGTGAAGAAACCTGCCATCTTTACCCAGTTTGGTCTACGTATGACTCCACAACCATTGCATTGTGGTCCCGGAAGTCGGTCATCAAAGCGCTCATTTGTATCAAAAGATAGTTCAAAGAGGTGTAGGTCAGGTGAATTGGCCATGCTAAATTGCCCGTGGTGTTAGGTGGGGGGTGGATGTGGGGGTGTGGGTGGGTTGCGCTTCGGCGGGGCGGTGTGGACTTGTTGGGCCTAAGGGCCTGTTTCCACACTGTAAGTAATCTAATCGAAAAAAAAACTAGGGCTGCCAATAGAGAAATTAGGGATTGGCAAAATGTGTCAAAATAACCGGTGCTGTGCATCTCCTGAGAATAATCTTTTAAGAAGTTAGAATTTGTGTTAAGCCTTGATAAGCATGAATTTGATAGCATGTTTTCCTCTGCTGTTCCATCGATTTGAGTTTCAGTGAATAGAAAAACTGTTGATTTTGATGGCAATTCTGTTACATTTAAGACTTAGGTAAGACACAACTGGAGAAATGAGATTTGTATTTCAATATCTCAGTTTTACTGCTAGACTGTTTCCTGAGAGGATGTTGTTTCCCTCGAAACCCTCGCTCCTTTCAAGCAAAATATGTGTTTTGTTTAATGTCTCTCATTTGTTTAGGTTGCTGACTCAGCCAGATACAGTTGCTCACTCTAATAGCAATTCCTTAGGCTGAGTTAGCTAGGGCTTCACTTGATGATCCTTCCCGGACATAACACCATTTTTCACAACCCTTACCGCACCCCAAAAATTCCCCTGTTCTCCAGTATGTCATCTCTCAAACCAACACCACTTGGGGTCCACCTGCAGTGAGCGGCATGGGGCAGGTTTTCCAAAGACCTGTAAGATGTATATTGAAGCCAGGCCCTAGGTATTACCTCCAGCAGGAGGGATAATTTGTCAGTGTGTTGCTCCATTAAATCCCCAGTGCTATTAGTGGGCCTTTGAAATTACTGTTCCACAACCTTGCTGAAAGAAAGGGCTTGAGGTTGGGAGTTTGGCTAAGATGGCCGTAGGCAGGGATATGGTGAGCAATAAGAGTAAGGGTGGGTACGGTGTCGGTATGGATAGGTATGGCTGGCATGGAGAGTCAGTCTGGTATTGTGTGTAAGGGGATTAGTAGGGGAGATGCCCTGGCACAAGATGTTTAGCATGAATGGGACAGCCCAAGGGACATGTGGGGCGGAGTGATCAGAAACAGTTCCCACAGCTTCATCCAGATGGCATTACTCTCCCCAGAGATGACTGAAGCCCAAGTCCAACAAACACCCTCCATGTGCCAGTCCTTATCTGCACCTGGGAGAATGTGAGGTGCTGGAGATCAGAGTCGAAGAGCGTTGTGCTGGAAAAGCACAGCAGGTCAAGCAGCATCCAAGGAGCAGGAAAATCGACGTTTCGGGCATAAGCCCTTCATCTTATCTGCACATGGACCACAACCCGAAACCATGCCCACCAGCATGCTCCCAACTCCATCACTCTCTTCTCTAAAAGAGATGAGCAGTAAAAGGCAACCTAGAGGCAAGACGCACATATGTGCATGAGACCTTGAAGATACTGGTTCACAGACATGGTTTGCTGGAGCCTAGGATGGGGATCTGGGAGACTGTCCTGCCAGAGACATAGAGTCATCCAGTCTTACAACATGGAAACAAACCCTTTGGTCCAATAGTCCATTCTGACCATATTCCCAAACCAAACTAGTCCCACTTCCTGGTGTTTGGCCTGTATCACTCCCATCACTGATAAATCTTTCCTATTCACGTTCTTATCTGAATGTCTTTTACATGTTGAAATGTACTTGCTTCCACCACTTTCTCTGGGAGGTCTTTCCACATATGAGCCACCTTCTGTGTAAAAAAGTAACCCCTCATGCTCTTTTCACATTTTTCTCTTCTCACCTTAAAAATATGCCCTCTAGCTTTGAACTCCCTCACCCTAGGGAAAAGACACCTGCTATTCACCATATCTATGCCCCTCATGATTTTATAAACCTCTACAGGGTCACCCCTCAACCTCCCACCCTCCAGTGAAAGAAGTCTCAGCCTATCCAGCCTCTCCTTATAACTCAAACCCTCCACTCCCAACAACATCCTGGCAAATCTTTTCTGAACCCTCTCCAATTTAATAATTGGGACAAACAGTACTGCACAGAGTTCCCCAGAAGAGGCCTCACCATTGTCCTGTACAACCACAACATGACATCCCAACGCCTATACTCAAAGGTTTGAGCAATGTAGACAAGCATGATAAATGCCTTCTTTACCACCCAGTATAACCATGGCACAAAGTTCAAAGAATTATGTATCTGAACCCCTAGGTGTCTCTGTTCTATAACACTACCCAGGGCTCGAGTATTAATTATATAAGTCCCATTACTGTTTGTTTTACCAAAATGCACTACCTCACATTTATCCTAAGCATACTCCATATGCCACTTGTCAGCCCATTGGCCCAGTTGATTAAGATCTCAAATTAACTCTCAGCCTTCCTCAAATCCATTCCACCCCATCAACCTCAAAAATATCCAATGGACGGAAACATTGCTTATTCAGCTTGGAATTCTTTTTCAGGATGTGCCAAGGTACTCTTACCTCTTACAATACCGTCCATACCTCTATACTATAGCAGTCCCAGTCAATGTTCAGAAAATGAAAATCCCTGACTATTACAACCCTATTATTCTTACATCGAGCTGAGATCTCTCTACATATTTGCTCCTCAATTTTCCTCTTTTGGGAGTCCTATAATATAATCCCATCAAGGCGATCATCCCTTCCTTATTTCCAAGCTCTACACATGTAGATTCACTGGATGATTCCTCAGAAATGTCTTCTCGAGCAGTAATGTTTTCCTTAATCGAAAACGCTACTCACACTCCTACCCTGCCTCCCTTTTTATCTCATACCCAAAACATTGAGCTGCCAGTCCTGTCCATCCCTTAGCCACACTTCTGTAATGCTGTGATGCTCCAGTCCCATGTTCCCAAATATGCTCTAAGTTCAGCAGCCTTACCTGTGAGACCCCTTACATTGAAATTAATGCTGTTTAATTCTTCAGAATTACCTCATTTCCTAACTTGCTCTTGTCTATCTTTTCTAACTAATTTGCTCTTTTTTGATTCAGAACCATATTCATTCTTTTTTCTATTTTCCACAGTGACTTAGGAACCCCACACCCCCTCCTATGAGTTTAAAGGCTCCCAAAATGAATTAGCAAGTCTCCCCAACAGGATATTGGTCCTTTTCCAATTCAGGTGAAAGCTAGTGTTTCCAAATAAACCTGTTGCACTTTAAACCTGGTGTTGTGTGATTTTTAACTTTGTACACCTCGGTCCAACACTGACGCCTCCAAATTGTGATGTTTTAAGCATTGTGCCTTAACAACTCAGTATCTCTCCAGTAGACATGCCTGCATTAAAGTGGTGATGTTAACATGCAATTACACAAAACATGGCTTTATATCATGCACTTGCTTGGGGATGGCAATCTCCAGGACTGATTTCCATGGCTCTGTAAGATATATTTTCACAGTAGGAGCTGTACGTTCCCTAGTGCCTCTTTTGTATTTGTTGTTTTAAGTTCTTTTCAATATTGTTTTATTTTTATCTCCTGTAATAAAAGCACTGCTTTCCTTCAGGGCATGCTTTTCAGAAGGTGGGACAAGAAAGCTGTAGGACTGTACCAGTCTTTGCAAGTCAACCCCAGGAGTGTATTCAGATGGTAGGAGGTCTTCCAGGGTATGTGTACATTTACATAGGGTTCCCGGGAGAGTTCCTCTACATTGTGTCAGATTATGCCTTTGTAAAGTGCCTGTAGAGCTTCTTCCTATAGTAGAAGGTGATTAGGCAGAATGCTTGGAAGTTAGTCAGCTCTTGTAGATGGTTCCAGCATCTGCAGAGGGTCCCTCAGAGAATGGCAGCATTTAAAGTAACCCTTGGAGTGGGTCCCTGCCCAGACTGTCCAGGGTGGTACGGTGGCTCAGTGGTTGGCACTGCTGCCTCACAGCACCAGGGACCTGGTTCATTTCCTGCCTCGGGCGACTGTCTGTGTGGGTTTCCTCCAGGTGCTCCAATTTCCTCCCACAGTCCAAAGATGTGCAGGTTAGGTGAATTGGCCATGGGAAATTGCCCCTAATGATCAGGGATGTGTAGGTTAGGTGCATTAGTCATGGCAAAAGTAGAGTAATAGGGTAGGGGAATTCTTCGAACGGTTGGTGTGGTCTTGTTGGGCTGAAGGGCCTGTTTCTACACTGTAGGGATTCTATGATTGTTAAAAATATTCCCTCCCTGAAAGTGTGTTCGCATACATAGGGTACCCCTGATGACATTCATGGGAAAGAGCAGATAGTCACGGGTTTTCCAGCTTGTAAATACTCTGGAAATGTGGCAGAATGAAATGTTAATCAGCTGTGTGTTATGTTTGGGCATTACAGGAGTTTTGTGTGCAAAATGGCATCATGATACACGTGCATACTGTTAGAAGCTAGGAGTAAGAGTGAACCATTCAGCCCTTTGACCCTGTTCTGCCCTTCAATCTGATCATGGTTGAACTTCTATCTCAATTCTATACTCCTGCTTTCTCCCATACCCCTTGTTGCCTTTAATATCTAAAAAATTCTTAATCACTTTCTTATTTATTCTCAGTGACCCAGCATCCACAGCTTACCAGGGTAGAGAATTCCATAGGTTGGCCACTTTGTGAGTGAAGAAATCTTTCCTCATCCCATTCTAAAATCGTCTACCCTACATCCTGAGACGGTAATCCTGCAATCTAAGTGAACCACATGCTCTCTTTGCCTGCTTCTCACAGCAGGTTTCCTCAGGGGGCAGGGTACTATTGCTGAGAAACATATTGTGCTCTAGGTTCTAAATTCAACTCTTCCAAGGCTGTAACCAAAGGGAGTCCACACTCTCACTACCCTGTTGCTATGTGAGTACAGGCAGTGAATCATGCAGATCAAGGCAGCAGTCAGAGTGTCTTCATTCTCTGACAATCCACTGTAGAAGCTATTGTCCTTTGCCCTAGGGCAACACGGTGGCTCAGTAGTTAGCTCACTGCTGCCTCACGGTGCCCAGGACCCAGGTTCAATTCCAGCCTCGGGTGACCATCTATGTGAAGTTTTGCACATTCTCCCCGTGTCTGCATGGGTTCTGTCTGGATGCTCCGGTTTCCTCCCACAGCCCAAAGCTGTGCGAGTTGGGTGAACTGGCTATGCTAAATTGCCCATAGTGTTCAAGGATGTGTAGATTAGGTGCATTAGTCAGGGGTTAAATGTATGGGAATGTGTCTGGGTGGGTCACTCTTCAGAGGGTCGATGTGGACTTGTTGGGCCAAAGGGCCTGTTTCCACACCGTTGGGATTCTATGACCTATAGTTCACCCACCCATGGTATGTATCAAAACTGCCTGACCAGGGCTATCCTCTGCTCACGTGGTTCATCTGGTTGGTGTACAAGTCGGGCACATAAACCTGGCATGTACATAATGAAAACCACCCTGCCTCCTGCAATATGCTGGTCATTGTTGTAATGGAATAGCTATCCCGCACTGCTCTGGCAGGGGCTTTGCATCAGTCAGCATCCTGCACAACCCTGTCATTCGAA
Organism: Chiloscyllium punctatum; assembly: GCF_047496795.1. Lineage (NCBI taxonomy): Eukaryota > Metazoa > Chordata > Chondrichthyes > Orectolobiformes > Hemiscylliidae > Chiloscyllium > Chiloscyllium punctatum. Next base: position 18,846,482 of record NC_092777.1, read on the forward strand.
AGGCGCAGCCCCTTCCCATCAGGGATCGAGCCAGCACCCGGGAAGCAGAAGGACAAAAGGATGAGGAGGAGGGGAGGAGGGAGAGGAGGATGAGGGGAAAGGGAAGGAAGAATGGGGACAATTTAACCAGCCTGGGATATCTGTGACACCATGACCCCAGTTCACCATTCACCAAACAGTCCCACTCCCACATCACTCTCTCACTGACCACCACTAGGCCTGCTTAACATAATATAAACATGAAGGCTGCCACAGTTCAAATCAGTGTTATGAATCAACTCATTCCATATTGTATGTAAAATCTATCAAAGCGTCTCCCCACCGCCCCCCCCCCCCCCCCCCCCCCCCACCAACCTCCCCCCTCCTCCCACACTTGGTAAGTGCATTTCTTCCATATCTATTGCCTGTCACTGTGTTCTTTTGCAGTGTTATTTATGCACATTGGGTGAAAAGCTGCTGGTTTCGTGAAAGAGAATTTAATCCTGAGGTCCTTGGAAGACAACCCTGAGAAGTTCAGGTAAAAGAAAGCACAGGCAGTAGACCAGGTCTGACTGAGTAACCTACAATGGCAAGGACACTGCAGTGCACTGCTAATGATGCCAGGATGGATGCTATCTTTTTAGGAGAGGGCATTATGTTTATTATCCTTGGAGCCACTGGCACCTCTCCAGAATGGTGCTGCAGGACTCCAAGTAATATGTTCGAGGACACATTGCTAGTGATGTGACACGGTCCTTTGCACACTGTAATGTACAGCCACTTTGGCAGCAAGCTGATCCTGCAAAACTGAAATCTGAGCTTACAACACAGCAACACGACTTCTGTACTGCAATGGGAACTGAGAGACGTGTCTCACAAGAGACAGCTGTTTGTTCTCCTTTATGATTCAGGGTCTGAACTGCTGACTATGAGTGAGAAATCAAAATGATTCAACTGTACCTGAATCATCACATTTTTATTGTTGCCCATGCATTGTCAGGTTAAGTTATACAGGGGACAGTGAGGTCTGCAGATGCTGGAGATCAGAGTTGAGACTGTGTTGCTGGAAGAGGTCAGGCAGTATCCGAGCAGCAGGAGAATCGATGTTTCGGGCCGGAGCCCTTCATCAGGTTAAGTTATACAGCTTGGATATTTGAAACAGGAGAGGGTAAGGTGGTGAATAGATGGAAAGCGGAGAGGTATGCTTACACCACCTCACCAGAATAAGGCAAAATGGGCTGTGAAAAGATGGATAGTTTTGACATCACTTACGATGGCTTCAATTCCCTAATGGAAACAACCTCAACAATGGCCATTCCTTTAATGATCACCATCACTTCCTCCATGAAGTTTGAGGTGTACAGCTGTATCTGACCTCTCTGATTAGCTCTCACTGTGTCTGGTTGTGAGCCATTTGACCCTACAAAGGAGTGCCAAGTGTGTCAGTACAAGTGTGGCACAGTGTGATTGAGCCATATGGTTGTCATGTGGTTGACCAGCTGGCAGTGTGGGCAAACTTTGTTCTATCTTCCAACTTGTTAAGATTCTGTACCTAGGTACTTGTACCTAAGATGTGGCCTTGTGTGTTGACATTATACATTTTTCATTGTACTCCTGTACTTTTGTACTTGAGTACATGTGACAGCAAAATCAAAATCAAATCAAACTCTGGGATGTGGATGTGAGCCTTGCAGCAGTGTTGAGTGTAACTGTGAGATATATGAAGGTTAGACATGAGCTCTGATTGATAGATCTTGTTGGTTCATGAGGGATGAGGCTATAGTGACTTGTGCAATGGAGAAAGCTCATGGTATAGTTGAGAAGATATGGCATTTGAAAAGGCATTTGACCATTTCAGCAGCTCACTCAATTACTTGCAGCAGTGTACCCAGGTCCTTAGGATGAAATCACAGTCATTGATCATGACAGTTATCTGCTCACACTGTCATTGCAATGCCTGTCTGGAACACCTTCAAATGACCTGTCTCCTCTCCCTGCTCACCTTCTGTACCAAGACTTCCTGTAATGATCAAGAGAAGCCTGGAGTCCACACTGCTGGCTGGTCCATTCTATCTTTCCTTGGTCAGGTCTCACTCTCACAGGATTGTCAGTACCTGCTCTAGACACAACGCTCCTCCTCTTTAAGAGATAGAGGCTAGCTTTCAGTACAGTAGGCTGGCTTTAATTGATGCCAGCCACTTAGAATACTTGGTAAAAACAATGACTGCAGATGCTGGAAACCAGATTCTGGATTAGTGGTGCTGGAAGAGCACAGCAGTTCAGGCAGCATCCAAGTAGCTTTGAAATCGACGTTTCGGGCAAAAGCCCTTAATCAGGAATAAAGGCAGTGAGCCTGAAGTGTGGAGAGATAAGCTAGAGGTGGGTGGGGGTGGGGAGAAAGTAGCATAGAGTACAATGGGTGAGTGGGGGAGGGGATGAAGGTGATAGGTCAAGGAGGAGAGGGTGGAGTGGATAGGTGGAAAAGAAGATAGGCAGGTAGGACAAGTCCGGACAAGTTATGGGGAGAGTTACTGAGCTGGAAGTTTAGAACTAGGGTGAGGTGGGGGAAGGGGGAATGAGGAAACTGTTGAAATCCACATTGATGCCCTGGGGTTGAAGTGTTCCGAGGCGGAAGATGAGGCGTTCTTCCTCCAGGCGTCTGGTGGTGAGGGAGCGGCGGTGAAGGAGGCCCAGGATCTCCATGTCCTCGGCAGAGTGGGAGGGGGAGTTGAAATGTTGGGCCACGGACCAGTTTGGTTGATTGGTGCGGGTGTCCCGGAGATTTTCCCTAAAGCGCTCTGCTAGGAGGCGCCCAGTCTCCCCAATGTAGAGGAGACCACATCGGGAGCAACGGATACAATAAATTATATTAGTGGATGTGCAAGTAAAACTTTGATGGATGTGGAAGGCTCGTTGCTCCCGATGCGGTCTCCTCTACATTGGGGAGACTGGGCGCTTCATAGCAGAGCACTTTAGGGAGCATCTCCGGGACACCCGCACCAATGAACCACACCACCCAGTGGCCCAACATTTCAACTCCCCCTCCCACTCTGCCGAGGACATGGAGGTTCTGGGCCTCCTTCACCGCCGCTCCCTCACCACCAGACGCCTGGAGGAAGAACGCCTCATCTTCCGCCTCGGAACACTTCAACCCCAGGGCATCAATGTGGATTTCAACAGTTTCCTTATTTCCCCTTCCCCCACCTCACCCTAGTTTTAAACTTCCAGCTCAGTAACTCTCCCCATAACTTGTCTGGACTTGTCCTACCTGCCTATCTTCTTTTCCACCTATCCACTCCACCCTCTCCTCCTTGACCTATTACCTTCATCCCCTCCCCCACTCACCCATTGTACTCTATGCTACTTTCTCCCCACCCCCACCCTCCTTTAGCTTATCTCTCCATGCTTCAGGATCACTGCCTTTATTCCTGATGAAGGGCTTTTGCCCGAAACGTCGATTTCGAAGCTACTTGGATGCTGCCTGAACTGCTGTGCTCTTCCAGCACCACTAATCCAGAACTTAGAATACTTGGTCCATGTTCAGCAGCATGCTTAGCACTGAAAGCATTTGGAACAGCAGGTATCATGAGGTTGCAGTCAATTGGTGTAGGTCAATCACATCTTGCCATCCCAAGTCTGGTTTCTGGAATTTTATTGAATTTTGCACCATCCCCAGTCATTTCCATGGTGAGTGCAGTCATTGAATTGACTAAAGTTTTCAGCCAAGTTTCTGATTGCTTAGGGCCCGTTACAAACACAATCCCCGTTCCTGCCCAGCAATAGTTCTTTGAGAAGCTGATCAGGATAATGAATCATGTTTGAACCAACAGTGTTAACTTACTGCTGGGATAGATCAGTCAGCTTGGCTCAGAGCTGCTGGCTCTCAATCCTCTGAATCTCAATAGAGTCATCGAGTAATAGAGATATACAGCACGGAAACAGACCCTTTGGTCCAAGATGTCCATGCCAACCAGAAATCCTAAATTATCCTAGTACCTTTTGCCAGCCTTTGGCCTATATCCCTAAACCCTTCCTATTCATTTACCCATCCAGATGTCTTTTAAATATTGTAACTGTACCAGCCTCCACCACTTCATTTGGCAGTTTACTCTGTACACACATCACCCTCGGTGTGCTAAAGTTGCCGCTTTTAAGTCTTTCCCTGTCACCCCCGTAGTGGGTGGCACGGTGGCACAGTGGTTAGCACTGCTGCCTCACAGCGCCAGAGACCCGGGTTCAATTCCCGCCTCAGGCGACTGACTGTGTGGAGTTTGCACGTCCTCCCAGTGTCTGCGTGGGTTTCCTCCGGGTGCTCCGGTTTCCTCCCACAGTCCAAAGATGTGCAGGTCAGGTGAATTGGCCATGCTAAATTGCCCATAGTGTTAGGTAAGAGGTAAATATAGGGGTATGGGTGGATTGCGCTTCGGCGGGTTGGTGTGGACTTGTTGGGCCGAAGGGCCTGTTTCCACACTGTAATGTAATCTAATCACTTTAAACCTATGACCCCTAGTCCTGGACTCCCCCACCCCCGGGAAAAGATCTTGACTATTTACCCTATCCATGCCCCTCATGATTTTATCAACTTCTATAAGGTCACCCCTCGGCCTCCGATACTCCAGGGAAAACAGCTCCAGCCTATTCAGCCTCTGCCTTTGGCTCAAACCATGCAACATCAGCAATATCCTTGCAAATCTTTTCTGCATCCTTTCAAGTTTAACAACATCTTTCTTATATTGAATCGCAATCTAACTGTGCACAGCAACTGATTTGGAAAGGAAACAGATATTGTTGTTTATTGCAAGGGGAATGGAGTATAAAAGTAGCAAAGTATTTTGACAAGGCATTAGTGAGACCACATTGTGATATAATTGACCCAATGTTTCAGTCTTTCAGTTGTCTATGTTTTTCAAGGGAGTTTATTTATCCCATCCCCTCAAGATACAATCAGCTTCCCATTGAGTTCAACACTGCACAATCTCTGTCATCAAAATTATTATTAGCATTTGAACAATTACTGTACACAACAATTACTCCTGGGATTTCCCACGATTTAAAATATTTGGTTAAATTGAGGATTTTGCAGTTTCCAAACCGTCACTTTAATTCTGCCAGACATTTTTTTTCTGTTGCAATCTGGAAGTAAAAGCATTTTATGGAACTGCCTAACTTGAAATGAAAGTTCTGAAGAAGTGTCGCTGGACTAGAAATGTTAACTCTGCTTTCCTCTCTGCAGATGCTGCCAGACGTGTTAAATTTCTCCAGCAATTTTTGCTTTTGTTGCAGATTTCTAGCATCTGCAGTTCTTTGTTTTATTCCATTTTCCAACCTGCTGCTCATTGGGCTGGAACCAAAACTGATGTATAACTTCCAGGGATGGACTGGATGGAAACTGAAGAAAGCAGGAATCCTGAGAGCTGTTGACACAAGTAGTGAAATTACTGATGTTAGCTCTACTCCATGAACAGATAATCTTGTATCACAGAGAGAATATGGCGTGGGCAGACCTATTGTGAATGCACCGTGTTACCTTTCTCTAGAGAGATGGATGGAAGACAAACAAAAGCCATTTGACAAATTGTCACAATATGGTGAGGCCACAACTGAAGTATTGTGTGCAGTTTTAATCACCACATTACAAGAAGGATGTAATTGTTCTGGAGAGAAGATTTATTGGAATGTTGCCAAGGCTACGAGGAGAGCTTGTAGAGGTTGGGGTTGCTGTTCTTAGAACAGAGAAAGCTAAGGGGTTGACATGATTGAGGTATATGAAATTGTGAGGGGTACAGACAGAATAAATAGGAGGAACCTGTTTCCCTTGGCAGAGAGTCAAAAACCAGAGGCTATAGATTCAAGTAAAGTGGCAGAAAGATCAGAGGGGCGCATGAGGGAAAAATTATTTTACACAGCGGTGGTAGGTATCTGGAATTCGCTGCCTGAGTTTGGTAGTGGAGGCACACAGCCTAAATTCTTTTAAAAAGTACTTGGGTCTGCACCGTAGGTGCTGAAAGCTGCAGTGATCTGGGCCATGTGCAGGAAGATGGGATTAGAAAGGGCATCTGGGTGTCTTTGGTTTGGCATGGACAAGATGGGCCAAACTATGCTGCATGGTTCTATCAAAGGTCATTCAACATACTAATATTTCATGGTGTAATGGGTAATGCATCAGTGTGGAGAGAGGATTTGTTCGCAAACAGGAAAAAGACAGCAGGGTTAAAGCAAACACTTTTAGGTTGGTCAGTTCTTGCTAGTGGAGTCCCTCAGGGATCAGTGCAGGGGCTTCAAGTGGTTACAATTTATATGAATGATATGCAAGAAGAGAATGAATGTAAGGTAGCAGAACTTTACTAAATAACAAGGTTAGGTAAGAAAACAAGTCTGAAGATATCATAGGCATCTTCAAAGGGCTAAAGGAAGCAAATAGGTTAAAAAGTTGGCAGATGGACAATATTGTGGAAATGTGTGAAACTTGTCCACTTTGTCAGGAAGAAGAGAAAAGCAGTACCCTAGTTAAATAGAGAGAGGTTGCAGAACTCTGGCACAGAGAGATCTGCGTGTCCTGTTAAATGAATTGCAATATTACTGTGCAGCCACAGCAAATGATTTAGAAATGAAACAGAATATTGTTCTTTATTGCAAGGGGAATGGAATCTAAAAGTACCAAAGTATTTTGACAATTGTATAGGGTATTAGTGAGACCACATTGTGGTATAATGTGCATGTGATCTCCTCACATAAGAAATTATGTAATTGCATTGATAAAGAAATGTCGAAAACAAGAGCAAGAGTCAACCATTTGGCCCTTTGAGCCTGCTATATCATTCAATATCATCATATCTGATCCTCCAACTTAGTACCTTGATCTCACTTTGTCCCCCATAGTTTGTGATCACTTTAGCCCTCAGAACTATCTCTTCATATGTTAATCCTGCTAGCTCAGGAATCAGTTAGTTAATCCAATATTGCACTTAACCGCCACAGCCAGAAGACCCTTCCTCAGATATTGGAGACCAAAATTGCATACAATTAGAAGCATTTCAGAGAATGTATAAGTCAATGGTTCTCAACAAGTGCTACCCAATTTGATAATGTCACATGGTCTTCAGGTGGTCTTGTATAAGGCCTCAATGGAGACTGGTATGTCACTGCTGGTTCTGGTTGTAATTTTGCCTGACTCGTTAATGTTAATTATATCTGTCTCTATCATGTGGTAAAGTATACATTGTCAAATAAGACAAGTTTATCCACTAACACAGATAGTTTGAATGGGCCCTTAGTTCTCCCACCCCTTCTCCCCTTTTCACCACACCCATGCCCTCTCCACATTCCCGATGAGGGGCTTCTGCCCGAAACGTCAATTCTCCTGCTCCTTGGATGCTGCCTGACCTGCTGTGCTTTTCCAGCCCTGCACTTTCCGACTTAGAATGAAAAAGCAAATATCTGGCAGAAAGCTACCCCAAACACATTCCCTACAGTATGGAAACAGGCCCTTCAACCCAAACCAACCTTCCAAACAGTAACCACCTAGACCCATTCCTTTACATTTACCTAACGCAATGGACAATTTAGCATGGGCAATTCACCTGACCTGCACACCTTCGGATTGCGGGAGGAAACTGGATTGCTCAGAAGAAACCCACGCCGACATGGGGAGAATGTGCAAACTCCACACAGATTGTCGCCTGAGGCAGGAATTAAACCCAGGACCCTGGTGTTGTGAGGCAGCAGTGCTAACCACTGAGCCATCATGCCACCCCTGTCACCATGTCACCAATAATTGGTAACCAGAGCCTAAAATAACATGGTGAGCAGTGTGGCCGCTGTTGTGGAAGTATTTTAAGGTAACAAAGATGGAGAGATCTGGTTGACCCAGAAAGAAAGAGATTTTTGAAAACAAGTGCTTTTATGACTTTAAGAACATTACCACTTTAAGAAAATACATAGTCAACAGTGGAAATGTGAAAACTAACAGTCTCAGAAATTGTTGGAGTAACAGAGGGTGAAAGCATTACTCCAGAAGAAAACCTTTACCTCAGAGATGGTAAGAAGTGGTGAAAAAATAGTATGGGCTAGGAAGAGTGTAAAAGCGAGCCATATTGGGAAGAAACTGAGACCTTAGAGAATAAGGATAGGTGCAACTTTCACAGTGAAGTTAGAGAACCTGATGGCAAGGGAGGGAAACTTTCAAATAACATTGTAAAGACCAGGCTGGGAAAGGAAGCATTTGCCTTTTAAACAAGCTTGCTCCCACTACAAGTAACTTCCACAAGGCAAGGCTGAATTAGACAAAGTGAAGGCCAGAAGAAAATGTGCATGTTGACACTGCAGTGTTGAAAAGCTCAATTCGTCAAAGTGAACTAAAAGGCAAATATAAAAGTTTGGAAGAAGAAGTATCTTAGCATTTTCAAAGACTGGGACACTCAGAATTTAAACTGTGATTTCAACAAGAAGATTTATTCAGGCCACAGCAAATACATTTTACTTTAAAAATTTAACAAAGTAATGTGCATTTCATTTTGGAATGTATAAGGTGGAAAAAAACATTCATTTACCTGGGGAAGAGGAGAGGAGATCTCTATTATTTGTTGCAGAAGATGGTAAGCTCTCAGAAGTCAGGTTGTTAAAAAGGTTAAGCTATAAAAGCTCTAGGGTGACAAAATGCTGCTATTTAATACAATTTGAAGCTTGGAAGAGGAAACACAACACAGTTCTGATAGTTAACTGAGATTAAAACTTTATTGGAAAAAATTCACACAGTTATAATACAAAGTTAAGAAGTTTGCAGACAAAGAAAATATTGCAACAACACGACTATAAAAGAATTTAAATGCCTGAAAAAAGAACTTTAAGACAACAAAATTGTAAACAGTATTGACTTAATGCAAGATAAAAGTTGAAGACTGCAGATTAGAAACAGCATTGAAATGTTATATATTTAAAACAGCTTTAAAGGAATATGAATGAATAAAAGCACTCAAAACAAATAGAAAGAGAACTATTTTTTTCCAAAAAAAAATCACTGTAAGGCCTGGGCCAAATAGAAAACAGAATTTGCCATTGACAACAGACTTTTGAAGATAGAGATAGAATTCTTGTTAGAATTATTGATGAAGCCTTGTCAGATGTCTTACAGTCCAAGAACTCTTGACTTTGGAGACAGCTATTCAAATGGTGGAAGACGCTTGAAGAACTTACAAATAGTTCCTGAGAGAAGAACATTCTTATCTCAGAAGAACAATAAGGACTATCCACTTTATAAAGGGTGGAAGCCATCAAGAGGCGTGTGACAAGGCAACACAGAGAGTAAACCAAAGCACATATCCCAGGAGTCAGCATCAGTGTTGAGGAATGATAAAGCCTCAGAAGTACAAGCAATTCCCAGCCATGACATAATGGCTGTTACATCATGTTACATCTGTAAATGTTACATCATGAATATTACATCTGTAAAACTATAGGTCACTTCCAGAAAATGCGCAGAAATCGGCCATATTTTGAGCAGCTAAAACCCAAATATACGATCTTACAATGAGGTTAACTTGAGAGATCCACCACTTTTGGAACATACCCCCAATTTAGAAGATATACCTCCAGTGAAAAGTATACCATAGGCATTACTAATAGAGATTAACCATTTCTTTTGAGTATCACAGAACATATTTACATTAATAGATATTTTGTTAATTTTTAACTTGAAACAGGAACAAATTATTATCTTGTCAGATCACATACAATAACTGAAGCAATGGAATTCACAGTGTAAAAGATGGTCCAGCTGGACCAATTCCCCAGATTTAAAGGAATGCTACAAGGAATGCTGCCACACAAATAACCTGCAAGAGTTGAAAATATGTATGTGGCTTGTAATGAGCATTCTTCATGTCTGAGTCTGTACACATGTCTTTCCCTTACCTTTTCTTACAGTTGCCTTGTCTCTCACCAACAACAGGTTTGTAAACAAACCATTATCAACTAAATGGCAAGGGACAGCCAATAAAAGATTTCATTGGCTATTTGAGACTGATGGCAGAACCCAAAAAGAAGAATTGATTGGGAACTTTCAATGCTGGCATAAGAGAACTGTGTCATGCTGCCAAGAGGATGGATGGGTCTTTAAGATCTTGCTGAGGGCACAAAGCACAAGTAGGCAAGGTCAGGCAAAACAGAGATGGCATGAACATCCAAGTAAATGGAAAGTGAATGAGTGCTAAGAGAGCAAGAGAGGAGCTTTGAGATGCACGTTGGTCGAATCCATGAGTTGAGTGGCTGTCCCTTCGCACAAAGTGATCCTGGTAGCAGCATTGCAATAGTGGGTGCTAGTGTGCTCCAAAGTGTAGCATTGAAGTGTACATGAGCCAGACTTGTGCCATGAGGGTGCAGTGAGGCTGGTAGGAGTCCATTGCTAACCTTTGTGGACAAGGTGGTGGTGGTGGTGGGGGGGGGGGAAGGCTATTGGTGGTCAATACCCCATAGAGTGTGTCTTGAGATGTTGGTAACTGTAGTCCATGCTGAAGGTGCTCACTCTGACTTTGTCAACAACTGCTGCCACTAAGTTTCTAACCAGTGCTTGGGAGAAAGGGAAACTGCATGTCAATGATATGAATGTAGGGAATAAGAGCATGCTAATGTTTACACATGGATGTGAATAGGCCTCTCACTGTTCACTTGTGAGAGACTCACTTCTTTTAAAACTTTGTTGGAGAATTAAGACTCTTTTACTCAATGTTGCGAATCTTATTGATGTCACCATATTTACCCAACTGATTTGCCAACATCCACGTTGTTCAGATGTTGCCCATCATCGCTGGCTCCTGATAGTTGTAATTATGCTTAATCAGTTAATATTAGTTATATTTACTGCTATCATGCAAGGACATGGTGCGGCAGCAAACTATCCCAACCACAAGTATTCATTGGGTGTCAGTCAGAGATCAATATGACACACTGGAGTTATTTCTGGGATTAAGGAGTCATTTTATGAGGAAAGGCTGGAGGAGTTGGGCTAGTTTAAAAGAATGAAAAGTGATCTTACTGAAATATATAAGATCCCTGAGGGTAACGTGACAGAATGCCTGATGAAACGATGCTTCCCTTTGTGGGAGAGACGAGAACTAGGAAGCATAGTCTCTGAATTAAGAAATAGATGAGGAGTTATTTCTTCTTCAGAAGGTCACGTATCTGTGGCATTCTCTGCCTCAGAGAGCAGAGGGGCAGGGTCATTGAAGACTTTTAAGGCAGCGTTAGATTGATTGTTGATTGACAAGAACAGTACGGGGAACAGTACGGGGGATAGATGGAAACATGGAATACAAGCTACAGTCAGACCAACCATGATCTTATCAAATGGCAGAGCAGGCTCAAGGGGTCAAATGGTCCACCGTTGTGTTCTGCTCTTCAATTAGTACATTACTTATAAAATCAGGATTAGATTCTGCAATGCAACCATATCCCAGTTAAACTGTTCCTCAACTCCAGTCTTGGACCTTCTCCACAGCATTTTATCTGATAGCAGCTTCATTCAAGCAGGGTGGAGGACTCAGTTTTATTAGAATTCCTAGTGTGTGGAAACAGGCTCTTCAGCACAACAGATCCAAACTGACCCTCCAAAGAGTAACCCACACAGACCCATTACCCTACCCTATATTTACCCCAATTAACACACCTAGCCTACACATCCCTGAACACTATGGGCAATTTAGCATAGCCAATTCACCTAACCTGCATATCTTTGGATTGTGTGTGGAAAGTGGAGCACCCACGCAGACATGGGGAAAATGTGCAAATTCCACACAGTCACCTGAGGCTGGAATCGGACCCAAGTCCCTGGAATTGTGCGACAGCAATGCTAACCACTGAGCCACCATGCCGCCACCCACCCCCCCCGCCCCCCCACTTCCCATTCCTCCGTGAATGCCTAAAACAAGGGCTGCATTTCATTTCTGAGCTGCATTGTAGTTTCTACCATGACCTTTTGCCTCTTTCTGCTGGAATTTTTGGACTCATTTCATTTTCTCGTTCTTCCTGATTTTTGTCGGAGGTTCCATGATACTGGTACACCATAGTGCCAAGAATAAGTAGTCGTTTTTCTGTGTGACTTTACATTGGGACTATCAGAAAATTATTTAACTGTAGAACTTGTCAGTATTATTCACCTTTCCTCCCCCACCTCAATCCACCTCCCACCCCCACCACACAGTCTTACTCGCACTCTCTGTTTCGCCTTTCTCTCGTCCTTACTCACTTCTCCCATTCTCATTCTTTGCTCTCTCTCTCTCTCTTGCAGAATTCCCCTTTCTATCTTTCAGCTTTCTCATTGCTCCCCCTTGACACACTTCACCTCTCACTCACCATCTTTTCAGTAGATGGCACCAGATCCTAGGCCTATGGCTCTGTGGTCAGCGAAAGAGCATTCATTTCTTTGAACACCTTAGTTTTGTATCTCAGCAGCCACTTGGGGGTTGAACGTGCTTTGTCAAGTTGGGCTGTTGCAGTAATGTAATCGCCTCAGGCAATGGAGAGATTCAGGGTTTTCTATTTTTGTCCAGGACCTTTTGATATTTCAAACATATTAAAACAAACATCATTGCAAAGAATGACACAGCTTTCAGTTTATTTTACACCTTTTAATTTGTGACTGTATGCAATTGAAAAATGACTCTCAAGACATCAATGTTTTCAAGCTATTACAGTCAACAGTGTCCATGAAAAATTGTCAAAGGTCACATTGGCAACTGGTGGCAATTCTCATTGTCCAAATGTACCTTGTTTTATTTTGCAAGCTTTTCTCGTTCATCTCCAGACTGTCAGGTGGAACTGTGCAGGAGGACACGTTTTTGATTTTGTTTGATTCAAAGCCAAGTTAAAACCAACTATTCATAAACTTGCAAATATAAGAAAGAAGCAAAAGGAACAACTTTGTTTCAAATTGCAAATGATGTTAGAGAAATATCTCTTAAGTATTATAATATGATAAGGCATCAGTCAATAGGGTTAAATCTTTTCAGATCAAGGATAGCAAGGTGAAGTTGATAGAGAAATGAGGAAACAAAGTGAGGGAAACAATGTTCATTTTGATTGTGAATATGTTTTTGTGTTTCTTATGGGTCATCAAAGTCACTGGTAGCTCTTTCTCATTTCTGATTGCCCTTGAACTCAGTGTCCTACTTCAGGCAGCAGTTAAGAGTCAACACATTGCTGTGGGTCTGGAGTCAGATGTAGGCCAGACCAGGTAAGGATAGTAGTTTCCTCTCCTAAAGGGCATTAGTGAGCCAGATCAGTTTTGGTAACAGCAAATGATAGCTGTCATGACCATCAAATCTGAGCTGAGCTTTATGTTCCAGATTCATTTCAATTCAATGAGCTGACATTGTGAGATGCTGGTCCACATCTCCAGGGTATTAGCCTGGAGCTTGGGATCATTAATCCACTAACATTACCACAAAACCATTGTCTCTCCTGTCAAAATATCCACCACAAATGCTGTTATGCAAATGGAAACTATACTTAATTAGTGTTCATTTGCTTAATTAGGAAATATTTCAGAATGAAATAGTTCACTCCTGGTTAGAAGCATGTGTCAAGTAATAATTTCTTGAAGGTTGTTCTGTCTTATGGCATTTGGGTTTATTGCCCGCATCTAAGAGTTTGGGTTCATGGCAGACTGGTCACAGAGAAGGTTAAAGTCAAATATTGTCTAAAAGCTTGATCTTCTACAGAATTCTGCTTACTACATGTTAATACTCAATACAACTATGCATGATAATGTGAGACATATCAGTTTTTTACTGTTACGTTATGAAGAGACTATTCTCTATGGGCTTTTCACTCTCACGTAAATTTGCCCAAACTGTACTATTTATGCCCTGTGAGATGCAGTTCTGAGACATCATTGCAAAATTGTTTTAGGGCCCTAAAGCCCTTAACACTACATAGCTCTTTAACTAAGTATGATATTTATCAATTAAAGTGCAGTACAGTACGCAATGTACTGAGATGTTGTTAACATTTTATAAAACATTATGTCCAGTTACAGATTAAAAAACTAATCATTTCATGAAGCCAATGACTTATAGATAGTTAAAAGAACTCATTTCATTTTTTTAATGGCCTATTCATAGTTGCCTTGGCAGCTGACTGGTTTACTGGGTCATCTCAGAGGGTGTTAAGAGTCAAGAACATCCCTTTCTTAATGTTCTACCTTTCACTGAAATCACCCATAAGATGCAATCAGAAAAATAGTTGACATTGGCTGGAGCTATGGAGTGCACGTCAGAATATCAGTGAGCAAAGCAAGCAGCAAACAACCTGTGAAGATAATCAGACGTGCTCCGTGTTTATATTGCAGTAGCTACTAAGAGGCTATGAACAAATTGTAAATAGTTTAATTAAAATAGAGCTGTCTGATTGATTACCCAGCAGGACACCAATTCCCACTGAAATCCTGGCTCCCATAAAAACCAATTTAAATATTTAATATTATGTATTTTCTTAAAGGGGTCAATCTCAGAAACCTACTGGCTTTTATGGTTGTACAGCTCCAGTTATAAATTAGAGGACTTTGGGCTGACTAAAATTGTACAGTTGAAGAATTTGCATTTTTTTTTAATTTGGAGGATTCTTCTTCAGGTGAAGTGCTCATCCATTAAATAAAAATACAACCACGCTCGTTCTTGGTCACTGCATGAAGCATCAGAATTATACAGGCAGCTCACTGCGTGAATCGAAGTTCCAAATACACAACTGAAGCAGCCACAGTGTGCTGCTCTAGCTGTTTCACAGTACATGAGAAGTCTATCCATTTCTATCCAATTTCTTTATGCCTCTGTCTCCCAGAATCGACTGTTAAATCTCATTGAGTCTACTCCACTATCCAGTTCATTCACCTCAGTGTCAATTACTCAGATTTAATTGATCTTCCCTCATATCTTTGCAAATAAAAAAAAAATTACAAAGTAGGCCTTTCCGTTGAAAACCCTAATTGACCCATGATAAGGTCAACACTTTGTGGGAATAGATTTCCCATTCCCACTGCAACCTGGTCAGCCTTTCTTCATAAAATATTACCTTCATCTCAGCATGAATAGCTTTTTAATGCAAATACATATTCTGTTTTCAAGTAAACAGGACAAAACCATACACAGTACTCTAAACACAGAGGTCCTGTACAACTGCAGTAAAAAATAGTTTTTACTTTTCTATCTCACTCACTTTGCAATGAGCACCTCATTCACTGGTCCTTCTAATCATGTGCTATAGACACGTGCTAACCTTTTGTGCTTCGTGAAGCAATATCAGGACTCAGATACCTCTTTGTCACTGAGTTCTGCATTGTCTCTCTACTTCAATAGTATACTTGTGTTGGAAAAGTGGCCAAGTTAATATTTTCCCTGTATTTGGAGTGGCATGGTGACTTAGTGGTTAGCACTACTGCCTCATAGCAGGTTCGATAGCAGGTCCCAGGTTTGATTCCAGCCTCAAGTGACTGTCTGTGTGGAGTTTGCACATTCTCCCAATGTCTGTGTGGGTTACCTTCCACAGTCCAAAGATGTGCAGGTCAGGTGAATTGGCTATGCTAAATTGCCCATAGTGCTAGGTGCATTAGTCAGAGGGAAGTGGGTCTGGGTGAGTTACTCTTTGGAGGGTCGGTGTGGACTGGTTGGGCTGAAGGGCCTGTTTCCACACTGTAGGGAATCTAATCATCATACTTAAAATCCTGTCCACCTACAACTCACCACCTTCTCTTGAGAACTTTCCCACCTCTTTTAGTACCTTTGCCAAATTTATCTATGATTTATTTGGTCCTCTCATTCAAATCATTAATATAGACTATAAATAGTTGAGGCTCCAACACTGACCCCTGTGCACTTCATTAGTTTTTAGTTTACCAACCCCCAAAAAGAATAATTTATCCTGAGTCTCCACTTTCTGTCAGCTAACCAATCGCTTCTCTACGCTAGTCTTTTAACCTCTACATCATCCTGTGTAATTATAATAATGTGGCTTTTGTGGCAACATATACATGTCTGTTGAAACCCAGGTAGTCTATGTTTCCTGCTTGCCCCTTTTCACCCAGCTAAGCCTTATCAAAAACCTCTAATAAGTTTGTTAAACGCGATTTCCCTTTCAGAAAGTCATATTGACTTTGCCTGATCACTTTTCACCACCACAAAACCTGGTCCTATATTCTGCCATTTTATGTCTTTTCCTTTATAGGTGTGTAATGTCATTGTCATAAATGGTGAGACTCTGCAAACAGTTTGATTTTAGTCTCTGTTGGCGAGGAGAGCATGGACATTGACAAGCACTTATAGTTTTCTATCTCCAGGTTAGTTGAAACCAGCACAAAATATTTGTTTTGGACTAGTACCAAAAACAAAAGTTGTGATTGTGCTTGGAAAAGGAAAACAGAAAATAATGTTGGAATACGTCATCAGACACAATGGTTAGTAAAATCAAAACTCACAGAATATCCTTGAATGCATAAGAGGGGTCACATTTCTGGCTTAGAAAAATACATCCAAAATAATGAATTGAATACCATGGTCACTAACTGAGCATTTTGCCACTAACTGGTCCCAGTATGTGGTGGGTTGACCAGAGCATCATACATGACCCTGTCCATCAAAATGAAAAGGTTAGACATAACCAGGAGTTAAAAGTGACTGTTTGTTGCCAAAAATATAATGCAAAGTCCACCAGGATGCTCACAATATACCCTTTACTCCTCTATGTTCTGCCAAATTTATTGATTTGTAAGGTCCATGCCATCATTATATCTGGCCTCCGTTTGCAAACTGCAAGCAATTGGGACCTCAGAGAATCTCTGGGATGCTGGACAAATGCATGGTGCTTGGTTTCAGATTTGAGAACAAGCAACCAGGGCAATTGTTCAATATTGGCATCACTGGCTTATCATCATAACAGAAGTCATCCAAACCATGTGTGGGAGGAGTCAGGGGAGAAGCTCATGTCTCAACTTCATCCAGAGTAGCCCTGAGGCAGGAGCTGAATGTTACCATGAACTCTCATAGCCTAAGAGGGCTTTGAACTGTTAGAAATTGTAGATAAATCCATTGCTCTGGTAATATATTCTGCTCTCTACCCTTGTGTCAGCATAGTAATTGCATATTTTGAAATTATGGCCATGTCTGTGTGTTTAATAATTTTCAGTTATACGCCAGTGATGGAATAATATCTGCATAAAACATTTAACAAAAATCAAAGTAATTAAATATTTTAGTCAAACTGTCTTCAGATCTGAAGTAGTAATTGATCAAACTGCTTTCCAAGCATCAGCATAACAGAATGATACATCCGCCATCACAGAGTTTAAAATATAGTTTGGTCACATGTTTTATATGATTATGAGCAAATTCTTTTTCACTTGTTTGAAGCTGCCCTTTCTAGAATTAAAATTAAATCAATGTCTCCTACTGCACAGAACACAATCTCAATTTGGAAATGAATAAGAAGAATGCATTAGAGACAAATAATTGGAATTGAAGCAAAAGAATAGGTTAAAAAATTAGATTTTTTGGTAGCCCAACATCATTTGTGAGGTTCCTCAAGAAGCACTGCAGCTTTGGGACTGAAATTGGATTTGGGTGGGATGCAAAACCACCAATAGAGAATGGTCATCACCGTCTGATTTATCTTACCATTGTAGTCTAGAGGAAAGGCATTCCAGAAGGAAAACAAATTCCACAAATTTGCCATTCCTACAATCAGGATGCTTGCTGTTGTACGGACTATATTGCCATTTCACTCTACATCAGTGAACAACAGAGGTCTTTTTATGATTTTTTTAAATTCAGAGAAACAATGATAAATGTGGGAAAAGAACTGGGGTGATTACTGTCAGGACATATTACGGGTGATCAGATAGAGATTGTTGTGAAGGGAATACACATAGAAATGCACAGTTTCCAATTGTTGAGAAATTGAGCTTGAGGGGCCATGGATGGAGGCTTGAATGGACGAGAATTAAAACAGAGGGAGGGAGGGAGAGTTTTTTTTATTAATAGAACAATGTGAGGCTGTGGATTGTTTGTGATTTAAATAAAAGACTAGGTTGGTGGCTGAAGGGAAAGATTACAGGAAGTGAACTAGATAGTAGAGAGCTGAACATAAGCTGATGGATTCAGAAAGATTTTGGTAGCTTGTGGTGCCGATTAAGTTCCTGGATCATTGGTATTAAGGTAGGGGACAAGAAAATCATTCACCAAGCACTCGCTTAGTACATGCAGACGTGCCATGCCGCCACATGGCCAGGTGGTGGGACTACGACCTGTGTAACCTTTGTCAATGATACAGACAAAGGCAGCCAGGTCCTCTGTCTGCATCCCCAACATGAAGAGATGGTGTAAGCTTGAGGTTACATAGTCCTGCAAGCTAACGTGACAAAAACTTGCTAATATTGGACCTTTGATGTCTTATGTGGCAGCTTCTGGGTATTCCAGTGGCCTGTTGTGGCGATCTCTTCCAGTCCTGGTATACAAGTCACGACCTAGCATGGGGTATTGAGCTCTTATTCTGGTGTGGATGGCTTATACTGCAGTCTGGGGTGGCGATCTCCTCTTGTGATGGCCTGTCTTGGAAGGATGGTCACGGCATGGTGTGGCGACGGACCCAGTTTTGCGATGTTGTTTCGGCGTGAAGGTCTCGTCAATGTGGAGGTCTTTTTCGATGGTGGCTTCCTGCTATTCCAGCATTCGTCATCTTTATCGACTCCCTGATCTGAAAATGATCTGAGATGAACTCTGTCGTAATTTTTACTTTTCACTCCCTCTCTATGACTTCTGTCATTAACACAGGTGACATGGTACGGCGACTTATAAAACTTTTTCACGATTTGTTTTTGTCAAAATGCACGAGGCTAATAAATTGCTGTTCTATTCTATTTCCAAGGGCTTGCAATGCCTCCACTGTTCAGTAATGGAGAAGGAAGCATAAAGCAGCAAGATGAATCCTGTGGTCACATTACAGAAATAGCCAGGCACTTTGATAGCAAATGTTAATCTATGAAACACTGCTCTTCCATTGATTGCCTGTAAGTACTCTGAAGATTTTCAGGAGATGCTTTTCTTTGGTGAATTTGTTTCACAAAAATTGTTCAAGGAACTGGGGTTGTACTTAGACTAGAGAAGCAAGGAAGCTTCTCTCTGAAGAGCAGACCGAGAGTAGATTAGGGAGATGTGTTTAAAACCAGGGAGGGAGAAATGATTCCTGTTTGGGATGCATCAAGAATAAGAGGGCACAGTCATATAGTTATTGAAAAAGGAAGTAATGAAGATGTGAAGGATGTTAATTGACAGAGCCTAGTTTAGTGATCTGGCATTGTGTCTGAAAAATAAAATCTAAGAATAAATTACAAAACATCCTTCCAGCCGCAAACCCCATGTCCTCACATCCTCCCCATGACCAGTCCATGCCAACCCATGCCAGCTGCACCTCATCACTCTCCCTACCTCAATAATTATGGTGGTTCAGTGGTTAGCTCTGGTATGCACTAGTGTTGGGGACCCAGGTTCAATTTCAAGCTTGATTGACTGTGTGTGTGTGTGTAGTTTGTGCATTCTCCCCATATGTGCATGGGTTTCCTCCAGGTGCTCCTGTTTCCTCCCACAGTCCAAAGATGTGCAAGTGGGATGGATTGGCCATGCTAAATTGCCTGTAGTGTCCAGGGATGTGCAGGTTAGAGGGATTAGCCATGGGGGATGCAGGGTTATGGGGATTGGGTTTGGGGGTTGGTCTGGGTGAGATGTCATTTAGTGGATCAGTGCAGTCTTGATGGGCCGAATGGCCTCTTTCCACACTGTAGGGATTCTATGCCAACCTATGTCCCTCCTTCCATGGCCAACCCTTGAGCCCTACTCACACCTTTCCTTTTACACCTGCCATGCCAAAACACTGAATATTTACAATGGACAGTCTGAGAACCCACATAGACATAAATTAAGTTTGAAGTGCGTACTGCGTCAAACAATGAATTTGTAAAAATCTATTCACCACATTCACATTCACATTCAATCCAGAATATAAAGCCTCAGAGTAATTTCCATTTTATCCAAGTGTGTGACGCATTGGAATTTCCATATCAAAGAGTCAAAAGCCACTTGTAGCTACCAATCAAACTGTGAAATGGAAGACACCCCACTGTGGCAATCTGTGGCTATGAAATCAGTTTAAGAACATTAATCCAGTAAAGGAAAATTTCGGGTGTATATCAACAATGACAAACGAGCAATTTCTTTTAACACTTGAGGTATCTTTTTGAAGATTTAAAAGACAGTACTTCTACACGCTTTGACAATTCTGACAGCTCACTTTGACAAGTTTCGTTGACGCTTTTGACAGCTCTCTTTGACAAGCCTTCTTGGTAAATGCGTCAAATTTGAGTAGTGGCAGCTGATGGTTTAAATGGCTAGCGGTCTCCACAAACCCCATATTGTAAAACTCAGAACAAATCCCCTTCCCAATCACATCCCTGGAAAAATAGGAAATGCTGTGTTTGGGGAGGGTCTTAGTATTTTCAAACCATTCTGTGATTCCTGTCACATACAGAGCCTTTATGGCACATGCTTCTATCCTGACAGGAATGTTAGGGGATTAGGTGGTTTGTCCACACAGTCCTCAACACGTAGGGAGGGACATAGTGACTGCCCTACTGGGCATGCAGCATGCTGAGAAATAAAACAAAGTCTGTGGAGAGACCAAGCTCAGCACCACATTCTCTGCTCGACTCCTCTGTTCTCCTGCACAATGACACGAGGCTTTGAATGAGATGCACCAATGTCCCAATGTGTATGGCACTCTGTCTATCCTGATTGCACCCCCCCTCCCTGTGTTTGACATCTATCTACCATGTCATCCTCCAGTGATTGAACAAATGCACCCTTCTAGCTCATCCTGCCTGTTACTGTGATATCACTTTAAGACAGAACATGCTAATGAGCAAACAACCAGGATGTGGAACATGTGAGTAGCGGGCACTGCAGAGTCTTTCATGCAGCATGTAGCGGGAGGGAGTTGCAATTTGTTATCCTGCAACGAAAGCTTTATAATGAATCTATCTGCTGAGCAATCCTGTAATATGTGCTCAAGTAACGTTTAATTTACCAGTCTTGGTGTAAGATTGATAAGCTTGTATTAAGCACATATTGAACCACAGCACTTGCAGCTCTGTCAAGTTTGGTGAGTCACTCTGTTGTAGCTCCAGCTCTGTGCTAGTCTTCAGTGTTGTGCCAGTGTCTGAACTGGCGGCTGTGAGTGTTAGATCAAACAAGGGCCTTCTTCCATCAATGATGCAGTGTTGATAAAACGTGGAGCTGGAAAGGCACACAGAGGGGGGAGCAGGAAAGTCGAATTTTTGAGTCAGGACCCTTCATCAGAACTGGAGAGGGGGAAAGGAGATCAGAAATAAATAAATGGATGGGGATGGGGCTGGAGAAAAGGTAGGTGGGATGGTGATAGGTGGATGGGGAAAGGTAGGTGGAATGGTGATAGGTGGATGGAGAAAAGGTAGATGGAATGGTGATAGGTGGATGGAGAATAGGTGGATGGAGAAAAGGTAGATGGAATGGTGATAGGTGGATGCAGGTATGGGGTTATTGTGATTGGTCAGTGGGAAGGTGAGAAGGAATATGGTCAGGTTAGGTCAGGTCAAGGAGACGAGGAGGAGACGGAGGGCTGGACATGGGATAAGGTTAGGGGTGGGAGATTCTGAAGCCCAACAAATTTTCCTTTGACAATTCCCACTACCTACAAACCAGAGGAGTGGCTACAGGCACTTGCATGGATCTGAGCTATGCCTGCCTCTTCATAGCATATGTGGAACAGTCCCTCTTCTGCAGCTATGTTGACACCAACCCTCAACTTTTCCTCCACTACATCAATGACTGTGTTGACACTGTCTTCTGCTGCCACAAGGAGTTCAAACAGTTCATTCATTTCGCGACACCTTCCACCTTGACCTCAAATTCAGCTGGAGCATCTTTGACACTTACCCCCCCTTCCTGGACCTCTTGGTCTCCGTCGCTGGTAACTAACTTAGCACTGCCATTCATTTCAAACCCACCAACTCCCACAGCCACCTCAACTACACCTCTTCTCACCTACGCTCCTGCAAAAAAGCAATCCCATACTGCCAATTCCTCCAACTCCGCTGCATCTGCTGAAGGAGTCCACTCCGGGACATCCTACTTTCATGATTTCCCCTCTTCCATGATTAATAATGCCCTCAACTTCATTCCATTTCCCGCACCTCTGCCCTCAAACATCCTCGTCCAACCAAAAGAAGGATAGAATACCCCGGTCCTCACATTCCACCCCACCAATCTCCAAAACCAACACATATTCCTCTGCCATTTTCACCACCAAAATGATACAGCTTCAAAATCTCCCCACCCCTAACCTCATTCCATTTCCAGCCTTCCCTTTCCTCTCTGCCTCCTTATCCTGACCTAACCTGGTCCCCCCCTTTCTTTCCCGCCTATCTGCTCCACTCTTCCCACTAACCAATCACAATAACCCCCTACCTGCATCCACCTATCACCATCCCACCTATCTTTCCCCTAGCCCCATCCCCCTCCCTCTATTTATTTCTGAGCTCCCTTCCCCCTCCCCATTCCTGATGAAGAGTCCTGATCCTTCAGTGTCGACCTTCCTGCTCCTCCGATGCTGCCTGACCTGCTGAGCTTTGCCAGCTCCACATTTTGCCAAATCAGACTTCCAACATCTGTAGTCCTTACTATCTCCCAGTCCGCTGATGCTCTTTCCTTCTCTGGACAGGAAGCCATTCTTGGGTGTCTGGAGACAGTAACTGAGAGTGGATATGTTAGTGTGAGGGAAGTGGGAGGCAGGAGGGGAAATAAGATATTTATAGTCACACTACCACCACTTTTCTGATTGTGCCGGAATACAGGATGTGGATAAAGTGGAAGTTGAGAAAGGGTAGAAGTTAGGAATAAGCCAGCACCTTCAATGTTTCCCATGTTGTTTATGTTATTCTACATGGATCAGCTTGCACATGAGTGGAGTTGATGCTGATAGATCTTTCAAGTTTCTCAAGCACTTTCTGATTGTTTTGGAAGGAAGACTCTATTGTCTCTTGCTGGTGATCAAAACTTGGAGTAATTTAGCCCTGGTGAATATCTGACCTTAGATCATAGATGATAGAATCCCTACAGTGTGGAAATAGGCCCACCAGCCAACAGGTCCACACCAACCCACCGAAGAGTAACCAACCCACACCCCTAACCTATATTTACCTTTGACCAGTGCACCTAAACTACACATCATTGAACACCATGGGTAATTTAGCACAGCCAATTCACCGAAACTGCACATCTTTGGACTGTGGGAGGAAACCAGAGCACCCAGAGGAAGCCCACTGACATGGGGGAGAAGGTGCAAACCCCACATAGACAGTTACCTGAGGCTGGAATTGAACCTAGGTCCCTAGCACCATGAGGCACTGTAACCACTGAGCCACCTTCTTTTTGGATTCTTTAATGATTGGAACATTACCCAGGGTAACAGATGATTTATAAGTTTAAAATGGAAGGATCCTTGAAATGGAACATGGAATCACCCTTTTCATCTTTTTTGCAAAGCTTTTGATATCTTTATCAAAGATATCAGATGGACAGCCAAAATCAAGTAGCATTGAAGTTCCTCCATTTAGGACCTCATCAAAGTTTTGCATTGTCAATCAATTTTTGTGATGATTGAGCATTTAATTTCACAATAATTAAAACTTTTTTCTTTCTTCTTCCTAGCTAGGTTTTTGAAGCATTTCCTCCTGTCTTCCCATCCACCTCTGATTGTCCTGGTGGTTGTTTCTTTGTGAGAAAAGGGCTTATTTCAGCAGTAATTAACTTGCTGATATTCTGAAGCATCTCAGGAGCTGTACAACAGTGTGGCAGCTAATCAATTTTCACTCTTAACTAGAGAGTTAATTAATGTCACACTGTAGGTTAAGGCGACGGCTTGGTGTAATGTCACAGAACTGTTTCACTTTGAAGCGAAGGTGACTGATTCTATTAGGCAAATAAACTGTTCCTGCACGTTTTGCCAAGCCATTGAAATAGAACTACTTAGTCCCAATTTTTTTGCACAAATTCTACAGTGAAATGTTTTTGGAATGATTGTAAAGTGATAGTGAGAAGTGTCTAAAAGAATGATGGGAATTGTGTTGGATCCCACTGTCACTCCCTTGTTCCTAAGGATGCAGATTTAAGATTGATTTAGAAATTGAGGTCTTCATTTAAGTCTACACAAGGTCACCTTGTATAAATCAAAGGGGCAGTGATTTTATAGTCTTCGATGAAAACTAATTGACTCAATAAGATTATTGGTTGGGTTAGATCAGCAGTGAGCCACACCTCCAAGCCTGCAAAGGTTAACCAACTGTTCCAGAGAAATGGCCTTCAAAACTGACGATGAATCCTGACTCAGATTATAAGTGAGTATGTATAGTGACATGTGGGCTTTAGAAAAGATTCACTAATATTAACAGAGTTTTTGGCCAGTCACTCCTTGGAGCTTGGCTATCCTTGTGTTTGAAAGGTGAGAGGGTCGAATCTGAGTGAACGTGACCAAAATGACAATGTCTGTTGTCCCAAAATTCATTTCCAAGAGGAAACAAATAGTGAGACTGCAACATTTTGTTTTACATTAAATTTTAAACTAGTTGTAAGATGTGGGAAAACGCAGCAACAACTATAATCAGGCTGCAAAATTACAAATTGGCACCTCTGATGACCGTGAAATAAACTACACAGATGCACAGGAGAAAGTGAGGACTGCAGATGCTGGAAATCAGGGTTGAGAGTGATGTGCTAGAAAAACACAGCAGGTCAGGCAGCATCTGAGGAGCAGGAGAATTGACATTCCGGGCATAAGCCCTACATCAGAAATTCCTGAATGGCTTATGCCCAAAACATCGATTTTCCTGCTCTTCAGATGCTGTGCTTTTCCAGCACCACTCTCGACTCTATATAGGTGCAGTATGCTGTGGTTTCAATCCACCTTCTTTTTAAAAAAACCAGGAATTCACCTACCAAAGAAACTCAGACACTGACCATAATTGTTACTGTGTTTTTGTGAATCTTACAGCTAGTTTAAAATCTAGTGTTCCGTTGATGTGACATGGTGTGGGTAACTCCACATGGGAGGATGGATTGTTGTGGGTCCTTCTACGGAGGAAACACACACTCTGTTACTACATCACCATTGGAGGAAGAAAGATAAACATGAATGATACGAGAGTTGGAGGTGAGGAATTCTACTTGTTGAAGGAAAGATTTATTATCACTGATAAGACAATCTTGCTGCCAAATCTCCTTGTCTTGCTTTCTTCAGGGTTAATCCAAATTTCAAACAATCACAACAATTTATGCTACAGGAGAAACTTACTGGAGATTTGCCAATTTATTTGGCAAATCGGCACTCATTGGTTTACTGTTGCCATGAAGAAAGCAAGGTGAAACTATGGGCTCCCCATGCTCCTAGGTAATTAAAAAAAGGCCCTAAACTTGAACACATTCCTTCTTTTTATATTTATAGGGAGTGTTTTGTCGATTCAAAATACTGTACTCTCGACAACTTTAATCATCCTTGTACTAAACAATTTTTAAAAAATTCATTCTCAGGATGAGGGTGTTGTTAGCTAGGCCAGCATTTATTGCACATCCCAGAGAGCAGTTAAGGGTCAACCATATTGGTGTGAGCCTGGAGTTACATGTAATCCAGTCTAGGTAAGGACAGCAGTTTCCTTCCCTTGAGAACCAGATGGGTTTTTCCAACAAATGGAAACAAATTTGAATTTATTGAATTTAAATTCCACCATTTGCTGTTGAGGGATTCAAACCTGGGTCCCCCGAACAATGGCAACATGATGGCACAGTGGTTAGCACTGCTGCCTCACAGCACCAGTGACCCAGGTTCAATTCCCGCCTCAGGCAACTGTCTGTGTGGAGTTTGCACATTCTCCCCATGTCTGTATGGGTTTCCTCCAGGTGATCTGGTTTCCTCCCAAAAATGTGCAGGTCAGGTGGATTGGCCATGCTAAATTGCCCGTAGTATTAGGTAAAGGGGTAAATGCAGGGGAATGGGTCTAGGTGGATTGCTCTTTGGAGGGTTGGTGTGGACTTGTTGGGCTGAAGGGCCTGTTTCCACACAGTAAGTAATCTAAGTAATTACCTGGGTCTCTGGATTTAAAGTCTGGTAATTGCAACTCACAATTGCACTCAGCCTCCTTAGTGAATGCTAAGGTTCTTATACCCCCGACTCTTAAGTACTGTCACAGGTTTTTTTCTAACTCAAATCCCTCAGGGCATAAAACCTCCACAGCTTTTCTATGTTTAGCTCCCATTGTATAATGCCTGGTTTTACAGGTTTTGATGTGATTTCGCCTCCAGCAGAGTGCTGTAGCAATGCCTGTGCTATCTCCTCTAACATAGAAAACATTAGGCGAGGATATAATGGTATTGAAGAGTCCAGCAGACATTTATTACCAAAAACTCAAAGATGCAGAACCGTATAGTCCTCAGTTCCATGCATGTCTGAGCTAATATTAAACTTTTTTGTTAGAACAGATGAGTTCACTTCCAGCAGAATGTGTCATATTTCAGATGATCTGAGGGAGGATAGAGTATGAGATCTTTGTATTATCAGATTGTGTGCTATGATTCAGTTATGAAATCATGAGCATATCTCTCCACAGCATGCTAACATACTGGTTGTGAACAAGACACAATAGATCTGATCTCAGATATATAGGTGCTGCAGAGAACTCCTAACAGTAACTCACCTTGCTATTATAATTGTGAAGAAGTCTGAAAGGAACTTAGCTGTTTGTATATTGTATGAAGTCCTCATCATAAGCAAGTATTAATTCACAATGAGTGACAATATTTCATATCATGTCATAAAATACTCCAAAATGCAGCACAGCTGTGAATTTAATCTAAAGTAATAATTGAGATGAATAGCTCATTAATCTGTCCCTAGTTATGTTGGTGCAAGGAGAGATCGCTCCCTGCTTCTTGAACACTGCTTTCCCATGTCTATCAGAAAAGTACAAAACATGGAAAATAAACGTGGAATTGTTTCTGAAGAATGAGACACAGATTTCACCAATACTGTAAGGAAGACAAAGAGGATTTTGTCAGAGATGACCAGATGGGAACATGATGTAGAAAAAAGACAGCCCAAGTTGAAAAGATTTTAATAGCTTTGTACTGTAGTCGCTGGGAATATGAAATACAAATAGAAAAAGCCTAAGGTCAAACAGCATCTGCAGAGAGGGACACTGAAATCTGTCTGGCCTGTTGAGCAATTCAAGCTTATTCTGTAAATTTTCACGCACAAAATTTAAATAATGCTCAAAAAGAAGTAAATCTATATTTCCCAGATTAGCTCCTTTCCAGTTTTCGTTATCTCCATTGTGTTTTCCACCTGTAAGATGACTTTGTTTAACAGATCTAACCCTATTCCTAAAGATCTCTGTGGTTGCTTGTTGAAAGGACTAAATGGTCTACCATCCACCCCACCCCATTATGATTCCAGATTCAAAATAAACTAGTCAACATTTAATATACAGAAAGGATTCACTTCTATTGTTCCAAGACACAATGTAAACTTGATTTTAAAAATACACAGAAACTAATAATGATATTTGACGTGCTTATATTTCAGAAGATGGACGATCCGGCTTTGTCAGAATAGCTTTGCACTGCATCAGGAACAAGCAAAGTGATTTCATTCACTCATGTACTGTGATTGCAGCGGGTTCATTTTGCTTTTAGAAAATCGTTATTTCAGATCTCTGTTTCTTTGATTATAACAAGATATGACCAATTGGGCAAAACTAACCTGCTTCACAATGGTCTAGCAAAATATAATCTCATGGCAGCAACAGAGTCCAAGAAGTGAAATCCCATCATGGTCAGTAATGAAAATGAATTCAATGAACCTTGTTACCTCAGATCAGAAAATGACAGTGTAAATTATTGGCTTGTTGTAAAAAACTCACTTCAAGGAAGGGAACGTGTACATGTACCTGGTCTGACTCCAGTCCCCATACTGTGTGGTTGAAACATAATGCTTTCCAAGCAGGGGTTAACAATATAGTTTGGCTGGTCACAACTACACCCCAAGAACAAATGATAACACATATCATACAGTGTGGAAACAGGCCATTTGGCTCAACAGGTCCACACCGACCCTCCGAAGATTAACCCACTCAGACCCATTCCTCTATCCTATTACTCTACATTGACCCCTGACTAACACACCTAATCTACACATTCCTGAACATCATGGACAATTTAGTATGACCAATTCACCAAACCTGCACATCTTTGGTCTATGGGAGGAAACTGGAGCACCCAGAGGCAACCCATGCAGACATGGGGAGAATGTGCAAACTCCACACAGACAGTCGCCCAAGGCTGGAATCGAACCCAGATGCCTAGCACTGTGAGGCAGCAGTACTAACCACTGTCCCTCCTTGGAGGAAGTGAGAAGGAGAAATAATAGGGCAAGTTGGCCAGGAAGAGAAATGATCTCTCTTCTCATCTTCCTCACCTGTGGAGGCCTCTGGATGAACGTCTCAACCACCAATAATTAAGACCCTCAAGAGATGGGCAAGAAAAGGAGGTGGTTCCTTGATTTAAGGGCCTCAACTCACCATCTCCCGAATCATGTGCCTCCCCAGTGGGTGAAATAGGTAGTTAGTTTCTGACTAGGCAACCAAGGTTTCCTGCCTTTGCTGAGCTTGGTGGGTGGGGAGTTTCAATTGCCTCTATTCCTGATGAAGGGCTTTTGTCCGAGACATCGATTTTCCTGCTCCTCGGATGCAGCCTGACCTACTGTGCTTTTCCAGCGCCACTCTGATCTAAACTCTGGTTTCCAGCATCTGCTGTCCTCACTTTTGCCTGGGAGTTTCAATTGCTTCTATTTGGGAAGAATCAGAAGTATGGTTGGGCCTCAAAGCTTGTTCCCTAGGAAAACCACCTCTACCCTTGTCTCCCATGCCCCTCAATATCCCACAAGCCCCCGTCCACAAGCAGAAGGGAAATAGCTCTTTATGTTTGGAGGTTGATCCCCTGAGGATTAGAGTCAGACTACTGAACTTTGGGATCTGGAAGCTGAAAGCCAGTCAGAGAATGGAAGCTCCTGGTCTCCTGGATTGCCAGAGTCAACACCTCTGATTCACTGAGAAACTCTCCCACAATCAGCTGTCCTCTCTTTCCTGAGCTGATTAGCAGGCAGTTGGAAGAGCTTTCTCGGTGGTGGGTAGTGGAACATTAGTTGTCACCTAACATGCTTACCCCTACACTTAACAAAAGTGGGAAAATTCCACTGGGTTTCCCAAACGTGTGTGCACAATGGCCCAATTCTTCCCAACCAGCGACAATGCTGATGATATTCATTCTTAGTCATGACTTCTGAGCCTGTCTGTAGCAAGGGGTGGGCCAATTCAGACTCTCTAGGACTAATTGTAAGAGAAGCTGAAGGAAGAGAGGACACATTACCTTCTAACAACATTAGTTCATATATTCTGCAAGTTCAGAGGTCTTTCAGTGAGATGGTGGGTGTGACGATGAATGAGCAGGTCATTCGGTTAGGGGTTGAGGGTGGGAAGGGAGCAATTACTTCTGTTCAGGTCAAGGGCTGGGATTAGTTGAGTTGCTTTGAGGGGAGCAGTCAGTTAAGTGAGAGTTGTCAGGTTTGTTGGGACAGGCCAGGGAGAGGTCAGTGATGCTGAACTCACTGAACTTCCAGGAAAATTGCAATGCAGGTGTGCACGGTTGTCCTGTCATACAACAGCAGGGAGAAAAAACCCCAAAAGAACTGGAAATCGGAACCAAAAACAGAAATTGCTAGGGAAGCACAGCAGGTTTGGCACCATCTGTGGAGAGAGAAAGCAGAGGTATCGTTTCCAGTGGCCCCCATCATCAAAGTCCTTCTTTAGTTGTGAAGAAGAGTCACTGCACCTGAAACATTAACTCTGTTTCTCTCTCCACAACTGGTGCCAAACGTTTTGAGTTTTTCCAGCAATTTCAACATCAAGTCCTGATTTCACTGGACTTTGGAAGATTTGGCCCATTGTGTTGACAATATTTAGATTCAAGACATTATAATAGTCTACCTATTACCTTAGTTTGGAGCCATTCCTCCAGCACAAAGGCAAAGGGTTCTCTTCTGGTTCCAAAACCTTTAGCATTACCTATGATCCTCTCCGGTCATTCAGAGATCCTGTCCTTGTGATCAGGATAGAAGGAATAGGGTGTTGCTCATCCTATATTCCCTTCAGTAAGGAAGGAAAGGTGCATTTTTACTGAATGCGTGTTCAAGCCTTGGTGTACTACCCTGACTTGGAACTACCACTGTCTGCCTTGAGTATCAGCTGAAGAGGAGAAGATGGTAATCAATATAAAGAATAGTAAGGAAAGAGATCAGAAAATACAAAAAATAATTAGTTCAATACAGGGTGAGACATTTTCACAGAGATTGAAAGACACCTTAAATAACAGATGAGCAGGAGAAATTGATCCATGGGAGATTGCAAGGAACAGACATGTGAAATTAAAAAGTGAGTGAACTGACAGGGGTCAAGGTCAGCAGCTCAATTCGAAACGTTGAGCAGAGCTCTAGAGAAAGGCTGGACAGTGATGAGCAAAGGGACATGAGAGTTACAGGAACTAGGAGGAAAGTAGAAGCTGAGGTATTCCAGACTTCAAACCAGTCAGGCGGCTGATCATTGATGGCATTATGCTCGCCTGTGTAGCATATAGCACACAGCCAGCTGGCTTTCGGACACCATTTCATTTAGCAAGGGAGAAAGTGACCAACAACCTCTATCACTTGGGCTACAGGAATGGTGCAAATCCCTGTGCTCTTTTCCGTTAACCTCTTCATTTTTCTGCTGTTCATCCCTGGCTTCAAAGTTAGCTAAAAATTCAAAGTTCATTTGTTACCTCTCAACCCTTTCAATCCTTTCCTGCT
Organism: Chiloscyllium punctatum; assembly: GCF_047496795.1. NCBI lineage: Eukaryota > Metazoa > Chordata > Chondrichthyes > Orectolobiformes > Hemiscylliidae > Chiloscyllium > Chiloscyllium punctatum. The sequence continues at coordinate 18,877,472 of NC_092777.1, forward strand.
CTCTTTTATTTTTAACTTATACTACGCACCTCACTGCAAATTGAAAAAAAATTCAATATTTTGTTCCGAGGTGGGTGATGGAGTAATGAGAAATTCAATCAGGACAAATGCGGTAATATTTGCCGGGTTTGAGTGAATGGCATGTTTTCAAATGCCATGCAAATAAGCATCATAATTATGTGAAGTGATTAAAAGGCAGGCAATCAAATATCACGTGATCAGATTCCCCAGGAAAACATCAAATCTGAATTGATACCTCATATTTCAGTGGTTGTTTAGTTAAGCTGAATCCAGCTTTAAATCAGCTCAATGATCGGTCTGACCCTTCACTGGGCTTCAAACACCATTTCTGTCCAAAGTGTGTCTCTTTTGTTGAACCTCAAAGTCTTTTATTTTCAATACAAAGGAAACAGTTTGCTAAAATAAGATTTCTGGCAATAACATTTGTTGCCATGAGATATCTCGCTGCACAAGTCCACAATGGAGAGGGCTGAGTAAAAGTGATAACAGGCTAATGATTGCATTTGTTTCTCACACACGTCACTTGCAACCTCTGTAAATGAGCCCTTGTCCTGGCTGACTGTTTCATTGAGTCATTCAGTCAGCTACAGTTATAATAGCCATCTGCAACCCTCAAGGCAATTGACTCATTAAGGCCAGGTTACATTTAAAAAAAAAATTGTACTCAATGAAAATTGTCACTAACTTTGTTTTTGGAACAACTTTCGCTTTTGGAAGAGCATCAAATCAGATGAAGCATGTCAGCTTTACTCTAGCTTTAATACAACAAAAAAAAACTGGAAAACAGGAAATTGTGCAAATTCAGAGAGCAAAAGGTACAAACAAGGCAACCTCGTACATCTGAAGTACAGTGGATGCAAGCAGTCAAACTCCAAACGGATTAAACCAATAGTTAAGTTGATCGGGTACAAAATTAATCAAACATGACCTACTGATAATTTCAGAACAAATGCGAGGGCGGCACGGTGGCACAGTGGTTAGCACGGCTGCCTCACAGCGCTGGAGACCCGGGTTCAATTCCCGCCTCAGGCGACTGACTGTGTGGAGTTTGCACGTTCTCCCTGTGTCTCCCCGGGTTTGCTCCGGTTTCCTCCCACAGTCCAAAGATGTGCAGGTCAGGTGAATTGGCCATGCTAAATTGCCCGTAGTGTTAGGTAAGGGGTAGATCTAGGTCTAGGTCTTCATCTAGATGTAGGGGTATGGGTGGGTTACGCTTCGGCGGGTCGGTGTGGACTTGTTGGGCCGAAGGGCCTGTTTCCACACTGTACGTAATCTAAAACAAAATCTAACTCCAAGTGAATTTTTTGCTCACAGCCTGTCTTCCAAAGGCAGAATCTGAAAGAACTCATTTCAATGAAGCAACATGAGGAACCTGCAACAATGACTGAGGCTGTAAAAAAATATTTGCATTGATAAGCACACACTTTTCCTTTTAACATAAATGATGAAGTTTAATTTAATATTTGAGATTCTGCTATTGGTTAACAATTGTGTCTTGCACAGACCAAACATTCATGTGAGTTTAATTAGAGTTCATTGATTCCATAAGCAAAAATTAAATTAAAATTAAATAAAAATATAAATCAGGCAACTGTAGCTGGGGCAATTTTGTTTTAAAAACGCACGATTGGTGAATTTGTAAAAAAAATTCAATGAGAAGCAACTTGTTCCAGGGAGGTTAGAATGACTCTTTGTGGGGAAGCCCAGTATCCCAGCTCTCCATGTTGAATTGTTTGAGGATAGATTTTTTAAAAAAAGTTTTCATGACCTCATAGCATTTGATGTTCATCTCTATCTCTCATGAACCACTTTCTTGAACCAATTGATATTTTTAAAAAAATAATTCATGGGGTATGGGCATTGATGGCTAACCCAGCATTTATTGCCCAGAGGACAGTTAAGAGTCAATCACATTGCTGTAGGTGGACCAGGTAAGGATGGTAGTTTCTTTCCCTAAAGGAAATTAAGTGAATCATACAGGTTTTTCCAGGTAATTGATGATGACTTTCTTGGTCACCATTTGACCCTTATTTCCAGACTTTTTATTGAATCCAAATCCACCGTCTGTAGTGACAGGATTCAAACCCAAGCCTCTGAAAATTTTCACTGGATTTCTGGATAAATAAGACTACTAGGCTGTCGAATCTCCTGGTACATCCAGTGATATTGGGATGGTCAGCATAGTAAGGGTAATACCTGGGCAAACTATAATGTCATTTGAAGGCACATTTTTCACACAGGTAAAGAGATTCTGAGAATCATTAGCATCTGTTTTACTTAGCTTTGTCCATTTGATTTTGCCACTTCGTATCTTATGGTCGAGAAGAGAGTCACTCAGCCTTCATGCCTTCGACAGAGCTTTCTAATTAGCTCAACTTCCTGTTCTTTCCTCACAACTCTGCAATGTTCTCCCCTAACAATATTTATTAAGTTTTCTTTTGAAAGCTACAATTAAATCTGCTGCCACTACTCTTTTAGGTAATGCATTTAGATGATCAACTGAGTAAAGAATTTTTCCTCATCTCACCCCTAGGTCTTTGGCCAGTTGTAGAGTCATAGTCATAGAATCATTGAGATGTACAGCATAGAAACAGACCCGACATCTTAAATCCTTTCGATGTGGTAACTCAGCTTTCAGCCAGCAGAAACAGATTTTCCTTATTGACTCCAGCAAAGTCCTTGCTGACTTGGAAGGCCACCTTAAATCTTGCACTACCCTTCTCTGCTCAAGAAGAACAATCACTACTTTTCTAGCATCTCCACATGACTCAATTCTCTCATCCCATAATCATTTTTTATTGTACCCACTTCAAAGCCATGCAAACTTTCTGAAAGTGTGGATTTAAAACAGAACTCAAAATGCCAACTTAGGCCTTTTGTTATGTTTGCACTCTTTGCCCCTATTAATAAAGACAAGCATCTCATGTGCTTCTTTAGATACCTTTTAGCTTATACAGGTACTTCCAGAGATTTTGGCATCCAAAACACTAGCTCACCCTGTTTTTTGCACCCCCCTGAAATCACGTCTGATGCGATATTGTGTAGATTCCAGACCACAAAGGTAGTGTACCTATAAGACAGTTTCATGACATTGTTGCATGTTACATTCCAGTGTAGTTGTATCAATTTCACCTTCAGTCACCCCCTCAGTACAGTAGGGATTGTGTATTGTGTTTAGGTCAGAGTGGTGCTAGAAAAGCACAGCAGGTCAGGCAGCATTCGGGGAGCAGGAAAATCGATGTTTCGGGCAAAATTGTGTATTGTGTACTCAGTCAGTATGCTATATACAGTAGAATAGTATCACCTGTAAGTACAGAACTCAAACCAAATATACACCTTTGATATTATAGCAATTAAAATACTTAGGGTTGTTAATAAACTTCATAATATCTGTTTCAATGAAAACCCAGCCTTTGCAGTATATATTATGTGAGATAACATAGAGGCTGGCACTCAGATCATGCCATAACGACCATAGGATCTATCTAAAGAAATGACACCAATACCATTTAATTTCTATTGCGTCTCTTCATTTTTACCACAACCTTGTCACTTCTCATTTCTCTTGGTAAAATTTAACTTGTGTCAATTTCACCAAGCTGTTTCTGTCCTCCTGAAATTATAACGCTGTTTTCTGTACACCCCAATGCATATCACTAATGCACCTCAAAAATACCAGATATCAAATTAGCAGAATGAGTGAGGTCAACAGAGTTCCTTCCCTACAAGACATTTGTGAACCAAATGAGTTGTGTTATAATCAATGGTTATTGCAGTGTCACTATCCCCAAAGCTACCTTTATATTTGTGATTTATTAATTTAGTTTAAATTCCAGTAGTTGGTACAGTGGGATTTGAACATACAGCATTAACCTCTGCAATATTAATGGTAATTTGGATGCTATTGAATGGTGAACCACCAATATTCAATAACCAAAAGCTGAATTACAAAAGCAGAAATTTAGTAGTGAGTGACTCATCTCCTGGTTTCCATCAGACACAAATCAGCAGTGTGATGAATTGTGTTCTGCTTGCCTGGATGAGTGCAGCTCCAATAACACTCAAACAGTAAACACCTTCCAGGACAGAGGAGACTGCTTGATTGGCACCCCATCCACTCCCATGAATATTCACTCTTTTTAACACTGATGCAAGGTGACAGCAGTGTATAACATCTACAAGATGCACTACACAATGTCTCCTTTGAGAGCACCTTCCAAACCCATGTCTCTCTCTCTCTCTCTCTCTCTCTCACTTCGAGGAACAAGGGCAGCGGACACAAGGGGACACCACCATCTGCAAGTTCCCCTCCAGGTCAAATACCATTTTGACTTGGAATTGTATTACTGTTCCTTCACTGTCTCTGGGTTAAAAACTGGGAACCATCTTCCTAACAGCAGAGTGGATGCATCTGCTTTGACAAGGACTGTTTAAGAAATGGTTCATCCACCATCTCAAGGTTGGTTAAGTATGATGCTGACCCTTTAGCTATGTTCACATCACATGAATGAATAAATAAAATTCTCAGAGGGCTGCTAAACCATACCATAAAAATAATTCAGTACCCATGCTCCTGATGAAGTAAGTGCAGAATGATGGGTCTCCAGAGGCTGAGGGGTGACATTATGGAAGTTTCTAAAATCATGAGGGGCACAGACAGGGTGAATAGCCAAGGTCTTTTTCCCAGGGTGGGAGAGTCCAAAACCAGAGGGCATAGGTTTAAGGTGAGAGCCAGCCTATATGTTACCTCTTAAAAAAAGATCTGAGGAGTAACATTTTCACCAGAAGGTGGTGTGTGTATGGAATGAGCTGCCTGAGGAAGTGGTGGAATGTGTACAATTACAATATTTAAAAGGCATCAGGATGGGTATATGAATAAGAAGGGTTTCGAGGGATATGGGCCAAATGCTGGTCAGATTGGAATGAATGGTCGGTGTGGACAAGTTGGAATGAAGGGTCTGTTTCTGTGTTGCATGATGCAATGATTTTATAATTCTATCAATGGGCCTTTGGAATTAATGGCTCCTGAAATCAATTTAAATGCACATAAGAAGTAATTTATTTGTCGATAATGCAGGACCTGACTTATAATTTTAAAAGAGAGAACCATGCATTTATAGAGTGCTTTCTATGCCTTCTGTAGGGCCAAAATTCTTTACAGCTAACGAAACATTCTTGAACTGCAATGACTTAAAATGTAGCGAATGTGACAGACATCAAGGTTATACAAAAAAACATTGAGAGGATGGCGAGATCTTCTGTTTTTGATAGGTATGTGGAGCAACAAAGATGAGCTGTTGATAACTGTAATAATTTTTTCTTTATAGAATTCATGATTGAGTGGCCATGTAGGACCCTTGAACAAGATGTCTCAGGCATGGATGTCAATTTATTCCTGCTCAATGTAAAATTAAAGTATTTACACCTATTTATAATCCATCACCATTATTATATATCTGCTGCTATGGCACGACAGCTTGGATGTTATGTCACTCTCAGTGTTATATTTAGCTGTATTCTGTAGACATCCCAGAAATAGCATAATTAACCAACAAGTGTAAGATATGTTAAGTCCCTCTCCTGTGTATCACATCTGCATTACATGAGGAAGACTGAGAGCTGCAGAATGGCACAAACACCATCAGCTATTTCTGAAAAATAAATTATTTTAGAAAAGCTGGGATTTCAGAGCTAAAATTGATTCTTGCATTATGAACTTGCAGCAAGTCTACCTTCACAACAACAGATCCATGGCCAGATAGTAACAACACCATACCTTTATACACAATTACTTCCTGCAAATGGAAACACCACTATTTTTAAAACTCCAGTTTGAATGAAATTAATGAGAGGAGAGTTATTCAGATAGATCTTTGCTTTTGCAATAGTGAAAAACAAATTATGGTGAGATAGAAGACAGTTTTATATCTCTATCAATTTTATTTTGTTCCTGTATATCATTACCTTTGAATTTATTAAAGAGAAAGTTAATTAGGGTTGAAATTAATTAACCTAATTAAAACCTGAAGGTCTTATGGCGGAGAAGCAGTGTCCCTGGATCAAGAGTCACGAGCTCTATGTTCAAGTTTGTTGTGTTTGAATTCATATGTCGCTGGACATCAAAGTCCATCTGGGAAAATTAACAAACAGTGAATTGCACAACTAATCTTGGAGGAACCGGTTTGGACGAAGTTCACAACACAGAATCAGATAAGTTAATTGTTGTTTTAAGTCTGTCCAAGAGAAAGGCTGTATTAGTGAGTACTGTGGGTTCTTTCTTGATTATATGTTTTTGGAGATAAGTCTCTTGATTAAACTTAAAATATAAACCATAGCTATTAATTTAACCTGGCGCAGTGTTTTGTAGAGGAATAAGACGGATTTATTTTCTGGGTCTATAGATTGTGAAGGAGCAAAAATGGCCTTTGCAGTGATATGTACTTCTTGTCAGATGTGGGAGTTTAAAGAGAGTTTAAGGTTTACTGTGGATTATATCTGTCATAAATGCTGTTGGATGCGAATCTTATCAGATTGAGTGGATCGGTTGGAGAGACAGATGGAAGCAATGAGGAATTTGCAACAGTAACAGTGTGTGGTGGATGGCAGTTATAGGAAGGTGGGGTGGGGGGGGGGGGGGGGAAGTCTCAGATACAGTCACATAGATGGGTTAACTCCAGAAAGGGGAAGAGAGGTCAGCACCTAGGGCAGGAGTCTTTTGTGGATATACCCATTTCAAACAAGTATGTTGTTTTGGAAAATGTAGGGGGTGATGGATTCTCAGGGGAACGTAGCACAAACAGCCAGGTTTCTGGTATTGAGACTGGCTCTAATGCAACGAGGCGTACGTCGGCTTCCAAGAGATCAATTGTGTTAGGGGATTCTGTAGTCCGAGTCCAGACAGACGTTTCTGTGGCCAGCAGAGAAAAAGCAGAACGGTGTATTGTTTCCCTGGTGCCAGGATCAAGCATGTCTCAGAGAGGGTGCAGAATGTTCTCACGGGGGAGAGGGGCCAGAAAGAGATCATCGCCCACATTGGAACCAACATTGGATATAGGAAGGGAAAAGGTTGAGATTCTGAAGGGAGATTACAGAGAGTTAGGTAGAAATTTAAAAAGGAGGTCCTCTAGGGTAGTAATATCTGGATTACTCCCAGTGCTATGAGCTAGTGAGGGCAGGAATAGGAGGATAGAGCAGGTGAATGCATGGCTGAGGAGCTGGTGTATGGGAGAAGGATTCACATTTTTGGATCATTGGAATCTCTTTTGGGGTAGAAGTGACCTGTACAAGAAGGACAGATTGCACCGAAATTGGAAGGGGACTAATATACTGGCAGGGAAATTTGCTAGAACTACTTGAGAGGATTTAAACTAGTAAGGTAGGAGGGTGGGACCCAGGGAGATAGTGAGGAAGGAGATCAATCTGGGACGGGTACAGTTGAGAACAGAAGTGAATCAAACAGTCAGGGCAGGCAGGGACAAGGTAGAACGAATAAATTAAACTGCATTTATTTCAATGCGCGGGGCCTAACAGATGAACTCAGGGCATGGTTGGGAACATGGGACTGGGATATCATAGCTATTACAGACACTTGGCTCAGGGATGGGTAGGACTGGCAGCTTAATGTTCCAGGATAAAAATGCTACAGGAAGGATAGAAAGGGAGGCAAGAGAGGAGGGGAGTGGCATTTTTGATAAGGAATAGCATTACAACTGTGCTGAGGGAGGATATTCCCGGAAATACATCCAGGGACGTTATTTGGGTGGAACTGAGAAATAAGAAAGGGATGATCACCTTATTGGGATTGTATAATATAGACCCCCTAATAGTCAGAGGGAAATTGAGAAACAAACTTGTAAGAATAATAGGGTAGTTATGGTAGGGGATTTTAATTTTCCAAACATCAACTGGGGCTGCCATAGTGTTAAAGGTTTAGATGGAGAGGAATTTCTTAAGTGCGTACAAGACAATTTTCTGATTCAATATGTGGATGTACCTACTAGAGAAGGTGCAAAACTTGACCAACTCTTGGGAAATAAGGCAGGGCAAGTGACTGAGGTGTCAGTGGGGGAGCACGTTGGGCCAGCGACCATAATTCTATTTGTTTGAAAATCGTGATGGAAAAGGATAGACCAGATCTAAAAGTTGAAGTTCTAAATTGGAGAAAGGCCAATTTTGACGGTATTAGGCAAGAACTTTCAAAAGCTGATTGGAGGCAGATGTTCGCAGGCAAAGGGATGGCTGGAAAATGGGATGCCTTCAGGAATGAGATAACAAGAATCCAGAGAAAGTATATTCTTGTCAGGGTGAAATGGAAGGCTGGTAGGTATAGGGAATGTTGGATGACTAAAGAAATTGAGGGTTTGGTTAAGAAAAAGAAGGAAGCATATGTCACATTAGATCAAGTGAATCCTTAGAAGAGTATAAAGGAAGTAGGAGTATACTTAAGAGGGAAATCAGGAGGGCAAAAAGGGGACATGAGATAGCTTTGGCAAATAAAATTAAGGAGAATCCAAAGGGTTTTTACAAATATACTATGGACAAAAGGGAAACTGGGGAGAGAATAGGGCCCCTCAAAGATCAGCAAGGTGGCCTTTGTGTGGAGCCACAGAAAATGGGGAAGATACTAAACGAATATATTGCATCAGTATTTACTGTGGAAAAGGATCTGGAAGATAAAGACTGTAGGGAAATAGATGGTGACATTTTGCAAAATGTCCAGATTACAGAGGAGGAAGTGCTGGATGTCTTGAAACAGTTAAAAGTGGATAAATCCCCAGGACCTGATCAGATGTACCCTAGAACTCTGTGGGAAGCTAGAGAAGTGATTGCTGGGCCTCTTGCTGAGATATTTGTATCATCGATAGTCACAGGTGAGGTGCCAGAAGACTGGAGGTTGGCAAACGTGGTGCCACTGTTTAAGAAGGGCGGTAAAGACAAGCCAGGCAACTATAGACCGGTGAGCCTGACCTCGGTGGTGGGCAAGTTGTTGGAGGGAATCCTGAGGGACAGGATGTACGTGTATTTGGAAAGGCAAGGACTGATTAGGGATAGTCAATATGGCTTTGTGGGAAATCATGTCTCACACAGTTGATTGAGTTTTTTGAAGTAACAAAGAAGATTGATGAGGGCAGAGCAGTAGAGTGATCTATAGGGACTTCAGTAAGGCATTCGACAAGGTTCCCCATGGGAGACTGATTAGCAAGGTTAGATCTCATGGAATACAGGGAGAACTAGCCATTTGGAAACAGAACTGGCTCAAAGGTAGAAGACAGAGGGTGGTGGTGGAGGGTTGTTTTTCAGACTGGAGGCCTATGACCAGTGGTGTGCCACAAGGATCAGTGCTGGGTCCTGTACTTTTTGTCATTTACATAAATGATTTGGATGTGAGCATAAGAGATACAGTTAGTAAGTTTGCAGATGACACCATAATTGGAGGTGTAGTGGACAGCGAAGAGGGTTACCTCAGATTACAACAGGACCTGGACCAGATGGGCTAATGGGCTGAGAAGTGGCAGATGGAGTTTAATTCAGATAAATGCGAGGTGCTGCATTTTGGGAAAGCAAATCTTAGCAGAACTTATACACTTAATGGTAAGGTCCTAGGGAGTGTTGCTGAATAAAGAGACCTTGGAGTGCAAGTTCATAGATCCTTGAAAGTGGAGTCGCAGGTAGATAGGATAGTGAAGAAGGTGTTTGGTATGCTTTCCTTTATTGGTCAGAGTATTGAGTACAGGTGTTGGGAGGTGATGTTGCGGCTGTACAGGACATTGGTCAGGCCACTGTTAGAATATTGCGTGCAATTCTGGTCTCCTTCCTTTCGGAAAGATCTTGTGAAACTTGAAAGGGTTCAGAAAAGATTTACAAGGATGTTGTCAGGATTGGAGGATTTGAGCTATAGGGAGAGGCTGAACAGGTTGGGGCTGTTTTCCCTGGAGTGTCGGAGGTTGAGGCTTGACCTTATAGAGGTTTACAAAATTATGAGGGGCATGGATAGGATAAAAAGACAAAGTCTTTTCCCTGGGATGGGGGAGTCCAGAACTAGAGGGCATAGGTCTAGGGTGAGAGGGGAAAGATATAAAAGAGACCTAAGGGGCAACTTTTTCACACAGAGGGTGGTACGTGTATGGAATGAGCTGCCAGAGGATGTGGTGGAGGCTGGTACAATTGCAACATTTAAGAGGCATTTGGATAGATATATGAATAGGAAGGGTTTGGAGGGATATGGGCTGGGTGCTAGCAGGTGGGACTAGATTGGGTTGGGATATCTGGTCGGCGTGGACAGGTTGGACCGAAGGGTCTGTTTCTATGCTGTACATCTCCATGACTCTTTGACTCTAAGTTCCATTCTGGGTCTTGATGGACAAGGAAAGTGCATTCATGACATGACCAAACAGCTGATAATCAATTTATAATGCCTTCTAACGTGTCCTAATGGAACAAGCTAAGAGTGGGAGAGATTCCCGGTCAGTCATGTAATGGGAACAAATTGGAGTCTCTTACATCAATCTCCACGTGCTTCGGACTACAACATTCACATGAAAGTGTATGCTGCTGTGGAAATTCAGACTCAGTTGGCTGGATGGTAGCTGAGCATTCGATCAATGCCAACAGCACTGGGTTCAATGCCTGTTCCAGCTAGCGTGGATTCCGGACATATCTCCTTGCCTTGTCCATGGTGGTGACTGCAGCTCTATGGATTAGACCCATAAATACATGGAAACCAATTTAAATCCTTCTGTAGCAGTTGACAAAGAGCTGTCCAGTTTAATTCTGCGTATCTGCGCTAGCTTTTCAGGTGCGGGGTAAGGACTCTTGCCTCCAGCACATATTTACCATGTCCTCATCAGCTTCTAGATGTTATGTCATCCCCCTCGAATCCTTATACCAGTTGCTTTAGATCTGTGCTGTCCAGCTTTTAACCCCTTTTGTGAAGGGGTTTATTCCTTTTTTCATGCCTGCACCTGAAGGTGATACGATAATGTAAATAAGACAGAAATGCATGCTGGAACATCTGTAAAATACCAGCTGTAACTCTGTCATGACCCGGGTAGAAGGGGTGTGCTGGAAATCAAGACCCCTTCACAAGCCATATCAGAAGTGTAAATGTCTTATTTAATCAGGAACTATGATCATTTTGTTTCTCTTTATTCCTGTTAAACAGAACAAAAGAGATTTTCACCAGGCTTTTCAATGAACTCAAAAAACACACTTACTGTAAGTAAACTTATTTCTCAAACCAATGGCAAGCTGGTTATCAACAAGGCTACCATTTGAATTGAACTGTATCCCCCTTAATCCCAATCATAAGCACATTCATATACAGACAGGATAAAGACCAACAGAACTCTGCAGAACAATTCTGGTGAGAACAAATCAAACAAAAAAGAGGAGTAAGAAAACAATAAACTCTGCTCTAGATCAAGGGGTGAACTCAGACAACTAAAATTGTTTGACTTCTCAGGTCCTTTGAAATCCGATCAACAAGATCTGATTGCTGACAGTCTCACAATAATTGAAAATCTCCAGATTAAATTTCAATCTCAAGTAAGAAATAGTTAGGAGTCCTGACATTTTAGATGTTATTAGTTTTTTTTTCCAAACTACTTCACTGATAGAGATAAAGAGAGTGCTGCTTTCAGCTCCTAGCTCTGACTATTACTGACAGAGAGAGACAGACAGGATTAACTATCCCTGCAGCAACTGCCCATAACTTTGAGGCGCGTAATCATTATGTCAATCCAGACCTTGAGGCTAGGTGACAGCAGTGCAGAGTTACTCCAGATCTGCATACTCAACAATTAAAACTGTGAAACTCTACCCTTATCTCTCTCTGTAACAACTTTGGGCAACAATACTTTCAAAGTTACTTGTTTCTCGTAGGTAGCAAACATATTGCAGTCCTCTGATCTTACGACTTTCTAATTACGAGCAATCACTTGATAAATTATTTGCAACCCAGTAATGCCAAAACATGGCCATATTCCAAGTCCATTCAAGCATGGCATGGTGCCTCAGCAGTTAGCATTGTTGCCTCACAGCACCAGGAACCTGGGCTTGATTCCACTCTTGGGTGACTGTCTGAGTGGAGTTTACACATTCTTCCTGTATCTACGCGGGTGCTCTGGCTTCCCCCCCACGAAGTCCAAAAATGTGCAGGTTATGTTGGATTAGCCAAAAGAAATACATGTTACAGGGAAGGGGACTGGGTCTTGGTGGGATGCTCTTCAGAGAGTCAGTCTGCACTGGATGGGCCAAATGGCTTGTTTCCATGCTGTAGGGATTCTATGATTCATAAATAACATCCCTTTCCAACATACTTCTACCCTTGGAGGAATAAATATCATTTTCAAATTTACTTCATTACAATGCAACATGACACATAAAAAACAATACACAAAAATATTACATTCATTTATTCACTCATTCATTTCTTTATGTTTATTCTTTATATAAGATTTTATACAATTTCTTGCCACCTCTTACCTCCAAATTATTTCATCGTTATTACATTAGCGCTGATGCATCATTCCATCTTTTCCAACAATATGAGCAATTATATCTTATAAAATTGAATTAGCAAGCTTCAAAGAAATAAACCAGCATTTTGAATTTTAAATTTCTTTGCAAATGCAAGAGAATTATGATCAGTATGGTTTTTATTTGTGATCGTGACAGATAGAAACTTGTTGCAGTAAGACTGAAGTCATCCACAAATACTGGCATTACTTGTTGCTTTAAAGGTCTTGTGAAGTCAGGAGTTGCCATCACCAGTTCATTTATTAGGGATTTCCTTCAGCTTTTCAAAAGCAGTTTGGCATTTGTTTGGCCATATGGCCTTTGCCTTTTTTGTAATTAATTCCTTAGAGGTTTAACTATTGTGCTGAAGCTTTTGATCAAAGCCATTGATCACCAAGAATCTGATGGTTTCCCATTGAGTTTTAGGAATAGGGAGTTCAATCAGAGCCTTCACCTTCAGTGTTCTTGGTAACAGCTGTCCTTGTTCTATAATATGTCCCTAGATCAGTTATCATGCTTTTGTAAATTCACTGATGGGAAGATGTATTAATGAGTCAACTAACTAGCTGTTTGAAAAATGTTTCCAGTTGCGCTATACGTTCTTCCAAATATGACTGTTTATCAATACATCATCTAAGTAAACCATACAATTAGATACAGTATTGACAACTTAGTTCATAAGCTTTTGTAATGTTGGTGCATTGTGAAACCCACACAGCATCATTCGACATTGATAAAACCTATCTGGTTTAGCAAAAGCAGATATTACTTTGCCCTTGATGTCAATGGCACAAGCCAGTATCTCTTCAATATATCAGTATTAGAAAGGTCTAAAGCACTGCCAACCCTCTGAATATAAGTTTTTTAATCAAGGAACAGTGTATTTTTGTTTTTGTTATTGCATTTAATTTTCTGTAATCTATGCTGAAGTTCTAATGAACTTCAGCTGCTTTGGTTAGATTCAATTAGATAATGTTCCAACATGTACTGAATCTCCATTTTAAACCTAGCTTATTTGTTATTTTTCCTGGCTTTAGGCAAAAATGAGGTTGTTTTATTGGTGCTGACTTCCATATACGCACATCATGTTGGACAATGATTGTACACCCACTCTATTGATTTCTTTGAATCTCATAGCTAACCTTATTAGGTCTTTCTATCGCCCTTCCTGTAGTGTTAGAACAACAATATCTAACTGTCCCTTTTAAACCAGTACTGGATAATTGGATAATACAAGGTTAATTTTGTGAGTTATCTTAACCTCCTTCTCCCTTGGTCTTATTGTCTCTGTCATCCTTCACGGTTCTGACCACCTGATATTTTTGCTTCTGCTTATCTTCATTTCAATGATGATATCGTCTCAATACCTTTATGTCATATAACCGATTCTTTCACATGCGATTGAAAGCATCAATCATATCATTCATTTCACTGACTTGCTTAATTCACTCGCAGGGACCACTGAAGATTACTTTCAGTGGTTCACTCTGCAAAGGTAATAAAACAAACACTTTGGCTCCTGTTTGAAATATTCTAGCTTCAGCCAATTTGTTTCCACATTCTTTCAGCTTCACCTGTGAAGTTTTTAAAACGTGCTTCCATTTTCCTGTGAGTCTGTCCAGAAACACGGATGCATAATCCCACATTGAGGATTCATCTTTTTGTCTAAAAGTATTTTCCTTGATCAATGCTAGTGGACCATATTTCAGGTTTGCAAATTATTTTGCTAAGATTAACTGCAGTACATTCATTTGGAGAAATCTCTGGTAAAAAATGAGGAAATTCAGATGTTTGTCCCAATCCTGAGGACAATATGGTTTCATCATTGCCCTGGGAGTCTGGTAGTATAGCTCTAAAGCTCCCTCTGTTCATGGATGATATGTGATCGACTTCAACTCCTTTGTACCCAAGTTACTTATTCTGTCTTGAACAGTTTTAGACATAAAGTTTGATCCAACTGTATTCCATTGATTGTTCTTAACAAGTAAGAAGTTAATTTTTTCTCCACTACTTTAGCTCTAATTGTCCTCAGAGAAAAGCTCTGGAAAGTGAGATGCCACTTCCATAGTTATAAGGATATGCTAATGCTTCATTTTCTGTATTAGTCCTCTACAGTCCACTAATTTTGGTTCATGTAATTTAAAAGGACTTCATTTGCACTTCAAAAGCATTTGCGCCTCCCATAAAATTGTGACCACCCTCCACCACCAACTGTTGATTAGGGATCTCTTAACAGTGAAGGTAAGGACTTTGTTATATTCATTCATGGGCTAAGGGCTTTGCTGGCTAGGCCAGCATTTATTGCCCATGCTAGAGGGCAGTTAAGAGTCAACCATATTGCTGTGGATCAGGAGTCACATGTACACCACTCGACCTAAAGGGAAGATATCTCATTTCTCAATTTGCACTATTTTCACAAGAAGTGAGGGATAAAGAGTCTACATTCACAGAGAGATGTCTACAGCCCACAAGGTATTAGCTTATCTACTGGTCAGTGTGAGGTGTTCAATCATATGTACAACAAACTCCTGAGTGTAGGTACTACGGTTTGTGAGCTGTAGACTCAAACTGTAACTTGGGATTACAATGACGCTACATTAACAGAGCTCCAACAAGGCCAGGAATGAATTATTAATTTTCCTGGCAACCAACGATTCTGGAATGATAGAGAAGGAATATGGAAAGGGGTTAGAACAACTTGATTGGAGATGAAATGTCTGAACAATTCTAAATAGAAATGGGTTACTAAGTGAGTCTAAGACTGAATTTATTTGGCTTTGTGTTGAAGAGCAAAGAGGAAGCTGGTACATTGTTAGGAATTTTTAAAATATATCTTCAAACAGAGAATAGATTAACAAATTTACCAGCAAATTTCAAAATTGAGCCCAAAATATTAGGGGACTTTGATTAGAGTCGAGAGTGTGGTGCTGGAAAAGCACAGCAGGTCAGGCAGCATTCGAGGAACAGGAGAATCGATGTTTCGGGCATAAGCCCCTCATCAGGAATGGCTGATGAAGGGCTTTTGCCCAAAATGTCGATTCTCCTGCTCCTCAGATGATGCCTGACCTGCTGTGCTTTTCCAGCACCACACTCTCGACTCTAATCTCTCGCATTTGTAGTCCTTACTTTTGCCTAGGAGACTTTGATTACCCTAATAGGGCCTGGAAAAGAAAACTTAGCGCTCAGGGTAGGGAGGGAGAATTTCTCAATCAAATATCATGGTCTGAAGTTAGTGGACTGTGGAGGGCCAATACAGAAAACAAAGCATTAATATATCCATATAACAAAGGAGAAGACCATTATGAAATGTTCTTGAAAATGAAAGATGACAATTGGAGTTTGAAACAGTTATCAATCACCTCACTAACAGTGATGGCAACATAATTCATTTTAAAGTAATCACAGAAAGGGAATAGAAAGTTTCAAAGGTAAAAAAGATTCAAAAGGGTGGGTGGTAGTTTCAGTGATTTAGAAAGGAAATTGACTGGAGAAGGTAAATGCAGGGGAGAGCTGTAACTAAGCAGTAGAAAGCCTTGAAGGAAGAGTTAGTTCATGTGCAAGGTAGACATATTCCTTTAACCGGCAAAAAAGTACAGCATCCAAAGCTAAGTTATCGTGGATAACAGAGGAGATAAAAGGTTAAAACAAAATGAAACACAAAGCTAATGGCATAAGACCATAAGACCATAAGACCATAAGACATAGGAGTGGAAGTAAGGCCATTCGGCCCATCGAGTCCACTCCGCCATTCAATCATGGCTGATGCGCATTTCAGCTCCACTTGCCAGCATTCTCCCCGTAGCCCTTAATTCCTCTAGACAACAAGAACCTATCAATCTCGGCCTTGAAGACATTTAGCGTCCCGGCTTCCACTGCACTCCGTGGCAATGAATTCCACAGGCCCACCACTCTCTGGCTGAAGAAATGTCTCCGCATTTCCGTTCTGAAATGACCCCCTCTAATTCTAATTCTAAGGCATATCTCAGGCTCAAGAATGAATTGATAACTATTAACATTAAAGACTGTCGATCGCAGAAGAGGGAATTAAAAAATAATAATACAAAGGTCAAAGAGAGGTTATGAAAAAATATTAGCAGATACCATACAACATTTTATAAACATATGAAATGCAACCATTTTGGGTCCATCAAAAGGTAATCCTCACACAGCCAGATGACACAGCATGAATATGAATTGAGTACTTTTAAGAGGATGATGTGAAGGGTACATTTAAAGGGGAGAGTGAAGTTATCAACTAATGAATAGTGCATAGTAAGGTCTACTAAACATTGATAAAGGTCCAGATTTAAACCATTTATTGTTGCTGAAGGTAGTAAAGGTAGGAATAGTGAGGACATTGGTCACAACCTTTCAGTGCTTTTTGAAGACAGGAATGATGCCAGAGGTTTGGACAGCTGTTAATGTTGCACCACTATTCAAGAAAGGGAAGATTAACTGGGAATGTATAGGCCAGTCAGCCTCAAATCAGTGATGGGGAAGTTATTGAAAACCATCATCGGGTCACCTCTAACAAGACAGCACTCCCCAGTACTGCATTATAGCCTGGATGGTGTTCTCAGGACTCCAATGTGGAGTTTGAACTGTAATATCCAGGTGTATTTCACACTTTTTGGGTCATTAGCTGTAAATTGCAGAAGCCAGTCAGCCCCAGGAGTCAACCGTTTGATGGAATCTGCTGGCAGTCAGTGAGTTAATGGAAGAAAATTGGATTACATTGTGCCAAAAAATACAGATGTGAAGTGGCAGGAAAACAGAAACCAATAGTCTCTGTATTTTTCTCCCCTAGTTTGGAACTTATATCTTGATATATTCTCACGTTGTAATGATAGTAATGATAGCATCCATCAGCCAATTGCAGAACGCTTGTGCAACTGTATCTATAAACAGCAATCAACTCATTTTTGTGTTGAATGCATAATTATATTAATTTTCATCAAGTGGCATGACTCTCTTTGAAAATGATATGCCCTTTATATTCTGAAATTATTTTAATCTGTTGTGAAGATTCACAGTATTTCTGATTCACTGTGAAGATAAAATTGGAAGTTAAAGGCATGCACCATTGTTCCGAAGTAAAGTCCCTTCTAACCTTCTGACAGCAGTTGGTCTCAGACTTGATATGGCCCTGAAGCTAAGCTGCTTAATTCTTATGCAACTTCATTGCTTTTCAAGCTGTTCGGCGTCTAGGGAGCATGCAGGAACGTCTCACAATATGCAATGTGCAGTGAGACAGCATGAAAAGCAATGATTATGATTGTACCTGTGTGCTCACTCTGTCTTTCCCTAACCCCTTATGGGAGCACATCATCTCTTTGACGTTTTCTCTTGCAGACACATGCAAGTCTGTGAATGTCAATAGCAGATGGCAGCATGACCCCAGTCAGGCACTGCATACACAGAGAATTAGTAGTGGTATTTAAAGCTGTTGGGTTTGCAATAAAGTCTCATATTCATGAACAGTACATTCTTGGAATATCTTGCCAATGATGAATTCACAAACAATAACAAACCAAACACATATAAAAGATATCATAAATGTACTTTATAAGAGTCATACAGTGTGGAAACAGACCCTTTGTTCTAACTAATCCATGCCAACCATGATCCCACTTGCCTGTGCTTGGCCCATATCCCTCCAAACATTTCTTATTCATGCACAAAGTTAAAATTCTCACAACACCAGGTTATAATTCAACTGGTTTAATTATAAGCACACTAGCTTTCGGAGTGCTGCTTCTTCATCACCTGATGAAGGAGCGACGCTCCAAAAGCTAGTGTGCTTCCAATTAAACCTGTTGGACTATAACCTGGTGTTGTGTGAGAATTTTCACTTTGTACACCCCAGTCCAACACCGGCATCTCCAAATCATGACTACTTATTCATGTACTTATCCAAATGTCTTTTAAATGTTGTAACTGGACCCACATCCACCACTTCCTCTGGCAGTTCATTCCACGCACCGACACTCTGCATGTAAAAAAGTTGGCCCTCATGTCCTTTTTAAATCTTTCTCCTCTCATCTTAAAAATACACCCCTTAGGTTGCAACCATCCAAATGTTTGCTGTGTTCAGTATGGAGTAGCAAATGCTCCACTGGAAAAAAGTATTGTGGATAAAATAAGAAATGTGCAATATTTATCACCTTTACCCTTATTATAAATTCGCTATTGGAATACATGATCATGACAAAAATGAGAACTGCTCTCAAAGGATGGTTCAGTGATTAACACTGCTACTAGGGACCCGGGTTCAATTCCAGCCTCGGGTGACTGTCTCTGTGGAGTTTGCACATTCTCCCTGTGTCTATGTAGGTTTCCTTCAGGTGCTTCAGTTTCCTCCCACAGTTTGAAGATATGCAAATTAGATGGATTGAATATGCTAAATTGTCCTGTAGTGTCCAGGGACGTGTAGGCTAGGGGGGTTGGGCATGGTAAATAGGTGGTTTTGCAGTCTGGGTGAGATGCTCTTTGGTGGGTTGGTATGGACTTGATGGGCTGAATAGCCTCTATCTGCACTGTAGGGATTCTATGATATGCAAACACTACAGTCAGCGACCTGGCAGGAAAAACATGCTCAATGCACATTCTCTAACCCAGGAAATACCATATCGCTACATCACAAGCACGTTCTGTATCTTAGGTTTTTGCACACTCATTTAGGTGGATTTCTATGGATTAGAATTGCAAATTGGTGCATTAGTCAGGAAAAATGTAGAGTAATCAGGTAGGGGATTGGGTCTGGGTGTGATACTCTTTGGAGGGTCAGTATGGACATGTTGGGCTGAATGGCATATTCCCACACTGTAGGGATTCTATGATTCCATAATGCCATGAAAATTGCTGATGAGTGACCATTGGACCCACAACGGGCAAAACAATGTACAGAATACTTTGCACAAATGGAGAGGGAACAAATAGCTGGAATTCACAGTATGGCAGCTCTGCTGTTAACAATCGTCAAGGTGTATCTGAGGTTAAGGTCCCTATGAGAGAAAAGGGATTCTCTAAAGGATTTCGAACAAGCTCCTTATATTTGTATTTGCAGCCTGTTCAGGAGATAGGTATTTCTAGCTTGAAAGGTAGCATTACAATATGTGCCAGAATAGGTGCTAAAAATATCATCCATACTCAAAACCCATTCAGAAATGCCTAAAGTTACTTTCTTCTGGAAACTGCAATTTTCCAGTGTAATTTTATTTTTTCTCTATCATATCCATGACACTAAAAGTGGTAAAAAAAACCAAGTAAATCTACAGCTTATTAAAAGCCTATATCCCAAGTGCACTTACAGTGAACCTATGTTTTCTTGTACGACTACTCTCAGGATCATTTCAGAGCAGTTAGCTCTCCTGGCTGTGCGTCATCTTTTGTGAAAGCTTCGATTAGGTATTGTTGCTCTTCTAGATTGAAGTATATAAACGTGAAAGCAATTCAAGTAGGAAAGATAAGATCCGTGGCAGCTCATAGGACAAAGAAAATGTTCAAATCTGAGGAAATATTTGAAATGTAACAAGATACAAATTTATTTTTCCTAAGCTTTGTATAACATTAAAAAAAAAGTCTTGGGATGGAGGCAGTTACTGTCCATCCCTGGATGTGCAGGTGTCTATCTTGAACTGCAGCTTTGCAGTTTGAACTCAAGGCCACTTCAGAGGGCAATGAAGATCCCATCACGTTAGTTAACACAGAGTGGATGTAAGGATGGCAGATGTCCTGCATTTTTAATGACAATCTGATCGTTCTGTGGTCACTTTTGATGCAAGTTTTTTGTCTTCTAATTAATAAATTTGTGGCGTCAGTTCGCATCAAGATTGGCTGACCACCCAGAGGGAAAAAAAGAAAACAGTATGACTTGGGTTTGAATGTACTGGTCCTCCAGTCTGAAATATAAAGGATGAGTCAGACCAGAGTGTGTAACTCAGCAGTTTTCCTCCTAGCCTGAAGATTATCCTGATGAAGGGCTTTTGCCCAAAATGTCCATTTTCCTGCTCATCGGACGCTGCCTGACCTGCTTGTGCTTTTCCAGCGTACTCTAATCTTGACTCTGATCTCCAGTATCTGCAGTCCTCATTTTCTCCTTGAAGATTATCTGTGCCTTACCATGAGTAATTGATGTCTTGGAAAGAATTACAGCCTGTTTGGCTCCAAATGAACATGTCTAGCTGTGTTATTAATACATGGCCATCCAGTACTGGAGCTGAACTCGAACCTGGAGCTCCCGACACCGATATAGGTCACTACCTGCTGCTGCATTGTTCCATATTCCTCTAGTCTTCTGTAGCTCTTAGGACCCATTTTACTGCTTTTACTGTTATTGTCTCCTTCCCAGAGGATAAGCTGACTGTCAGAGGTCAGTCTTCAAGCTTGTTTCTCACTCCTGGTAAGGGTCAAGATGAAAACACCACAAGCTACAGTGCACAAGTCTCTACTAACTTTAGATTAGATTAGATTACTTACATTGTGGAAACAGGCCCTTCGGCCCAACAAGTCCACACCGCCCCGCCAAAGCGCAACCCACCCATACCCCTACATCTACCCCTTACCTAACACTACGGGCAATTTAGCATGGCCAATTCACCTGACCTGCACATCTTTGGACTGTGGGAGGAAACCGGAGCACCCGGAGGAAACCCACGCAGACACGGGGAGAATGTGCAAACTCCACACAGTCAGTCGCCTGAGGCGGGAATTGAACCCGGGTCTCTGGCGCTGTGAGGCGCTGTGCTAACCACTGTGCCACCGTGCCGCCCACTTTCTTTCAGTTCCAATAAATAAGCCTATCATGTGCAACGAGTAAAGAATTAGAAGGAGCATAGGAATTGGGAGATAAGAATATCACTCAGATACACTGCGTCAGGGAATGTTAAAGCCAGATGCTGTATTGGTAAAATTGAAGCAATGAGTACCACCTTCAATTCAATTTCTGACCACCCTCCATTTCTGCCCTCCCACCGACCACATGACAAATAAAATTCTTCAGAGGTATATATCAACTACGGAGACTCAGTTCAAAGTTGCTCTTTCATGTTCTGAGCATGAGAGAAATTCCTATAACAATATATAGCGTATCAAGGCATTGACCTCTCTATTTCAACAAGAGAATACTGCATGCCAATCCAGGTAGCCTGCTGTTACATGCAGTGAAACATACTTCAACATTATACCATCCAAGACTGAGATATTGTAATTGAAAAGTTTCTGTTAATATGTGAGGACATAGGGTCAGTCTGCAGGATTTAAGGATGATAAAGGAACCTTGATGTTCACTTTTACTCCACCATACTGCAGGTGGTGCTGGGGAACAAACTTTGGTCACCGTTCATGATTACAAATTCTGACCTGCTACATGACAGCATGGAGCAACCTGTATGTTAAATGTGGAATAAGAGGGAACTACCAAGAGAGATGAGTGAATTGACATCAGATTAGACATCAAGAGTTGGGCTTTTGAAGAATGGTCCAGGTTTTATGAAATGAGGGAGCTCTACATTTCTCAGAGAAGATTCCAATCAGTGTATCCCGTAGGAATGTGGAGCCACACCTCCATTCGGACAGTTGTCTCAGAGAGCAGAACAGACGGGAGAGGCATACCATGCTCCTTTTCACAGCAGCCAGCTGCCATGTTCTGAAAGGAGCTGTAACTTGGCTAAGTATGTAAGGTAATAATGGTGTGAGGGTGCCAGGAGGGTAGGACATCTGGTGGGTAGGATATCTGGTGGGTAGAAGGTTAGGGAGCTTTTAAGCAGGTTGCCATCTGGATAGGGTGGCAGTATGCATTAGGAGCCCATAGTAGGATGCCAGAAAGACAGGGTGCCAGGTGTGTGGGGTGCCAGCTAATTGGGTGGGTTGCCATGTGGTAAGGATGCTGAGTAAGAAGGGAGTGGGATGCTAAGGTGCAAAGTGGAAAGGGGACTGAGTAAGTGCTGTAGTGTTTAAGATAAGTTTAGGTGACTAGAACAGCACATAGTGCTCCACTGTGGCTCCCCTAACGTAGTCATGAGTCATACAGCACGGTAACAAACCTTTTGGGACAACCAGTCCTTGCCGACCCTATCCCAAACTAAACTGGTCACACCTGCCTGCGCTTGGCCCATATTCCTTCATATTTTTCCTATTCATGCCTCTAACTGTCTTTTAAACATAACTGTACCCACAGGCACTACTTCCTCTGGAAGTTCATTCTACACATGAACCACTGTCTGTGTAAAATAAATTGCCCCTCATGTCTTTTTTAAAATCTTTTTCATCTCACCCTAAAATTATGCAGCTTAGTCTTGAACTTCCCTACCCCAGGGAAATGATGCCCACCATTGACCTTATCTATACCCCTCATGATTTTGTAAAGATCTATAAGGTCACCACTCAACCTCCTATGCTCCAGTGAAAAAGTCCCAGCCTATTGAGGCTCTCCTTATAACTCAAACTTTACCTTACTTAAAGCAGAGTGGTTGAGGTGGCTCATACTGTTTTCCGAGTCAGTCTGGATCGGAGGCCTGAGCAGCTGCAAATGCAACCGAATAGAAGACGCTCAAACTGTCCATTCCCACCAACGTTCTGGTAAATCTCTTCTGAACCCTCTCCAGCTTATTAATATCCTTCCCATAACAGGGAGACCAGAACTGCACACAGTACTCCAGAAGAGGCCTCACTAACATTTTGTACAACCTCAACATGACGTCCCAACTGCTATACTCAAAGGTCTGAGCAATGAAGGCAAGCATGCTAAAGACCTTACACAACTCGATCATAATCTCTTTCCCTGGTTATCCTTCCACCGCCCCCTGAACAAACTTATAAAATGTCTTTGTATTTTCTTTTGTTTTACCCATTCTTGTCTTTTCTCATGGTCCCCTTTCAATTCTGATTTTTTTTAACGTGACCCCTTTCTTCCTCCAAGTCTCCTTGTGTTCTGATAATCTTTCAGTAAGTTTGCACAATTCTCCCAAAAATTAATGGGTGCATATTAATGTCCTTTGTGTTACTGAATGGAGTAAACAAGTAAATCTTTAATAAACCACATCCATGTTGCTGATCCCTTAGAGTCCTAAGAGATTGTCCCTTACTTAATTTTTCAGAAGCTACTCATTAATATTATGAAAGAAACTAAAGTCAAATCCACAGTCATGCATATGTTATGTAACAAAATCCTGACACCAAATCAATTCCTATTGTTCTGCTTCAGATCATTAACGTTTGCTTCACCAATCATTGAATAGTTTCTGATGCACTTGCAGATGCATTTAAGTGGGTGGGGTGAATGTTAAATGGATCACGATAGTGATGGTTGTGTGAGTACTTCAATCAGTGCACACACTGCTTGAACTGACAAGCTGCTGCAGTAGAATACACAATTTCATAATCAAGAACTAAGTGTTTTTGTCAATTTCTGTCTTTCACAAGCAATTCCAGTGGTAATTGTAAGAACTGCTTTAAAACAAGGTCCTTATTATAAACTAATGGTAAATCTAAAACCACCACATCAACATTAAATAGTTACAATAGCATCCTCGATTGGGTAAAAGTAAAACATCACAAAGATTGAGAATTGGTCAAACCATTCTGTTCAGATTAACCTGAGGTTACCGTTTGGCTTCATGGTAGCATTCCATCCTGTGAGATGAAAGATGTTGGGTTCAAAACCTGTTCCTAAAACAACCTACTGAGTACCACAGCTCTGGACCTGAATTTTAGGTTGACTTCCAGCTAATGCTTGCATTCAGGGAGAGAGGAGCCCTCTTCTTCACACCTGTGAACTGACCAATCAGTCTATGAGTCCTTCCAATACTTCATAATATTCTCCAGCTCAGTTTGGCTGGATGGCCTATGTATACCACGACTAACAGCATGGGTTCAATTTCTGCAACTGACTAAGGTTACCATGAAGGGCTCTCCTCCTCAAACTCTCCCCTCGTCTGAGGTGTGGTGACCCCCAGGTTAACCCACCTCCCATCATCCCTCAGTAATGACAGAGTGGGATTTTAGCAAATTCATTTTTTACTATTCTTCAAGGAAAGGATGTAAAGATATGAAAAGTCCACCTGCTCAGACTGAACTTCGATTAGATTAGATTCTCTACAGTGTGGAAACAGGCCCTTCAGCCCAACTAGTCCACACTAACCCTCTGAAGAGTAACCCACCCAGACCCATTCCCCTTATTTACCACTGACTAATGCACCTAACTATACGGGCAATTTAGCACGGCCAATTCACCTGACCTGCACACCTTTGGACTGTGGGAGGAAACCGGAGCAAACCCAGGCAGACATGGGGGGAATGTGCAAACTCCACACAGACAGTCACCCGAGGTTGGAATCAAACCGGGGTCCCTGGTACTGTGAGGCAGCAGTGCTAGCCACTGAGCCACCGTGCCGCCCCTAGTTAGGTAATTATCCAGAAAGTCCATCCAAGAATCAAATGGACACCCAGTCAACAAGAAATGACAAGGTGCCATGAAGTGATGCACTCATGACAT
Organism: Chiloscyllium punctatum; assembly: GCF_047496795.1. Classification (NCBI taxonomy): domain Eukaryota; kingdom Metazoa; phylum Chordata; class Chondrichthyes; order Orectolobiformes; family Hemiscylliidae; genus Chiloscyllium; species Chiloscyllium punctatum. The sequence continues at coordinate 18,902,502 of NC_092777.1, forward strand.
ATGACAAGCTATCAGAGACGTTTTATATATATATACACACACACAAAAGGAGAAACCTTTCAATTAAAGTTGGAGATGTGACAGTGAAGATAAATTACATTTATGAAGTAAGTCATGCTCAGCACAAGCATGAAAATATTAAAATAAATTAGGACCATATTTTGAAATACAAAGACAAAAGCTTTTCAGATGGCTGCAGTATATTAAGTGACTTTTTTCTTTGCATTTGA